>NC_021165.2:47703301-47704745 GCF_000331145.2 Cicer arietinum
TTGGCTGTGATCTGAAAAAGCAATCTCAGTGTGTTAACAATGTGTTGTTGAGAGTTCTTTTGTATATCAAGAATATTCAAAGTGTTTATCAGATTGTTGTTGAGAGAATGATTGAAGACAGTTTATATAGTTTCTGAAAAACATCTTACTAAATCGATTTGCCCATCGATTTCTTAAAGTAATAAAACAGGTCTAATCGATTTGCCAATCGATTATCGCGTGTCTTGTTTTTCTTGAATCTCGAAACTACATAAGCCAATCGATTTACCAATCGATTCTTTAACCAAACTCTTTTCAGTGATTATGTTAAGACTTCTATGCATCGATTTCGTAATCGATTGCAGGTGTTATCTTCAAAGTAAAAATCACACCAATCGATTTCGTAATCGATGTATTAAGTTTCATAATCGATTAACAAATACTCAGAATCGATTTGGCCACAAGCTCAAAGTTCACTGTGATTTCAAAAAGTTCTTTCAATCGATTTGCCAATCGATTGTGTTCAAGTCAGTGACTCAGCTATTTTGATGTTAGTCGATGTGCCAATCGATTTGTGTGTATTTGTCTGAAAAGTTCTTACCTGGCGTTTAGTTCAATCGATTGCAACCAAACTTAATATGATTGAAATTCACACAATAGATTGTCCAATCGATTGTGTTTGTCACAGGTGAAGTTATTTTGCAAATAGTAGTTAAGCAATCGATTTGCCAATCGATTACCCTCAAAACTGGAGTGTCACTGTGACTTGTACAATCGATTTCCCAATCGATTTGTTTCAATCAGGTTTACTTTGTGAAGAGTACAATCGATGTGTCAATCGATTAGCCTGTAAAACAGGGTGCCACTGACTTGTGCAGTTTTCATTTCTAATTGTTTCAGTCGATTGCCCAATCGATTATACAATCACAAACAGTTATGTTTCCTTACACCCTTGTTATGAAATCGATTTCCCAATCGATTTACTCAGTCAAAATTCAACTTTTGTTGATTTCTTGTGTTCCAAGCAATATGTTTCAAGTGTGTAGGATTGGATTGTTGTTCCTGAAATCTTGCTCAATTGAAATGTTAGATTTATCATATGATGTATGAACATTGTATGTTTGTTAATTATGTCAAAACTAGGATTAAGAGGACTAAAGTCCAACAATCTCCCCCTTTTTGCATAAGTGACAATCATACAATTTTAACTTGAGCATTTCAAGACATAACATTAACAACATTTCATAGCATCATATATGTACCATTATTGGATCATAAAAACAGTGTATCAGATCAGTGCATAACAGTACAAATGCTATTTATCAAAATCAGAGTATTATTACATTATTTAGTATCAGAGCAAAATCATCAGAGTGTAAAAACAATAACAATGCAACAACAAGCATTATCGAGTTATAATTTTTCTCCCCCTTTGTCAGTTAAGGCAAAAAGGCAGAAAACAATT
>NC_021165.2:47707380-47760556 GCF_000331145.2 Cicer arietinum
AAAAAAAATTTCTGAACTTTGAATCCTGGGCTAAAGTAATCGATTCCCAAATCGATTTTATAAACCATTTGCCATGCTGGTAATCGATTTCCAAATCGATTTAACTGGAAAACATTACTGAAAAATACCAGAATCAACAAAAATCATACTTCAGTAGGATCAATGATCCCTAGTTTCATCCTTATATGCAGAAAACTTTCTCTTGGTAAAGCTTTTGTGAAGATGTCAGCTAGCTGTTCGGCAGTGTTAACATACTCAAGCTTAATGATTCCATTTTGAAAGTGATCTCTTATAAAATGATGTCTTACTTCAATGTGTTTGGTCCTGGAGTGCATTACTGGATTCTTGGTTATACTTATTGCACTTGTGTTATCACACATGATAGGTACTGTTCCCAAGTCAACACCAAAGTCCAATAAGTGCTGTTTCATCCAAAGTATCTGAGCACAACAGCTCTCAGCTGCAATATATTCAGCTTCAGCAGTTGATAAAGCGATGCTTGTCTGTTTCTTACTAAACCATGATACAAGAGAGTTTCCAAGTAAATGACAAGTTCCTGAGGTACTTTTTCTGTCGAGTTTACATCCGGCAAAGTCTGAATCTGAGTAACCAATCAATGTACATGTTGATCCTTTTGGATACCACAATCCAAGACTTTTAGTTCCTACCAAGTATCTGAAAATTCTCTTAACTGCACTGAAGTGAGATTCCTTTGGATTTGATTGATACCTTGCACACATACAAACACTGAACATGATGTCTGGTCGGCTTGCTGTAAGGTAGAGCAGAGATCCAATCATACCACGAAATCTAGTAACATCTACAGGTTTACCTTTCTCATCTCGGTCTAAGAAATTTCCTTGACTCATGGGTGTATCAATGGACTTAAGATTTTCAAAGTTAAATTTCTTTATCAAATCAGAACAGTATTTAGATTGACTAATGAAAATGCCTTGCTTGCTTTGGTTAATTTGAAATCCCAAGAAATATGACAGTTCACCCATCATTGACATTTCAAATTTACCTTTCATCAAATTTTCAAATTCTTTGCACAGTTTATTATTTGTAGATCCAAATATTATGTCATCAACATATACTTGGACAAGCAAGATATCATTTCCAGTAGTTTTTGTGAAAAGGGTCTTGTCAACATTTCCTCTTAAAAAGTTTTGTTGAATAAGGAAATTGCTGAGCTTCTCATACCAAGCTCTTGGAGCTTGTTTTAACCCATAGAGGGCCTTTGAGAGCTTATACACATGATTAGGAAAATCAGGATTTTCAAAACCAGGTGTTTGGCTAACAAAAACTTCCTCTTGAAGGTCACCATTGAGAAAGGCACTTTTCACGTCCATTTGATAAAGATTAAAGTCCATTATACAAGCATAAGCCAATAAAATTCTTATGGCTTCTAGTCTAGCTACTGGGGCATAGGTTTCATCAAAATCTATTCCCTCCTCTTGACTATAACCCTTTGCTACTAATCTTGCTTTGTTCCTTGTTATCACACCATTCTCATCCAACTTGTTTCTGAACACCCATCTGGTTCCTATGACATGCTTACCCTCTGGCCTAGGTACTAAACTCCACACCTTGTTTCTCTCAAACTGGTTTAACTCCTCTCGCATAGCAAGTATCCACTCACTATCTAACAGGGCTTCCTTAATGTTCTTAGGTTCAATCTGAGATACAAAGGCTGTAAAGTTACAAAACTGACTAAGGCTTCTCCTAGTTGCAACACCTTTAGAGATATCGCCTATAATGTTGTCTAAAGGGTGGTTTCTGTTGAACTTCCATTCCTTAGGCAACTCACTGGTTTCTATAGGTTCTACAAGGTCTGATCTAGTTGGAGGGTCAGCTATAGGTTGTTCTAGTGGTTCAGATTCTACAACTTCGTCCAAAATGTCATCAACCTTAGAAGGAGTTTTGTTCAAGTTTTCTGTAAAAGATTCATCAAACTTTACATGAACTGACTCTTCTATGGTCTTTGTTCTTTTGTTGTAGATTCTATAGGCCTTACTAGTTTGGGAATATCCTAAAAAGATACCTTCATCTGCCTTAGGGTCAAACTTTCCTAGGTGTTCTTTGCCATTGTTTAACAAAAAGCACTTACAACCAAAGATTCAAAAGTAGGAAAGGTTTGGTTTTCTACCTTTGTAAAGCTCATAGGGTGTTTTCCTAAGCAGGGGCCTAATAAGAACTCTATTTACAACATGAGTGGCTGTACTAATTGCATCTGCCGAAAAGTACTTAGGTAGGTTGGAGTCCTTAAGCATGGTCCTAGCTAACTCTTCTAGGGATCTATTTTTCCTCTCCACTACCCCATTCTGCTGTGGTGTCCTAGGGGCAGAATATATGTGGTTGATTCCATTTGATTCACAATAATTTTGAAAAAGATCATTTTGGAATTCACCTCCATGATCACTTTTTATTGAAACAATTTTCAAATCATTCTCATTTTGTACTAAAGCAGCAAACTTTTTGAAAACAGAGAATGTATCACTTTTATGAGCTAAAAAGTAAGTCCATGTGAATCTAGAATAATCATCAACCAGCACATATCCATACAGGTTTCCACCTAAACTCTTAACTTGGGCAGGTCCAAAAAGGTCCATGTGAACTAGTTGCAAAACTCTATTTGTTCTAACCAAGTCTATAGAGGGAAATGGAGTCTTAACCAGTTTACTCTTCTCACATGAATCACACAGTCTATCTTTAGAAAACTTCCTATTTGGTAGACCTAAGACTAGCTGTTTGCTGACAAGTTTATTCAAATGATTTATATGTATGTGAGCAATTCTTTTATGCCAAAGCCATGTTTCATCTGAATTGGATAACAAGCAGCATATAGCACTTGGTACAGAATTGAAATCCAACATGTAAATGTTGTTAATTCTGGCCCCAATTAGCTTTATGTGTTTGTCATCTTTATGCTCAATAATGCAAGATTGTGATGAAAAACTTACTTGAAAACCTTTGTCACATAGCTGGCTTATACTCAGTAAGTTGTGCTTTAATCCTTCAACATATAGCACATTTTTGATTACTGCAGTTGATTCATCGCCTACATCACCAATTCCAATGATTTTTCCTCTGTTGTTATCACCATATTTGACAAAGCCTCCTTCCTTTAATGTCAAGTTCAGGAATTTGGATTTGTCACCAGTCATGTGCTTTGAGCATCCGCTATCTAGATACCATGAGTGTTTCGTGGATGTCAAGCACACCTGCAATACAAAATCAGAATTTTGTTTTAGGTCCCCAATTTAAATTGGGTCCTGGATGGTTAGTGTCAAACACAGATTTCTTTGCTATCCAAACTTGCTTCCATCCTCTATTGGCTAATTTTTTAAATTTGCAATTTGACACAAAATGTCCCTTTCTGCAACAGAAATGACATTTGCCATCAAAGGATGAATGTTTATTTGGTTTAGTAAAGATGTCATACATACTCTTAGCAATAGCAGATTTTTGACCATGTTTGACATTTCTGGTTTGCATATAACCAATACCAGATCTGTTTTTATTTTTTCTTTTGACATGCATATTTGGTGTATATCCTAAACCAGATTTTTCATGAACATGTCTTTGATTGCTAAGTATGACATTTAGCTTATCTTTACTATTTGCAAAATTTAATAAATCAGATTTTAATGATGCAACAGTATTTTCAAGTTCAATGCACTTTGCAGATTTTTCTTGTGAATCCTTTTTCAGTTGTTCACATAAATTTTCAATTTCTTTATGCTCAACATTCATTTGTTCAAGTATTTTCTTTGTGCTTAACAACTGTTTTATGGAATTCACATAATCATCATGCAGTTCATTGAAAGCTTCTTGTAGCTCATCATATGTTGGATTAGATTGTGAACTAACCTCATTTTCTGATTCTGAATCTGTATCTGCCATGAGACACAAGTTGACTTCTTCTTCATCAGAAGATGCAGAGGATTCATCGTTATCATTCCATGCAATATAAGCTTTTCTGGTTTTGGTGACTGGTTCCTTGCCTTTTGATTTTGTAGCTCTATTCTTGTTTTGCAATTTGTAGCATTCTGACTTTATGTGACCAGTTTTACCACATTCATAGCATGTAATGGTCTTGTTGTCAGTAGTCTTGGAGCTAGATGGTTTTCTGAATTTGTTGTCTTTCTTCTTCAGAAACTTCTTGAATTTCTTGACAAGCAACCCGATTTCCGGCTCTTCAGATTCACTACTGGATTGATCTGAGCAGCTATCTGATTCAGTTTTCGATTGCTGGGCTTGAACCTTCAGGGATAGTCCTTTCTTTTTGCGGCTTTCCATCTCTGATTCGTCCAGTCGATGTAATTCCATTTCGTGTTCTCTTAGTTTACCAAACAAAGTTGCAGTCGTCATCTTTGCTAGATCTTTAGATTCTGCTATGGCTGTTATCTTTGGCTGCCATTCTCTGGTTAGACATCTCATTATTTTTCCAATCTGCTGTTCGTTATCCACTTGCTTTCCCAATGCATGAAGATTATTCACAATGTGTGTGAATCTGGTTTGCAGATCACTGATGGATTCGTCCCTTTTCATGCTGAATAACTCATATTCGTGCATAAGTGTGTTTACGCGAGCTCTCTTCACGTCTGTGGTTCCTTCATGTGTTTCTTGAAGAATGTCCCACATTTCTTTTGCTGACTTGCAGTTTGACACTCTAAAGAATTCTTCTGCACAAAGAGCAGATGTTATAATGTTCTTAGCCTTTGCATTATAACCTACCTTTTTCTTGTCATCATCTGACCAGTCGGCTCTAGGCTTGAGAATCATTGAGTCATTCGTTCCTGCAATCTTGGGAATATATGGACCGTTTTCAACAGCGTCAAGGATGTCTATGCCACTGGCTTCCAAGAAGATTAGCATCCTGTGCTTCCAGTACATATAAGCTGTTCCGTTGAAAGCTGGAGGTCTTGCTAACGATGCGCCTTCTCCCAGAAAATCGTTTGAGGCCATAGTGCTTTTATGAGTATTACCTCTCGAAAAGTTAGGCTCTGAGGCCAATTGTTGGTATATATGACCTCGTAATAAGCGGAATATATCAGAATGTATCAGTTCTTTATGAAATTAAATCAATTTCATACACACAGCCAATTTGTTTCAATCAGGTTTACTTTGTGAAGTGTACAATCGATTTGTCAATCGATTAGCCTGTAAAACAGGGTGCCACTGACTTGTGCAGTTTTCATTTTTAATTTAGTCAGTCGATTGCCCAATCAATTATACAATCACAAACAACTATGTTTCCTTACACCCTTGTTATGAAATCGATTTCCCAATCGATTTACTCAGTCAAAATTCAACTTTTGTTGATTTCTTGTGTTCCAAGCAATTACTTTTGTTGATTTCTTGTGTTCCAAGCAATATGTTTCAAGTGTGTAGGATTGGATTGTTGTTCCTGAAATCTTGCTCAATTGAAATGTTAGATTTATCATATGATGTATGAACATTGTATGTTTGTTAATTATGTCAAAACTAGGATTAAGAGGACTAAAGTCCAACACAGAGTAGGGTTCTCATTGAGAAGAGTACGTAATAATGTTTGTAGGGATAGTAACAAATATGGAGATGATTTGCAATGGAGATGGTTTACAATATGGTTCGTAGGGACATTAGGGTTCGCAATGAGAAGAATAATGAAGAGGAGAAGGACACTGAAGTGTAGTGAAGTTTATGTAATAAAGAGGAAACTGAAGCGATTTACTGTTATATTTTATTTTTTAAAAGCCTATTACAGCGCTTTTTTAAAGAGCGCTGTAAAAGACCTCCTTATTTTACTTTTAAAAGCCTATTACAGCGCTTTTTTAAAGAGCGCTGTAAAAGACCTCCTTATTTTACTTTTAAAAGCCTATTACAGCGCTTTTTTAAAGAGCGTTGTAAAAGACCTCGTTATTTTATTTTTTAAAAGCCTATTACAGCGCTTTTTTTAAAGAGCGCTGTAAAAGACATCCTTATTTTACTTTTAAAAGCCTATTACAACGCTTTTTTTAAAAAGTGTTGTAAAAGACCTCCTTATTGTACTTTTAAAAGCCTATTACAGCGCTTTTTTTAAAGAGCGCTGTAAAAGACCTCCTTATTTTACTTTTAAAAGCCTATTACAACGCTTTTTTTAAAGAGCGTTGTAAAAGACCTCCTTATTTTACTTTTAAAAGCCTATTACAACGCTTTTTTTAAAGAGCGCTGTAAAAGACCTCCTTATTTTACTTTTAAAAGCCTATTACAACGCTTTTTTTAAAGAGCGCTGTAAAAGACCTCCTTATTTTACTTTTAAAAGCCTATTACAACGCTTTTTTTAAAGAGCGTTGTAAAAGACCTCCTTATTTTACTTTTAAAAGCCTATTACAGCGCTTTTTTAAAAAGCGCTGTAAAAGACCTTCTTATTTTATTTTTTAAAAGCATATTACAACGCTTTTTTTTAAAGAGCGTTGTAAAAGACCTCCTTATTTTACTTTTAAAAGCCTATTACAACGCTTTTTTAAAGAGCGCTGTAAAAGACCTCCTTATTTTATTTTTTAAAAGCCTATTACAGCGCTTTTTTTAAAGAGCGCTGTAAAAGACCTCCTTATTTTACTTTTAAAAGCCTATTACAGCGCTTTTTAAAAAAGCGCTATAAAAGACCTCCTTATTTTATTTTTTAAAAGCCTATTACAGCGCTTTTTTAAAGAGCGCTGTAAAAGACCTCCTTATTTTATTTTTTGAAAGTCTACTGCAGCGCTTTTTTACAGACTTTTTAAAGCGCTTGTCCAAAAGCGCTGTAAAAGACCTCCTTATTTTTTTTTAAAAACCTTTTTACAGCCCTTTTCCAAAAAGCGCTCTAATAGGTCTTTTAATTATGTGAAATCAAAGTCTTTTACAGCGCTTTTTTTACAGCGCTTGTCAAAAAAGCGTTGTTGTATCCTCTGTTATTTTTAAAATATCATACAACAGCGCTTGTATTTAATAAGCGCTATAAAAGACGCGCTATAAAATGTCATTTTTGGCGTAGTGTAAGCAAGTCACCTTTACAATTGAAGAACATCTTCCACTCAAAACAATGGGATATCACCTCCTTTGTGTCTCAAAACCAAAAGATATACCTCTCTTGAAAACCTTGGGATCACACCCAAAAATAAAAAATATAATTGATAAAGAGAACACACTCTATAGTGTAGAAAATAAATAAATTGAAGTACACAATAATAGAACTCAAACTATGTGAAATACAAGTCTCTCAAATAAAATATTAACTATTTTAAAATAAATTAGAATGATGGGAAGATAATTTTGACATGATTTTTGTGCAAAAATAAGTTGTACAAAGAAACACTTCATGCAAACGGTAACAAATATGAATTCATGATATTCGATTATACCGATTTAGTTATCAATTATATAACCATGATTTAAAAATTATATTCAAAATGGATCCAGTGCCAAATTGGTTGACCGTCTAGCCAATGCCGCTACCCACTTCTACTAATACTAAGGCTGAATCTTTGCCATCTTCTATTTTGGTGAATAGCAATTTCCATGCCTTCACTAGAATTGAATATGCTATCTATTATAATTAATTATGGAAAAGTTGAATGACATGCACACAAAAAATAAAAAATTGGCTGAATGTTTTGAAAAAAAGGCATCATAAAAAGTGTATATACAATAATTGATTTATACAGTATATTTCAAGCTTTTACTTTTAGAGAATGCAATTTTCCAAAATCAATTATCCTTTTTCGATTGAAAATAGTTCTATCCAAAAACACATTTAGATGAAAATAATTGCAAAGTGTGGTGTGGGGTTTATTTTATTTTAGAGAACTTTATTTTCATTTACGTCAAATCTTAAAACATACAATACAAATAAAGAAAACCTTATAAGACTTTGCGTCCTTATCATTTTAGGACTTCTTTTGCCAAATATCAAAATAAAATTATTCTTGTCAAGACTGCGATCATTCATATTTTATGATTTTATAAATCTTAACACTAAAGACAAATATGAATGATTCCAGGTTTGAAAAACCAGACGTAAGGGTGGACTGAAGGGTGCAAGGTCATGGGGAATGGAATTGTGAGTTCAAGGTTTGGTAATGGTGTATTGATAGTAGATAGTTGAAACTAAGTTGGTTTTCCACTTAGAATTTTGATGTTAACAAAAATATTTTTATGAGAACAATAAAAGTACTTCATTAAGTATGAAATTGAAAGATGAAAATCAAAGGAAGGTACCAAAGGAAGTGACTAAAGGATACCTACAAGAGGATACAACCAGATGAAGTAGCCAGAGGATACCGACTAAAGGAAGTAAAAAAGTTAGAGAAAACGAAATCAAATTAGTCAGCGAAATACACGCTCTGGAAAAGAACTCACATTTGCCTCTAAAGGTTACGAAGATTGTCTCTAATGGCTGGGTCTGAAGATTGGCTTTGATAGCATGTTTTTGCGTTTGCCTCTGAAGACTGAATGTACTACTAGAAGATCAAAGTATTTCTACGTGATCTGGTAAACAATATTTCTACATGCTCTGACGAAAAATATTTCTACATGCTTTGATGAATAATATTTTTGCATGATCTGAAGAACAATATTTTTGCATGCTCTGATGAATAATATTTAGTATGCATATGATGAACTATAACTTCAGCATGTCTCTGAAGTCTGAAGCCACTTTTCAAGCGTGCATATGAAGCTTATGTCATGCTTACTTTGATGACAACAACACGCTCCAAAATGGTGCCTCTGAAGTTGCAATGACTTTAAAGATTGTGACTTGTTTCAAAGTGTTACTGCTGAGACATATCATACTCTGAAGTTGCACTGACTCTTATTAAAAATCAAAGGTGAAGTTGCCCTTACCGCTAATCCTAAATCACAGAGCTTTACATCTGCCTCTAACTTTGATTATTCAAGCAACACATCATCTGACTCCCACAATCAAGTCAATGATTCTGATGGAGAAAAGTTAATGACTCTAATGGAAAGTCAAAAACACCGATAAATTGAGAAAATATTGAATTTGACTTAGCCATATCCTTACTTCTGAATGTCTAAGAACAAGCCCATAATTATTCCCTCTCAAATCAAATCAAGCGTATGAAAGAAGACTCAAGTGAATTAATTTAAAAAATTTGTTAAGATCATATTTGAAAATAAAAAATTTGCTAATGTTCATATTATCAAAACATATCTTTTAGAGTTATATTTGAAGAAAATCACTATTGACAAAGCTGAAATGGCGATATGATTTAGAATTCACCAGAAACTAAATTCAAACCCTAAGTTCATCTATAAATAATGCATCAATGTTGAAGGGAAAAAAAGGAGAGCAAAAAAAATATACAAAAAACGTTACGAACTCAAACCTCTCTAAGTACTCAAAATTCAAGGTATCAATTTCAGGAAATGCACTAGTTCGACTTTATATAATTCAATGCTTAGTGTTTCGTTGTTAGTGTGAGAAAATCATTGTAATAAATATGCTTAGTAGATTTTAGTGTGCCTCAAGCAATATATGGATATCAAGTTGTGTTGAGAAGACTTGACTTGTAAGGTCAAATGGGTAGTTTGCCTTCAACAATCAGGGGTTGTCAGATTGTGTTGAGAAGATTTGACTTGTACGGTTAAGAGGTTGTGTGCCTTCAACAATCTGGGGATGTTAGATTGTATGGAGAAGACTTGGCTAGAAGAATCAAGGTCCTAAATTTTTTTGGGGTTGTCAGGTTGTTTTGAGAAGACTGACTTGTAGGGTCAGGTGTTGTATAATACAAAGAGTTGAATTATTGGATTAAATCTTTCTTAGTGAGGGTACTGGATGTAGCTACCAAATTGGTGGCGAACAAAGATAAATTACTTGTGTCACTTTACTCATTCATTCCTTAGTTATGTTACTACTTCTGGTCTAAGTCATCAAACCCGAACCAACTTTAATCAAATAATAAAAAGAATCCAACTTAGACAAACACAAATCAATTCCCTTTCTCGTGTTTGCACTTTCACAAATGAGTCATATGAACAAGTTTTAGAGACTAAAGTATCGAAAACCTAAGATTCTATCTCAGATTCTATGTGGATGGGATCCACAAGCATGGGTGGGTGAGAGTTACAGATAAGGGAAGTTGGTGAGGTTTTAGTGTTTGTCTTAGTACGTGTTTGAGGAAAGGTTGTTTTGTGGAGATTGGGTGTATAGGTTGTGTCTGGTTGAGGTGAGATTGGAAGTTTAGTGTGTAGAGGATAATGTTTCTTTTGTAACGAAAAATTTCCATGTTTTCCTTCAAAGCTTCTATAAAAGAATTGATCAGAGGTATCTAAGTCAGACTTAGAGGCAGATTATACATTGATTATGTTTGTGGTTTCCTAGTTTGATTGCGCAGAGTTAGGTGAGGGATCAAATATGGTTTCAGATTCGTTGCAGTGATGGAACGAAGTTGGTTAAAGGATTCAAGGTGGGTTCAAATATGCATATTAGATTTACTACTAATATTAACAAAAGTAGAGGTATACTCAATTATAGTAGTTACCTTTAGCCTTTTGTGGGAATTGAGCCTAACTTCTTCTTCATTAGAGTTTGCTTCTTCTTTTTCAAGCATTGTTGTCA
Organism: Cicer arietinum; assembly: GCF_000331145.2. Lineage (NCBI taxonomy): Eukaryota > Viridiplantae > Streptophyta > Magnoliopsida > Fabales > Fabaceae > Cicer > Cicer arietinum. Next base: position 47,717,969 of record NC_021165.2, read on the forward strand.
CCATTTTGTTTCCTTTTTCTCTTCTTTTCATATTCTTGGAAAGCTCTTGGTAGAGGAAAATGTTGGAACCAAGTTAATTTTATACTTAGAGTTTAGATGTTAACAAAAGTATTTTATGAGAACAATATGTTTGACTTTACATAGTAGGAAAAGAGATTCGTGTTTTCGAAGACAATCTAAAGATTCAGATTTATAATTGAAGAAAATCTTTGACCAAGTTGAAAAGAAAATATGGTCAAGAATTGAAGAAGATATGAACTATTTACATGAAGGTTTGATCAAAATTTATCTACAAGAAAATATGAATTATTTACAAGAAGATTTGATCAAGATTTATCACAACAAGATGTGAATTGTTTACAAGAAGATTTAATTAAGGTTTACCACAAGAAGATATGAATTATTTCAAGAAGATTTGATCAAGATTTATCTATAAGAAGATATGAATTATTTACAAGAAGATATGATCAAGAATTGTTTACAAGAAGAAACACTCACAAGAAGATACATTTATTATTTGCATAGATATGATTCAGATTTTGACAAAGGACAAAATACTGAATATTACTTAGTCATGTTGGATTTTAATCCTTTGATTCCTATTTTTGAAATAATTAACAATTCAACAATGTTCATACACTACATGATAAATCTAATATTTGAATTGAGCAAGATTTCAAGAACAACAATCAAATCCTACACACTTGGAACATGTTGCTTGGAACACAAGAAATCAACAAAAGTTGATTTTTGACTGAAGCAAATCGATTGGGAAATCGATTTCATAACAAGGGTGTAAGGAAACACAACTGTTTGTGTTGTTATAATCGATTGGGCAATCGACTGACTATATTAGAAATGAAAATTGCACAAGTCAGTAGCACCCCAGTTTTGAGGGTCATCGATTGGCAAATCGATTATACATTTCACAAAGTAAACCTGATTGAAATAAATCGATTGGGAAATCGATTGGACAAGTCACAGTGATACCCCAGTTTTAAGGGTAATCGATTGGCAAATCGATTGCTTAAATATCACTTGCAAAATAACTTTTCCTGTGACATACAAATCGATTGGACAATCTATGTTGTAAAATTTCAATCAAGTTAAATTTGGTTGCAATCGATTGGGAAATCGATTGAACTAAATCCCATGTAAGAACGTTTTCAGACAAATACATACAAATCGATTGGCACGTCGATTAATATCAAAATAGCTGAGTCACTGACTTAAACACAATCGATTGGCAAATCGATTGACATAACATTTTGAAAACCCAGTGAACTCTGAGCTTGTGACCAAATCGATTCTGAGTATTTGGTAATCGATTATGAAGACTTAATAAATCGATTACGAAATCGATTGATATGTGTTTCAGTTTAAACATAACATCTGCAATCGATTACGAAATCGATGCATATCAGTCTTAACATAATCACTGAAAAATGTTGTTTAAAGAATCGATTGGTAAATCGATTGGCTTATATAGTTTCAAGATTCAAGAAAAACAAGACACACGATAATCGATTGGCAAATCGATTAGACTGGTTTATCACTTTACGAAATCGATTGGTAAATCGATTGATTAATATGTTTTTCAGAAACTATATAAACTGTCTTCAATCATTCTTTCAAACAATAATAACAATCTGAAATACACTTTGAATATTCTTGATATACAAAAGAACTATCAATAACACTTGGTTAATACACTGAGATTACTTTTTCAGATCAAAGAAAAAGAAGATTATCAACAATCAAAAAGATAGCTGGAAAAGTGATCTTGAAAGACAAGGGTTCTCATAAACAATCTTTGAATATCCAGAATTGTGAGAAGCCACATTGACCAAGATTGAAGACTACTTTTTGTTCTTCCTTTAATCTGTTTGTAATAATTCTTTGAAACAAAAACGAAAGCGAGAAAAGCCAGCTAGAAACTGGTGGCTACTTTCTTGGGTGAGAGTGCTCAACAAGAAAGAGTCGTACTTTGATTCTGTGTTAGATTGCTGAGTATCTACAAGGATCAGAGGGTGATCAATAGGAAAGAGATCATTAAGATAGATAGGTTTCGGGGAGGAAACTGGACAATCTGTAATTGATTCTTTCTATTGGAGAAGAAAATCTTAAATCCGTTTGGATTGTCAGGACTGGATGTAGGTTGTCAAGTTGACAACTGAACCAGTATAAATTCTTGGTGCAATCTTCTCTAACCCTTAACTCCTTTAACTTTCTATCTTGATATATCTGTATATGTGATTAATGTTAGATGCATGTTAAACATATTCTATGATAAGTAATATTGTTTAATCTGATAATTTGACTTGCATGCATCTTGGTTAATCTCATATCAATCTAATAAAACTTGCTAATCTTGTATGCCACAATTTAAATTCCGCTGTGTGTATGAAATTGATTTAATTTCTTAAAGAACTGATACATTCTGATATATTTTGATTATTACGAGGTCGTACCAACCAACAAGTCATATTCCCAGCTGTGAAAATTCAAGAACTGATCCAATACTATGTTCCCTCCTAGATCAAAGCAAGCAATAGGAATGAAGTTTCATCCGATGAATTTGCAAAAGAAATCTTAACAAAATATGAACAATATCAATTTGAAAAAATTACAAACTCAATCTTATCAAAGTATGAACAATATCAATCTGAAGAATTTACAAACTCAATCTTAACAAAATACGAACATAATCAAAGTAGAAGAACTGTTCAGGTTGGATTTAGAATAAAAAGAATTAGCTAAACAACATATTATCAATAAAATTCTTGTTTGAAATTAATTTTGAAAAATATCATTGTTGACCAAGTTAGGAAAGAAGATACAATTCATATTTAAATAAGGACTAAATTGAAGCCCTAATTTCATTTATAAATAGATACTCAAGGCTGAAGAAGAAGACCATCGAAAAATCAGAAAAGAGTAGAAGAACTCGAGTTTAAATTTCCAAATTCATTTTAAAGTTCAATGAGAAAAATACTGGTTCAAATGAGAAATATTTTGCAAGTGTTTTTCTTAGAGTGTGATAGTTATTGTTAATATCAACTTCTTAGAAGCAACTACTCAAGTTTCAACCGTTTGTTTTAAAAAATCTAGGGTTGTTAGATTGTGTGAAGAATACTTGGCTGGTAGAGTCAATGTATGTGTGTTAATCAAAAGTCTAGGGTTATCAAGCTATTTGAGAAGACTAGCTTGGAGGATCAGGTTCTTTGTTATTCGAATTGTTGAATTACTGGATTAAATCCTTCTAAGTGAAGGGACTAGATGTAGTTAAGTTAGTGGTGAACCAGGATAAATTACTTGTGTTACTTTATTCGTGTACTCCTTATTTTTGTTATTGCTTCAACTCTAAGTAAATCATCAAGTCTGAACTAGTTTAATCAAACAATGAAAATGTTATCAACTTAGTCAAACACAATTTAGCCCCCTTTTCTAGTGTTTACACCTTGAGTAAACAAACAAAGGGGAAATCTTAACTATAATGGTACATCCTGATGTACTCTTGGATGACCATCTTGTTGACCTCTTCAAATAATGGAGCATAAGAATCCCAACATTGAAAGGAATGTCCTAATATTCACTTGTCTGACCAGTGAGCTTTTTGATTTCATTATATGGCTTTAGGTTGTCTTTTGCAGAAATCAACCTCATATTGATGACATTGTTGATATTGAAAACATGAGCAGTAGAGGAAACTATTAGCTCATCTCTAGTTGGTCCTCCAACTTCTTATGAAGGCTTTATGAGAGGTGTCCTGTTTAACATGGTAGTGATAAGTCATGAGTAGGGAATGATTTTATTCTTGCCATACCTAGAATTGGTGAGACATGATCTCATGTGTTCGAGAATTAGGTTAGGAAGCTTTGTTTTGATCTTTTGAGTTATGTTCCACATGAACCCCTTATTATCCTTGCTGATACGGTCCAAAGAGCCACCCTTTGGGACCACACGCATGATCTAAATCATGAACAAAATCTTGTATCTAGGTTTTAGGTGAACGATATTGTTGTTAACCTTAGGATCTTCAAAGAGTTCTTTATTAATTTTTTTCCCCAACCCTTTGATCATAACCACTCTCCATGATCATTCAATCATTCAAGCATTTTGTGAGGGAAAAAATTGTTTATTGAGCGACTTTGACAGGAAGCCCTAGAACCACATTTGAGAATTTACCATATTTGTTTGCATCAACAAACCTCCATAATTCCTTGACAAACACATTATAAATGCCCAATTGTTCTAGGTTAAAGTAATTTGACCACTCAATTCTAGAAAAGTCTTTAATGAAGTCAAACCCATTTTCTTTGAGATAGGAAAAGGCGACATGGAATTCACTGAGGATGTTGACTTGATTGACATGGCATGCCATGGTAGGGGAAGGAAGATGGAACTTTAAGCCATTGAATCAAGAAGAAATTTTGTGAAAGAAGCTTGAAAAGATTTTTAGGGACAATAGTATTTGAAAAGGTAGTGAGTGAAAAATGTGTTTTTTAAAAGGTTTAACTTTCAAAAAATTAGAAAGGGCAAAAACTAGCATGCACACATAATAATCAAAATACCACGCGTGTTAGGTTGCTAAGTGATTAGACACAAATCAAGAAAATTGCTCAAATAATAAATTGAATTATAATCAGCTAGAGGTAGAGAAGAAAACTCAATTTATTAGAGGTAGAACACACATGTTTAACCGAAACAAACTTTTCTACCAGAGGCAGAACACACGTGCTTTACCAAAACAATTTTTTTTACTAGAGGCAAACCATGCTTGCTTTCAGAGGGAAAACAAAGTTTTTTCTTGCTAGAGACAAACGCGTACAGAGATTAAAATATCACTCCTTTATGAATTAAATGTTTTAAATTTTTATTATGAAATTTAATCTAACTTCAACTAGAGGTTTTGGAAAAATAAGTGTCCATCGATGATCAGTGTCCACAAATTTAATATCTAAAATATCCTTCTAACCAAAGTCCATGAGAAAATATCCATCGATGATCAATGTCCATAAATTTTATATGTATTGCCCTCAAATGTAAAATATGATTTTTGGTTAAATGTATTCTTCTAGTTGATTCTTCATCCATTACAATTGTGTGGTACAACTAGCTGCTAAAATGTATTGTGCTTCTGTAGTAGATAGAGCATTTGTTCCTTGTCTTTTACTTGACTAGAAGATCATATTCTCACCAAGGGAGTGCAGCTTTCAGTGGTGTTTTTATTTTTTATAACTTATCTCCAACATCAAAAAAACCTATTAATCTATACATAGAGGATTACTTATAGAACATACTAAGATTAATGGTGCCTTTCAACTATCTAAAGATCCTTTTAAGAGATCTTAAATGGGATTCTTTAGGGTTAGACTAAAATCTTGCACAACACATATATTAAACATAATATCAGATTTAGATGCAATAAGATAGAGGAAAGTACCAATCATCCCTCTGTATACCTTTTGATTTACCTTTTTACGTGATTCATTCATATCAATAGAACAAGTAGGACGCATAGGTGTGAGGATGAGTTTTCATTCATGCATCTTAAACTTCTTAAGAAGTCATTTTCTATATTTAGTTTGATGAATGTATAAATCTTCTAATCTTGCATAACACATATATTAAACATAATATCAGATTTAGATGCAGTAAGATAGAGGAAAGTACCAATCATCACTATGTATACCTTTTGATTTCCCTTTTTACGTGATTCATTCTTATCAATAGAACAAGTAGGATGCATATGTGTGAGGATGAGTTTTCATTCATGCATCTTAAACTTATTAAGAAGTCATTTTCTATATTTAGTTTGATGAATGTATACATCTTCTAATCTTTGAAGAATTTTAATTCCAAGGAAAAATTTAAGTTATTCCTTTTGATTTACCTCAAACTAATTCTGCATTAACTAAAAAAACTCGTCACAAAGCTAACATTAGTATCTTTAAAGACTAGATGTTGTTTAACATACACTTATTCATTTATATAACCATTTAGAAATGCAATTTTCACGTCCATTTGATATAAGATAATTTTTTTTAAAATTCTAATTGCCTCTAACCTTGCCACATGGGCAAATGTTTTAGTGTAATAAATACCTTCTTGCTGACTATAGTCTTGAGCTACAAGTCTAGCTTTGTTTCTTATGACGTCACCTTTTTCATTTAACTTGTTTATGAAAAACCCACTCGGTTCCAATAAGTTTCTTTTTTTGGGTCTGGGAACTAGTTCCCATACATCATTCCTCTTGAATTGGTTTTTTCCTCTTGCATAGCTACCACCCATACATCATCTAATAAGGCTTCATCTATTGATTCATATTCAATTTCAGACATTGATGTTTCTTTGAAAGCATATCTGGTCTTTAGAGGATCATTCATATTCCGTATGATAAGTGTGTTTGGATATGTTGATAATTTGTATTACCATCCTAGTATTGGTTCCTCTTGAGTGGTAGATAGTTCATCGTTATTTGTTTTTGTGCTATCATGGTCATCTCGAGGCACTTTAGAGAGAAAATTTACTGTTTCCCTTGATCTTTTCTAATTCCTCTAAAATCTATAAATATTCAAAATCTTAATCTAGCTTTGACTTCTTATAGTCAAGCTTCTTGTCATCAAATTTGACATGGATTGATTCCTCAAAGCTCAAAATATCTTTATTGTATACTTTGTAGGTTTTAGACTTTTCAAAGTATCCCAAAAGATACACTTTGGAGAATGTGAACCAAACTTGTCATGATTCTCTTTAGTATTTAAAATATAACTTGTACAACCAAATTGATTAAAATAAGACATGTTGGGATTTATCTCTTTCCACAATTCATAACTTGTCTTATTAAGAATATGCTTTTATGGATTCTATTATGAATATAACATGTAGTGTTTACTACTTCTGTCAAAGAGTGCTCAATAGCTTATGCATTAGTTTTTTTATTAGTAAAACCTTTTTAACATAAGGTAAAGATCCATTACCTATTGTTCCAATGCCTATGATTTTAACTTTCTGATTCCCTCCAAATCCTACATTTCCTCCTTCTTTGAGTGACAAGTTTTGCAACATAGACTTTTCTTTCATCATGTGTCATAAGCATCCACTACCCATGTACAATGATTGGCGTTTCAACTTTGTTGCTAAGAATATCTGCAAGATAGATTATTTTCTTTAGGTACCCACATTTGTTCTCAACATAGGACAAGTTTCCATGTTTTCAACATACGACAAGTTATTTTGACATGTCCGTTCTCAAAGCAATAAGAACAAATAGTCTTAGTTGTGTTATGTTTAGGATTTTCCTCTAGTTTTTGATAATCAATACCTTTTTTATTGTTTCTACTAAAAACATAGATCATATATAAAAGCTAGTTTGCTTCTGTCCATGTCATTCGCAAGAAACTCTTGAAAAGCTCTTTCATACTTAACAACATTAAAAACATTTTCCTCCAAGGATTTTGGAATATTTTCCGTTAGAGTTTGACTTTTCCTTTTATGGATTCAAAATTTTTCTCAAGGGATTTGTACTTATCAATTCAGATGGAATGAGTTTTTATGAGATATTTGAATTTTGAGGAAACATTGTGAACTTTCTTCAAAAATTCAATTGACATGATTATAATTTCATTATGAGAAAGGTCAAACAGTACCTCAATTTCTTCATCGACATATTCACTTTTAGAGTCAAAGAGACCATATGCCATCATAATGATGTTTGCTTGCTCTTCATCTTCATTAGACGATTTGTCAAAGTCATCCGAAGTAGTCATCGAACTTTTCTTCTTTCCTATGAAGTTTTTATTTTGAGACTTTTCTTTTTAGTTTTTTTTTTATATTATTTTAAGGTTTTTCAGAAAGGTTCTCAGAAGATAATATTACATGGTATGCACTTAGAATGTAAAGGAGATTTTCAATAAGTATAAAAGTATGTTTGCAGTATCTCCATGCTTGTATTTTCTTGTTAAAGTTTTTTTTTTCTTTTTTTGCATTGATGATCAATTGTCTTTTTTATAGAGAACTTTCACAACAATTAGGGTTTATGTCCATTGCAATGATTTTCATAAATTATGTATGTAAAATATGGATGATATCTATCTTCAGAAATCTTGATTCAACATTCAATACTTGTCTTCATTGTATCTTGATAAAAACAATAGTAATGTTATAGTATGATTCATGAGGTGATAAGTATAACTTTGAAGAGGAGAGGATGATGAGTTATTGAGTTGTTCAAAAATTCTAGACTTAGATGATTGACTTTTAAATCGTTGACTTTGAGCAAAGCATTGACTTTTAGTAGATCATTGACTTTTGTTAGAATCTTTCGGTCCTAGAAGTATCAAAGTGAAAATGCCTTAACTAGATTCAACATGGGCACATTGAGAGCGCGTTGATCAGAATCACACAAAGTAATGGATTTTACTTGAAGGTTCTCTTTCTTACTGAGACGTAAGATCCAACATAGAGTCTTCAAGAACATCTATACTAGAGAGTGTGCAAACTTAAAGAAATTCATTAAAATGTAAATTATTCCCACCAAATATTTTTGTTATCATCTAAATAATTTAGGGTAATTGTTCTTCAAACCAACTTGATTCTAAAATAATATTCTTCAAGCTTAGTGTGGACATTATCCATGTTATACCTAGAGAAACATTCATGCTGGCATATGGATTCTCAAAACGGGTTGTTTGTGGAAAGTTAAAACAAGTCATTGTGTCAATATGTGGGAAGATAATTGGCTACTGCTACAAATTGGTTACAAAGTGTGGACTTCTAACCTTCCCTTACTTAGCTCTCTCTGGTGTCATAGTTGACTCACCAGGACCTTGGTATTTTGAACTTCCAGATAATTAACTCCACTTTTTTACAATTGTAAGCTATCCAAATCCTATAACTTCCACTCCCCATCTCAAAACAAAGTGATCAAATCTGTTGAGGCCCTCACAAAAGGCCTATTTACCTTATGTAGGGCATACCACACTATTAAGCATTAGGAAGCATCATAATCATCCTCTACCATTGACCCTTGGCCAAAGTTTTCTTGTTGGACAAAGCTATGGAACCTTAGAACGATTCGAAAACATGTGAACCTGACTTAGAGAATTCTACATAATAGTGTACCTGTAAAGATTAACCTTATTATAAGTGATGTGTTGGTTGATTCTTTATGTCCCCGTTGCAATAAAGAGGATAAAGACATTAGTCTTGTTTTTTGCGACTTCCCCAAGGAAAAATAGGTTTGGTTTCACAACTCTTTGAGGATTAGGTTTGATCAAGTTTCTCTTAACTTCCCATCTTAACTTGAAAATATTATTTCCACACCCTTTGGTTGTTATTGTGTTCATTGTATTTATTTTCTATAGTATATGGTACTCTCAAAAAATAAAATTTGGTTTGAATGTCAAATTTTGGAAATGGAAGAATTTGTTTGTAAAGCTTGGAAAAGCATAAAAGATCATAAGGTAATGCTACACACGCTGCATAACGACGCCATTAATCTGCCTTCAGATCTTTTTTTATAAAATCAATGTTGATGATGTGGGTCTTAATTACGATGCTTGCGAAATTGACCCTGTTAGCAAAGATGGTGAAAAGATGGTCCTAGCTCCTGATACTTAGAAAATTGCTACTATTCGTAGCTCGAATGAGGCTGGAGCAATGAGTTTTAGATTGGCGCTTCAATTAACTTTTGATCACACCTTTCGTTGCATTATGATTGAAGGAGATTCCCTTAATGTTGTCAAACCTATCAATGCCCCTATTTAAAAATTCGTATTTAGGCTACTTTGTTGTTGAATGTTGCTTTTTTCTTTCATTATTTCCTTTATCTATTATTGTTCATTTGAAGATAACTATCTCAATAATACGAAATATTTTTCCCTACCTGTGCAAATAAATAATCAAACCGAAAATACAATTCCGCATAGCAACAACAATTGGCAAAAAACTAAATATGAGACAAACACAATTTTTAACATGGAAAATTTTCCTCAAATTGAGAGAAAAAAAACCACGGGACCTATAATAATTAATAGGTAGACCAAAATCTTCTTAGTAACACTCAAAAACATGAAGCAACAATAGCCATCACCAAAGACTGGAAATCAAAAAAATAACAAACAAACTTCCACCAAAGTGGGTATTCTAAGTAACTCTCAAAGAAGGTAAAGTTATTAAGACTATATACTAAAATAACAACCTCAGTCGTAGAAATAACATACTAAAATTGTAGATAAAACAGAAAAAATTTGCTACAAACTCATTACCACCGGAACCAAATTTTTCTTCCTTCCTATTGTTACTTTTCTCTCTTCTTATCGGTAATCATATTTTTCAATTTTGCGGCGCTTTTTTGTTTAGTTGACTTAAGGGTTTATCCCTTTTTTTTTTCTTTAGTAATAATAATAATAATAATAATAATAATAATAATAATAATAATAATAATAATAATAATAATAATAATAATAATAATAATAATAATAATAATAATAATAATAAATTACTATTAGTAAAATTTGTGATTTCTACTTGGTAAGTGAGTCCACCCATCAAATCTCCCCTTGATGACTCAAGTGGGAAGGTACTGCTCAATAAAGTCAATCTGCCTTCGTTCTACAACATATCATCTTTGTTTAGTTGGTTTAAGGGTTTATCCCTTTTTTTTTTCTTTAGTAATAATAATAATAATAATAATAATAATAATAATAATAATAATAATAATAATAATAAATTACTATTAGTAAAATTTGTGATTTCTACTTGGTAAGTGAGTCCACCCATCAAATCTCCCCTTGATGACTCAAGTGGGAAGGTACTGCTCAATAAAGTCAATCTGCCTTCGTTCTACAACATATCATCTTCGAGACAAGCAAATCATCTCGTATCCAATGCATCTCATATTTGAACCATTATCATTAGTGTAAATCGTTTTAATTAAAAATGACATATTATCCAATACATCTCGTATTCAATGAAACTGCACCTCAATATGCTTCTACTTTGCATGAAAAGTCAAATTCTTGTTGGAATGGATTGCTTTTTGACTCTCACAAAATAACACAAACTTGTCATGCTTGAGGCCTAAATCATGTAAGAATTTATTCCTCCACAAGAGTTCCTTGGAAGTTTTAGTTGCTGCAATGTACTCAACTTTAGTAGTGGGTAAAGCAACACATTTGTGTAAGCTTGATTGTCAAAACACAGCTCCCCAGACAAACATTATCATATAACTAGAAGTAAATTTTATAGAATCAAGATCGTCTGCCTTATCTGCATCTGTGTAGCTATCCAACACATGTTCACCACCTTCATAACATAAACACACTTTGGAAGCGCCTCTAAGGTAGCTGAGAATCCACTTCACTTCTTGCCAATGATCTTTACCAGAATTAAAGAGAAACCAATTGACAACTCCAATTGCATGAGCAATATATGGCCTTGTGCAGTCCATAACATACATTAAACAACCAACTATGGGTGTATAAGGATCATTTTTCATCTCTTCTTTATCTTTCTCACTTGTAGGAGATTGATCATAATTATATTTGAAATGGATAGCAAGTGGAGTACAAATAGGTTTGAAATTGTTTATGTTAAACCTCTCTAACACCTTCCTAATGTAATTGTGTTGAGATGACCACAATTTATTATTCTTCCTATCACGAGTAGTTCTCATGCCTAGAATTTTCTTTGTATGACCCAAGTATTTCATTGAAAAAGACTTGTTCAAATCTTTCTTTAGAGACATGTCATCCACATATAATTAGAGGAAAATATAATAACCATCAAACAATTTCTTTACAAACACACAATGGTCAAAAGTAGTTTTACTGCACCCATGTTTCTCCATGAAATAATCAAATTTATCGTACCATTTTTGAAGTGCTTGCTTTAGCCTGTATAAGTTTTTCTTCAATTTACACACAAGCTGCTCTTTACCTTTGACTTCGAAACCCTCTTGTTACTTCATATAGATCTCTTCCTCCAAATTTCCATGAAGGAATGCAATTTTCACATCAAGCTATTCAACTTCTAGATTCAAACTAGCTCTTAACCCAAGCACAGCACGAATAGAGGACATTTTCACCACAGATGAAAAAATTTATTCAAAGTCAATACCTTTTCTTTGATTCAAACTTTTTACAACCAATCATGCTTTGTGTCTTAGTTGAGAACTATTCTCTTAGGTCTTTATCTTGTATACCCATTTGTTCTTGAGTGCTTTTCTTCCCTTAGGCAACTTTACCAACTCAAATGTGTGATTCTTATGCAAGGAATTCATCTCTTCTTGCATTGCCTTCAACCACTTTTCTTTATCAACATTTGTAATAGCCTCTTGGTAGTACTCTAGCTCTCCAGTATCATTGATCATCACATACTCATCTGGAAGGTTTCTTTGAGAAGGTTGACGTTTTCTAGTAGATCTTCTCAACTCAAATTCAACTAGTGGCTCGAGTGGAACTTGTTCATCATAGGGAGGTACATGATCATCAGTTACATGTTGCATTCTCATCATATACTTTTATATCTCCCTATCAACAAGAGTTTCTTAAGGGGCTTTGGTGTAACAATAATTTAACTTCTGAATTTTGATTTATGTTTCTCAACTTTATCAAAATCTTCAATAGTCTGGTCTTCAAGAAATATCATATCTCAGCTTTTGATAATTTTCTTGTCAACTGGATCCCACAATCTATAATCAAATTATTCACCACCATAACCGACAAACATACATTATTTGAATTTACTATCAAGCTTGGACCTCTCATCTCTTGGAACGTAAATAAAACATCTGCAGTCAAACACTCTTAAATGAAGATAAGAGATATATTTCCCTATCCACACTCTATTTGGAAAATCATCATCGAGTGGAATAGAAGTAGAAAGATTGATCAAATCCATTGCAATTTTCATTGCTTCACTCCAAAAGGATATCGATAATTTTGCATGAGAGAGCATACATATGATTTTGTCATAAATGTAAGATTCATTCTTTCTACAATACAATTTTGTTGAGGTGCCTTCGAAACTGTTTTTTCAAGCCTAATTCAATGTTCTCTACCATACTTGTCAAACAGACCTTTGTATTCACCACTATTATTTGATCAAACATGTTTAAGTTTCCTTCCATTTTCTATTTCAGTACTTGCATGAAAATGCTTAAAGACTCGAAGTACCTAGTCTTTAGATTTCAAAGGAAAAACCCTCACTTTTCTAGAGTGGTCTTCAATAAAAGTAACAACATATGATGCACCCCCAAGATAATTACTATCCATCATGCAAACTTCAATATGAACTAAATCAAGAATATTTTTCCTCTTTTGAGGACCAATATTATGAAAAAAAACTCTATGATGTTTTCCAGCAAAACAGTGAGGGCATGTTTTTAGAGAAGTGTTTTTCACATGTAGATAACTTTTCTTGGTAAGTATGTTGAGTCCTTTCTCACTCAAGTGACTAGAGCGTATATGCCATAAATCAAAAAGACATTTTCAATTATATTTACTTCTTCCTTGCATAGCTTCGCATGCATCCTATAGCGAGAATTGGAACTTTGCTCATTTGCAACCATTAGAGGTCCTTTGGTGATTTCACATATACCACCACCATCAAAGTAAGTGTGATAATCCTTAATATCCAAGACTTTCACCGAAATGGAATTGAGACGAATATCAGAAACATGTCTAACATTCTTCAATTGAAGTTTGCAACCAATCCTAGTTTCAACCTAAACAATTCCCAAACCGATAAATTTACATACTCTTTCATCTCCCATTTTTACCATGTCAAAATCACCAACTCCATAAGATGAGAAGAGAGGCACCCATATTGTATACATCACTAATAGATGCAACTGATGTTGTATCTTTATCATTTTTCTTCAATTTGTTATAATCTCTTGCCCTTGATTTATCTCTCTTAAGGAACATTCAATTTCCTTTTATGTGAAATGTTTTGCACAATTATAACATATCACTTCTTTTCTAGTTCTTGACTTGCTTTTCGACTTGCTTTTTGACTTGCTACGATTTTTTGTGAAGTGTCTTGATTGAATTCTCCCTAGTGACTCTATAAATGATGCTTTTGCTTTTGAGGAAGAACCGATCAAACCATATTCCTTTCTTAGAGCTTCTTCATTCAATATGCTCTCTTTTGCTGTTGACATTTTCAGCTTTCCACTTGCAAACCATCATCTAATTTAATATTTGTTGTTGTCAACTGATTCATTGTATTATGAAAAATACTAATATGTTCTGCCATTGTTAGCTTCTATTTCAGTTTCAACATGTGGATATAAACTCTGATCCAACCACTGTCTGATCAAGGTCACTACCTTAAAATTCAGCTTCTTCTAGTCAACATCATATTTAGCTTTGAGTTTAGTAGTGTCACCCTCAATAGGATCTTACAAATTCTTATTGTATAACATGTCTTCCATGAGAGTTTTCTAAAGTGTATAGTTAGAAGAGTTGAGCTTAATCATATTCAGACCTTTATTTTCTTCCTCCATTTAAATGCACAATCCAAACAAATCGAGCTCCAAATACCTCTATTTGGGGAAAACTAGAGATAACTATATCAATAATGCGGAATACTTTTTCCCTTACTTGTGCAGATAAATGGTCAAACAGAAAATGCAATTCCACAGAGCAACAACAATTGACAGAAAACTATATATGAGACAAACATAATTTTTAACATGGAAAACTTCCCTCGAATTGAGAGAATAAAAACCATAGGACTTAATCCAGTAAAATATTTCACTATAATAATTAATGGGTAAACCAGAGTTTTCTTCGTAACACTACAGAATATCAATCAACAATAGTTATGACCAAAGATTGGAAATCAAACAAATAACAAACAAACTAATACTAAATTGTGTATTCCAAAATAACTATCAAAGAAGGTAAAAATACTAAAACTCAATATTAAAATAAGAAACTGAATAATAAAAATAACATTAAAAAAATTATAGACAAAACAGAGGTAGTTTGCTACAAACTCATTACCTCTAAAACCAAGCTTTTCTTCTTCACTATGTTTCTTCTTTCTCTTCTTAGCGGCAATTCTATTTTTCAATTTTGCGGAACTTTTTTTTTTACTTAGAGATTTATTCTTTTTTTTTTTCTTTAGTAGTAATATTAATTACAATAATAATAAATTACTAATAAATTTTTTAGAGAAGTGACCCTACCCAACATTAAATTAAATTAAGTATGTTTTAATTTTGAAAGAAATTATTTTAGTTGATGAATGCCCTTCATACATTAGCTCTTTTGTTACAAGCATTGGCTCTTTTATTACAAGTGATTTAGCTTAACAAATGAATTTTCATTTCGGTCAAAAAAGTTATTTTCGTTGCATGTTATCAGTTCTGTAAACACATTGTTATTCCCTTTCTTGAAGTCGAAAAAAGAAATTATTGTTAAGCTCAAAAATCATCAACTTAGGTGTGTATATTATTTTTGACTATATCCAAATCTACTACTTTATAAAAGCATCTTGATTGTCGGTCTTCCTTTTGATTAGAATGTAGTTATCTAGCTATAAATGAAAGGGCCCTAATCAATAATGAAAGTGGTTGCTAATAGTAGTTAGTATTTTAACTAACTAACAAAAACACTAGCTTTCATTCTTGTTGGATCGATGTGATGTTTTGCTTAGTGGCTATGATTAGACAGTAGTTAAGATATGCATGCCGTATTATTATGGGAAGATTATAGTGACATATGCGTTTTTGGGGTTTACCTCTAATATAAGGAGGTACACAAGAAGTATCATTATCTCATTTGATAGATTTTAATGGGCCCATCTGTGACATCTTAACCAAAACAACGGACTATTATTTTCTGTACTTATTTTATTTGCAAGGAAATAAATATCAGTATAAATTTTGGATTATTTTATTTTATTTACTAGGAAATAAAATATCCGTAAAATATACTCGCCACATTTGTACTAAATCTTTATTTTTTTTCCCTTCCAATCAATTTTCACTTAAAATTTTAGATTTGGATAATTTTTCGCAAAATTTTACTTCGATTCTCTTCACTTAATTTATTTCTATATCTCTTCTTCTTTATTAAATTTTTTTAATGATATTCTCTCTCCTTCTACACCTAATGTTGTTTGTAATAAGGTGCGAGATGTATGGGAGGATTTTAATCATAAAATTTTCTTTTATTTTTTTAGATTCTCTCGTTCATGCAATCAGTTTCTCTAAACAAAAAATGAGTGTTTAAACGTTTGAGAAACATTTTTTTATCCAAGAAAAACTGAATATTTGAGTTTTTTTGAATTCAAAAAAAATCAGAAATTGAGTTTTTAAAATTATTATTATTTTAAAGATTTAAAATATAATTTTAATCTTTTATATTTCGTAAAATTATATGAATTTATTCTTTTTTTAAGAACTAAAATGAATATTACATAAAAAATAAACAATAAAATAAATAATAAAAAAAATAAAATACTAAAACGAATAAAAAAAAATAAAAAACCAAAATAAATATGAGATTTCAAACTTAGAACAAAACCTTTAATGGACGATTATGGATTGTTAGAATTAGTTGTCTCTTTGCTGGGTCATTCATTTCTTGGATGTTTAAGCACAGAAGAAAGGAAAGTGGTTTATGATAAAATATGTGCACCAAGACACTTACTACTACTATTGAACAACTCTAACAATTATCACTCAAATTTATAGCGATTAGAGATTGTAACGAGGTCCTGGAACATAGATGAAACACCTAATGATATTAATACAAAATGAGAAGTATGTGTTTAGAAATAAAATACGTGAAGGTTCATATTACGCGAGAGAAATATTTCAAGTTTTTCAACATGTTTTCTATTCTATTGATCATTGAAAACAGACACACACACACATATATATATATATATATATCACCATTTTTTGAAGTTTTTGACCTTACTTCAATAGAGTTAACATTATCTATGCCTTTACATATGTTTAAAATTTGATGTTAGTGCAAAAGTGGTTTTTAGCTGCAATCATCTGATTGGAATTTTGATAATAAAAAAAATAATAAGAACAATTATCCTCTAATTATTTGCTAAGTGTGAAAATTAAGTTTGAAGGTAAAGGCTTATATTAATGAATAACAATTTTAAGGTAGTATAAATTATGAGTAAGTTAGAGATAATAATCTAAATGTTTTTAACACAAATAATATTATTACCTAATAAACAAATAATTACGTTTACTAATTGAGTAAGTCATGATATAGCGATAAGAAGTTTTGCAACAAGCATTTGTTAATTTACAGTTCGAGTCAAAGTGTTAAAGACATAAAATATGAGTCAACAATTAATCTTCTAATTATAAAGGAAAATAACGCTACAATGATTATTTGCCTATGACTAAAATGAACTAACCGTTTATACCATCATCGATTCTCTAACTCAAGACCCAAAAAGAAAATTATGAGTGAAGTCTTTGTTATAGTCAATGCTCTGGTAAAAGTCAAATCCACTAATGAACAAAGAAAGAAGAAATCAAGGTAATGCACTGAAGAATCTGTTAAAGTTGTATCTGACTCTGATCAATGCACTCTCACCAAGCCTCTGATGAATCTGATAACACAACCTTGCATTGATAATTATATATCTAATAATCATGGCAAACCAATTGATTGTCGGGTCAACGCAACAAGTCAATACTATGTCAAAGTCAATGATATGATAAAAAAAAAAGTCAACTTCTTATGTCAAAGAATTGAGTCGAGAACTTTGAAGAAGTCAACATCTTAACTTATCTACTGACTGAAGAAATGCATGACATCCTCTGAAAGTGTCATTACCCTCTTATATACTTTCCCTCTTAAATTAAGATAAGCTAAATCGATTATAAAGATATATATATGAACATGGTTTAAAGGCTAATATGTTTTAATTTTGATTCAAGATCTCCAACAACACTATTTTCAATGGATATATTCTTCAATATTTAAGAAGAATCATTTCTAAAGTAGTGTGTAATCAAAAATAAGAAAAGATTCAATGTTCTAAGAAGATTTCTATAAAAGCCTAGAACATCAAAAGAAAAAATGCATCAAAAATCTTCTCAGTAGAGTGTTATTAGACTTAATGTAAATCAATCAAGTTGTTTGATGCACTTGAATTGATATTAGATTTGAAATGTAATACTCTCTTAGTGAGAGATAGAGTCATATAAACAAACTTTGTATCAATTTAGGCACAAACTGGAACTCATGTAAATCAACCCGATAATGACAACAACTCTTTCATCCATAAGAGGTACATGAAGAGGTATAAGAATAATTATGAACATCAACGATAATTTTCCATGAAGTTGAAAAGGGTTCTAATGGTGACAACATGGATGGCATAAGAAAAATACTCAAAGTCTATTGAGGATGATTCCTGTATGTTTACATGTTGAAATACTTATAAGAAAAATTCTCAAAGCCAGAGAAATACTTGTATGCTATTGTTTAAGTTGTGAATTAAGTCATCGACTACATTGAGGCAAAATTTCTCTGTAAGGGGAAGATTAGATGTAGCAACGATTTGTTGTGAACAATTATAAAAATACTTGTGTCTCTTCTTTATCTTTGCTCTATAGTTAATAGAAGTTTTTTATGATTCAACTTTATTTTACTTAAATTGTTTTATAATCGTAAGTTGAATATTTTAATAAAGAACATATATTTTATTTAACCAACACAAATAACTTTTAGAAATGGCAAAACACAATTCCAAATTCTCGTTCTTGTGTTTTCCAGCACCCTCAATTGCTATTAGAGCTCGGTCTATTGATTGAGCACTTTACCATGATAGAGTAAAGATTCTTTACTACTAAAAATATATGTTAAATGGTCTAAATTAGTGTATTGTATTTGGTTCAATCGTATGTTTATGTTTTTCCGACATTCATGTGTTTTTAATTCCCTCGAAACATGGATTGACAAAAACTTATTATTGAAGATTAAAATTTTCTATCTGACAATAGATAAAATGCATTAAGAAAACCATTTATTTCTCAAATGAAAATTTCCTCTATTTACAAAAGTCATTTCTTGAAAAAGTTTCTCTTGGTTATCTTTTGTACTGCTTCTCTTTAAAAACCTGAGTAGTTGTGCTAAACCTTTTTTTTTCTTTGAAATCACTCTTCAATGATATTAGTAGTAGTAAAATAAAATCTCTATAATGAGATAACTGAATGCACAAAGAGAATAACATAAATGAAAAAAAGTATTTTAACTTTGTTTGTTGGATAGGGTAAAAATCTCAATTCCATATATGAATGATCGATATCATCATAGATTAATGTTATCTAAGAAAATATTTTATCATTTGATTAGTTTTCAACTACAGATAAAAATACCTTTTTATAAAATGATCTGCTGAAATATATTTATGAAAAATCTCATAATTTCATTATATTTAATTCTCTTATCAAACTTCTATTTATGTTCTAAAAACTCTTCAATGGTAAACTGGACTAAACTTCTTCTTTTTTAAATAGTGATAGTGTTTCAACAAGTGTACTGAATCGTTGCAAGTAATCATAAAATGGTAGTACCAATTATCGAACTCAAGGATTGCGTTTTACCATCGAATTATGTTTAATTACTAAAATTGAAAAAAAATTCGAGTTGATTGAAATCATATTTGAAACTAACAAGAGTAATAGAATTCAACTTTTATAATAAGAAAAATGTCAGGGATGAGCTTCACTTCGAATTCAATATTGGTTTCTAATTTGATCATAGTTACGAAATTCATTTATGGAACTATTACTGAATTCCCTTTATTATTCTTGCATTAATTTCCTAGTGACTTCACTTTTAATTTCAAAGTAACCTTTAATTCATTAGTGAGCTTAAGATTAGAATTAAGCTTTACAGTACTAGAATTCTCTTATTAAACTATTGTCTCTGCCAATAATTCAATTGGTTTCATGACCTGTATCTATCCCTAGACTACAATATCATGAATTTCTCATCTCAAAGATTTGTAAAGTCCATTTCCGTTTTAAAATACGAATCGTAAAATATTACAAAGGTGATCAAGCAATAAAAAGCATTAAGAACAGAGATGAGAAAAATAATTCAATAAACTTGTTCCTATAACTAGAAATCAAATCAAACAAATAAGAGTTTCATCTTGTTTCACTCATCCCTAACAAATATAGCTTAGTTACTCATAGCAGAGATATTAAAAATAGAGATTAAAGAAGAATTACAAGAAAGATTTATGAATGATTCTTAATAAAACTCCTTCAATGGTGTTAGAAACAGTTGTGTCCGAGTTTCTCTACTAGGGCACAAGTCTCAAAATTTCCTAATAGCCAAAAAGATCCTTCAAAAATGAGGAAAACACGTTTTTAGGTATTCTCCAGCGTTCCACGTCCCCCAGACGTAGCCTTTGCACTCCAGGCGCGCTTGGGCAAATTCAAGAATGCATAAATGCGCCCCAGACGCTTGATTTCCGCTTTAGGCGCACAACATCTGTTGTCTAACATTTACTATAGTATTATCCTTTTTTGTTTCCAAATTGATTCCAATGTCTTTATGAAAGTTGTAGCTATGTATCATAGTTTTCATGTGCACTTGGTTTGACTCCAATTGAACATCTACAACTCTAGATATGGCTGACATACTCTACATAGGTCATGTTGATCTCTCACAAAAAATCAGCACTACACTAAAACAAAGAAAGACGCAAAACTACGAAAAATCTCTACTTAATAAAGGAAATAAGGACATAAAAATTTTATTAAACTCAATAACTAAATTCATAAAAATATATCAAATAACTCCTTACATTTATTAATGATTAAAAATAAATAAAACTAAAAACAGTTAAAAATATACATATGATGAAGAGATATTAAATAGAGTAGAGTAAGTTAATTAGTGAAATAAGTCAATATGCTAATACTGAAATTTTTCTGATCATAAGAAGAAGTATTAGTCAACACAACAAAATTTTAGTGCAAGATAATGGAAACATTATAATGCATTTTAATAATGTGAAACTAACCAAATGAATAAGTTTATTACAACTTCAAATAATTTGATGTATGTTCAAATGTGCAATTGAGAAATGGATTGTAATATAACCTCTCACTCAAACAACACAAATTCTAAAGGTTAAACAGTAACAAGTTGAAGTCTTTGATTTGATCAAAGGTTGGATGATACACGCAATTCCTCTTGGTTAAAATTAAGATGAAAGTCAACTTTGCTCCAAATAGGTAGATCAATCATAACCAATCATTTGGTCATCCATATTTCGGGAAGAAATAACATGAGTATAAAGTAGGAGTAAGTTGAAATTTATTCCTCTAATGAGTCAAATATCTTCATCTGGTGTGATTAGAAGATGATATATCTACAATGATTATGGACTAGATTATCTTTGAAGAAGTTTGAATTACAAGTAAAAGACGAAAATTATCTCATAGGAGATCCTCGTCCAATTCCTTTCCTATAGAATTCAATGTAATAAATGAGTGTATTTCATAATCAAATATCTCATCATTTGGTCAATCTTTGGATATAACAAAACCTCAAAAAAGCTGATTTGACAATCCTCTAATTGCAAGGTCTTTCTCTATCTACTTGAGGATAAGTTCCTCGCATCTGGTGTATAGTGCGCTTGAATCATCAAAAACTAATTTATATGAAATAAAACCACAAAAGCAAAGGATTGCATCTGTTGTTGTTAGTATTAGAAGAAAGAATGATTGAAACCAAGCTAATTCTGCATCTGGCTAGAAGATCGTCTGAAAAAGAAATTGTCAATCTATGGTAAGACAAGAGTAAGGACAAATTTCTAAATTGTCATTGTTTGTCATCGAGTCAGATACTCTGCAATTTATTTTAATTTCTTTTTAAATTATTGTATTTGTTTGTTCTGTTTAATATGTTTTTTCTTGCCTATCATATTCTTTGTACATGTTTATCTAGGAAATAATTTTATTCCATTTTCGTTTGTGTGCTTCTTTTTCTCTATCAGTATGTTTGTGAAGTCTTTTCTTGCTCAATGTTGTCTTTTACTTGATCTTATCGTGTGTTTTATTTTTGGGATTTTTTCCAATTTACTTTTGTTAAAACCAAAGTTTTGATTTCTTCATTTCTCTCACCGATTTAAACTCCTCTTATCTCTAGTGTTTTTCAAAAATCATTCTTCTCTTATCATCCCAATCTTTTTACATCCAAATGATTTAAACCTGATGCATTTTTAGGAAGAACAAACTCAATCTCTCATCCAATATTGAGTCTTTATCTTCCTTAATGATCCTCTTCTTACATTATATTCTCATAAAAACTTTAAGATCTTCTTGAAACATGAACTACTCAACCTCAATGTTAAAAAGTTCATAAATCTAAAATTTGTTACATCTGTGAACCACAATCAACAAGATGAATTATACAAAGATATTCACAAAATGCATTTAAAGGTTCACTTTGTGCAAACCTTGGATGTCAATGTCTCATTCTCCTTTTAAGAACTTTAAGTATAAGGAGGTAGTGAGAAAAGAACATTGAAAAGCTTGTGCCTCATTTTGTTTGAATATTTGTAATGGATGAGTAGTCTAAAATTTATTGGAAAGAAGGTTTAGAGCACTTGCAATCTTATCAATTATTTATATCTTTGGAAGATTATACATTTCCAATTCACTGTTCAGAGAAAGCCCCATCAAACAAGTCAAAGAAAATTAGAAAGAAAAAACAGAGAAGCTAAAACATTTCCTTTTCCTTAGTTATGTTTGACAAGTTAGAGGGTAGGCTCCTTTACCGCTCTATTAGATAGAAGTTTAAAGAAGGAAAACGCTTACTATAGAGAGTGTCAATAAAAAGATCTAATTTTTTTATGTATTAGGAATTGGTGATTCAAACCTAATACGTAACTTAAATTAATGAATATGGTTTAGAAAAGCCTTATAAAGATCTTAAGACTTTATTTAATTTTTTTAACCCAGTTTCCTTTTTAGCCCTTCTATTATAAGTAATTCTGTTGAAATGTAATTTGTATTTGTTACTAATGTGATATGAATTATGAATTGTCCCTCTGATTTATCCCCTACTTCTTCTTACTTGATTTCCTCTAGCTTCTTCTTTGTAACTATGTTTTCCTTTTTGCATATGATTCCTTTTTTTCTTCTTTATACTCTTTATTATTTTTTTGACAATATTTGATCGACAAAATCTTAAGTATTTGTTTTTTAATATTTCTGAAACTTGAAAAATGAAAAGCTTACATTTTGTCATTTTCCTCAAACTTTGTTTTTTATTTCCTCCATTTTTTTCTGTCAAGTTCTTGTTTTTAAGCTTAGTTTCGTTAAAAAAATATTTTATTTAAATTATCTCTTTCTCCATTATGAACTCCTCATCTTCTTCCACTAATCATCTTGAGCATTTAGATTGTTCCATCTGTCATAAAGTTTTTGTTAATATTTTTGTGTGCATGTTTTTGTCTCACCCTTCGTCTTCTTCCTCACTCTCATCATCACTTTTTCTCTTCGCAAAATGAATCACTCAAAAAAAAAATATAGCTATTTATACCCCAATTGTTTTTTAGTTTTCTTATCTGTCATTTTCATTCATCTCTCAAACTTCCTACATTGGTTTTCAAACCTCTTTGAGACTCTTCTGCTATGGATGATGGTCTATCTTCTGCTAAAAAAGATGACATCACCATTTGAGGTTGCTTCAATGGTGAGTGGCATTCTCCTCGAACAACTGGAAGTTCAGATAGTTCTGCGAGAAATTCACCACTCAAATGGAGGAAGCAATTGAGCTCTTGAGGAGTGTTATTTAATATCTTTAGATCACCTACATAGAAATAGTATCTTTTAAAATTGTTATTTCTTCTTTTTTCCTTCTTTTCTCAGTGGTTGTAACCATCATTTTGATCTTCAATAAAATGTTACATTTTTTATTTTTTTTATCTCTCTATCATTTTAGTTTTTTTATCTGTAAGAAATATGGTTGTGAGCTTACTTTGTTTGTCTATGTGTGTATGAGTGTGGTGCTTGGTTTAATTTCTATATCGTTTTCCAATTTAACCATTTTGGTAATGACAAAGGAGGGGAGAAAAGAGTACTTAAATGTGTGCTTGCGTCTAATTGTACTATTGTGTGTTTGCTTTCCACACCTTGCATTTGTACTATTTGTGTTATCATCATTCACAACATCTGCATCTTATTGTAGCATCTGCAACTGGGTGTCATTTGCATATCATCTGCATATGTTTTATTATGATAGGTACTTCTAATGCACTTGTGTTTCCAAAGGCTCGCCCGTGTTTTCAAAGGCTTAACATCTTAAAAAATATGGTTTGTTCCATTAGACTTAACATCCTAAGAAGAACAAATAATTCAAAGGATTTACATTCTAAAAAATTGTGAATTGTGTGTGTTTGTCCAGTTGCTTATCTTTGTGTTTTTTCTTTCTTTTAAGTTCAATTTGTTTTTAAATTTTACATTTATGTGTATAAAAAATGTAATTTTTTTGGAATCAAGTTGGTTTTACATTCAGAGTTTTGATGTTAACAAAAGTATTTTATGAAAACAATATATTTGAATTCAAAGAGTATGAAAGAAAATTCATGTTTTTGAAGAAAATCTAAAATAAGATTTGATTCATATTTATAATCTTTTACTAAAATGAGATTTGAAGGAGATTTGTTCAACATTCGATGAAGATTTGAAGAAGATTTTATTTGAAGAATTTACAAACTCAATCTACACAAAGGAGGAAAGAGTAGAAGAACAAGCCCAAAGTCCTTAATTCATCTTAGAGTTCAAAGGAGAGAAACACTTGTTCAGGTTAGAAATATTTTTTGAGTATTCTTTTCTTAGAGTGTGAGAGTTATTATTATTATTATTATTATTATTATTATTATTATTATTATTATTATTATTATTATTATTATTATTATTATTATTATTATTATTATTATTATTATTATCAGTTTTGTTAGAAACAACTACTCAAGTTCCAATCTTTTGTATCCAACCCGATAGTAGTTTAGTGAAATTTACACAAAGGCTGAAGGAGAAAAGAATTGAAAAGCAGGAAAGAGTAGAAGAACTCAAGCTCAAAGTCCTTAATTCATCTTAGAGTTCAAAGGAGAGAAACACTTGTTCAGGTTAGAAATATTTTCTGAGTGTTCTTTTTCTTAGAGTGTGAGAGTTATTATTATTATTATTATCAGTTTTGTTAGAAACAACTACTCAAGTTCCAATCTTTTGTATCCAACCCGATAGTAGTTTAGTGAAATTTACACAAAGGCTGAAGGAGAAAAGAATTGAAAAGCAGGAAAGAGTAGAAGAACTCAAGCTCAAAGTCCTTAATTCATCTTAGAGTTCAAAGGAGAGAAACACTTGTTCAGGTTAGAAATATTTTCTGAGTGTTCTTTTTCTTAGAGTGTGAGAGTTATTATTATTATTATTATCAGTTTTGTTAGAAACAACTACTCAAGTTCCAATCTTTTGTATCCAACCCGATAGTAGTTTAGTGAAATTTACACAAAGGCTGAAGGAGAAAAGAATTGAAAAGCAGGAAAGAGTAGAAGAACTCAAGCTCAAAGTCCTTAATTCATCTTAGAGTTCAAAGGAGAGAAACACTTGTTCAGGTTAGAAATATTTTCTGAGTGTTCTTTTTCTTAGAGTGTGAGAGTTATTATTATTATTATTATCAGTTTTGTTAGAAACAACTACTCAAGTTCCAATCTTTTGTATCCAACCCGATAGTAGTTTAGTGAAATTTACACAAAGGCTGAAGGAGAAAAGAATTGAAAAGCAGGAAAGAGTAGAAGAACTCAAGCTCAAAGTCCTTAATTCATCTTAGAGTTCAAAGGAGAGAAACACTTGTTCAGGTTAGAAATATTTTCTGAGTGTTCTTTTTCTTAGAGTGTGAGAGTTATTATTATTATTATTATCAGTTTTGTTAGAAACAACTACTCAAGTTCCAATCTTTTGTATCCAACCCGATAGTAGTTTAGTGAAATTTACACAAAGGCTGAAGGAGAAAAGAATTGAAAAGCAGGAAAGAGTAGAAGAACTCAAGCTCAAAGTCCTTAATTCATCTTAGAGTTCAAAGGAGAGAAACACTTGTTCAGGTTAGAAATATTTTCTGAGTGTTCTTTTTCTTAGAGTGTGAGAGTTATTATTATTATTATTATCAGTTTTGTTAGAAACAACTACTCAAGTTCCAATCTTTTGTATCCAACCCGATAGTAGTTTAGTGAAATTTACACAAAGGCTGAAGGAGAAAAGAATTGAAAAGCAGGAAAGAGTAGAAGAACTCAAGCTCAAAGTCCTTAATTCATCTTAGAGTTCAAAGGAGAGAAACACTTGTTCAGGTTAGAAATATTTTCTGAGTGTTCTTTTTCTTAGAGTGTGAGAGTTATTATTATTATTATTATCAGTTTTGTTAGAAACAACTACTCAAGTTCCAATCTTTTGTATCCAACCCGATAGTAGTTTAGTGAAATTTACACAAAGGCTGAAGGAGAAAAGAATTGAAAAGCAGGAAAGAGTAGAAGAACTCAAGCTCAAAGTCCTTAATTCATCTTAGAGTTCAAAGGAGAGAAACACTTGTTCAGGTTAGAAATATTTTCTGAGTGTTCTTTTTCTTAGAGTGTGAGAGTTATTATTATTATTATTATCAGTTTTGTTAGAAACAACTACTCAAGTTCCAATCTTTTGTATCCAACCCGATAGTAGTTTAGTGAAATTTACACAAAGGCTGAAGGAGAAAAGAATTGAAAAGCAGGAAAGAGTAGAAGAACTCAAGCTCAAAGTCCTTAATTCATCTTAGAGTTCAAAGGAGAGAAACACTTGTTCAGGTTAGAAATATTTTCTGAGTGTTCTTTTTCTTAGAGTGTGAGAGTTATTATTATTATTATTATCAGTTTTGTTAGAAACAACTACTCAAGTTCCAATCTTTTGTATCCAACCCGATAGTAGTTTAGTGAAATTTACACAAAGGCTGAAGGAGAAAAGAATTGAAAAGCAGGAAAGAGTAGAAGAACTCAAGCTCAAAGTCCTTAATTCATCTTAGAGTTCAAAGGAGAGAAACACTTGTTCAGGTTAGAAATATTTTCTGAGTGTTCTTTTTCTTAGAGTGTGAGAGTTATTATTATTATTATTATCAGTTTTGTTAGAAACAACTACTCAAGTTCCAATCTTTTGTATCCAACCCGATAGTAGTTTAGTGAAATTTACACAAAGGCTGAAGGAGAAAAGAATTGAAAAGCAGGAAAGAGTAGAAGAACTCAAGCTCAAAGTCCTTAATTCATCTTAGAGTTCAAAGGAGAGAAACACTTGTTCAGGTTAGAAATATTTTCTGAGTGTTCTTTTTCTTAGAGTGTGAGAGTTATTATTATTATTATTATCAGTTTTGTTAGAAACGTTTTCCAATTTAACCATTTTGGTAATGACAAAGGAGGGGAGAAAAGAGTACTTAAATGTGTGCTTGCGTCTAATTGTACTATTGTGTGTTTGCTTTCCACACCTTGCATTTGTACTATTTGTGTTATCATCATTCACAACATCTGCATCTTATTGTAGCATCTGCAACTGGGTGTCATTTGCATATCATCTGCATATGTTTTATTATGATAGGTACTTCTAATGCACTTGTGTTTCCAAAGGCTCGCCCGTGTTTTCAAAGGCTTAACATCTTAAAAAATATGGTTTGTTCCATTAGACTTAACATCCTAAGAAGAACAAATAATTCAAAGGATTTACATTCTAAAAAATTGTGAATTGTGTGTGTTTGTCCAGTTGCTTATCTTTGTGTTTTTTCTTTCTTTTAAGTTCAATTTGTTTTTAAATTTTACATTTATGTGTATAAAAAATGTAATTTTTTTGGAATCAAGTTGGTTTTACATTCAGAGTTTTGATGTTAACAAAAGTATTTTATGAAAACAATATATTTGAATTCAAAGAGTATGAAAGAAAATTCATGTTTTTGAAGAAAATCTAAAATAAGATTTGATTCATATTTATAATCTTTTACTAAAATGAGATTTGAAGGAGATTTGTTCAACATTCGATGAAGATTTGAAGAAGATTTTATTTGAAGAATTTACAAACTCAATCTACACAAAGGAGGAAAGAGTAGAAGAACAAGCCCAAAGTCCTTAATTCATCTTAGAGTTCAAAGGAGAGAAACACTTGTTCAGGTTAGAAATATTTTCTGAGTGTTCTTTTTCTTAGAGTGTGAGAGTTATTATTATTATTATTATCAGTTTTGTTAGAAACAACTACTCAAGTTCCAATCTTTTGTATCCAACCCGATAGTAGTTTAGTGAAATTTACACAAAGGCTGAAGGAGAAAAGAATTGAAAAGCAGGAAAGAGTAGAAGAACTCAAGCTCAAAGTCCTTAATTCATCTTAGAGTTCAAAGGAGAGAAACACTTGTTCAGGTTAGAAATATTTTCTGAGTGTTCTTTTTCTTAGAGTGTGAGAGTTATTATTATTATTATTATCAGTTTTGTTAGAAACAACTACTCAAGTTCCAATCTTTTGTATCCAACCCAATAGTAGTTTAGTTCCTTCTTCAATCTAGGGTTGTCAGGTTGTTAGGAGAAGAATTGGTTTGTAGGGTCAGGGTGGTTAGTTCCTCAAAAGTCTGGGGTTCTCAGGTTGTTTGGGAAGACTAGCTTGGAGGGTCAGGTGCTTTGTAATTCAAGATTTTTGAATTAGTGGATTAAATCCTTCTGAATGAGGGACTACATGCAGCCAAGTTAGTGGTGAATCAAGATAAATCTACATGTCAAATTATTTATGCTTTCATTGCTTGCTGCCTCTAAATTCGATTGTTTCTACTCCAAGTAAGTCACCAAAATCAAACTAATTTTTTAATTATTTATAAATTATAAAAAAATTGTAAACTTTGGCAAACACAATTCAACTCCTCTTCTCGTGTTTGCACCTTCAAAAATAACTTAATAAATTTAAAATTCTTAGAAATCATGTTATCATATTTAGGGGAAGTCCCAAACTATAGATTTAAAATATTTTTTAAAAGAAGTTCAAAAGGATTATTAAGTCAAATAATTTTTTAGTACTACATTCAGTGAAGCATACTTTTAAACTTTATTTTGTGAAGGAAAGTAGTTCATTAATTGTATAGTTGTTTGTCAATATAAAAAAAGAAATTTGTTAGTGCAAATTAGTGATTTTTAACTACAATCATCTGATTGATGTTTTGATGATAACAAAAACAATAAAAATCAATTATCCCTTAACTATTTGCTTAGTGTGTAGATTAAGTTAGAAGATAAACACTTATACTAATGATTATCTATTTTAAGATGATAATCTATGTGTTTTTAACACAAATAATATTATTACGTAACAAACAAGTAATTATGTTTACTAATAGAGTAAGTAATGATAATCTACAGTTCGAGTTAAAACGTTAAAGACAAATGAATTTGATTTGTTCAGAGAGTGACCTTGATATCAAATATTGGCTAGTTTAAACAAAATTTGACTCAACTTGATTTTTTTGAGAAGTCTTAACACTCCTCTTAAGATCAATGTATGTTTACAGTTTTAAAGTCACTACAACATTTTTGTCGTACTACAACCCATAAAAATTGTTGCTTAACGTAAACAAATCATTGCAGTAATATACAAAAACAGTTTTATGTCAATAGAGAACCATAACGTTGTTTTTGTCTTACGCAATGATTTTCTTTTGAAACAACAACGTTATGTGAAAACCGTAGTTATAGTTATCTCTTACAAAACGGTTTTTTAAATTTATATTACATTGTTGCCAACTTACAACCGTTCTTCTAGGTGCGTAGTCTATTTCCAAGCTCTGATAAGCGAGTCAAGCTTTCTCATCTCAAGAACAAGTCGACTAAGGCGATGGGGCATATCCGATCTTCCAATCGTTGATCTAGTTGAAAATGAGCAAATTACATTTATCTGTAAATAAGGAAAGGCTAGTCCTACTGACACTGAACCTTCTGAGGCCGCGACGACTTTCCGCAGGTCTCTCGTCGAAATGAGAAGCTAGCAAAACAGCGGTTGGTGTGCAGTCAACTACGTTGAACCTCACTATGTCCCCTTAATTAGGAACTTTTAATATTTATCTTTTATTTTTATAGGTGAATCAGGTTTTCTGTGTAATCTGAGGAGATTCGTTTCCCCTTTCTTATAATTATGTAAAATAATAATATAGAGATCGAACTAGCTTTGTGCCACCCTATCTCGATGCCAAACAAAAAAGAGTCCCTAGCAGTACCGACTGTTGTGTCT
Source organism: Cicer arietinum (assembly GCF_000331145.2). NCBI lineage: Eukaryota > Viridiplantae > Streptophyta > Magnoliopsida > Fabales > Fabaceae > Cicer > Cicer arietinum. The sequence goes on from NC_021165.2 coordinate 47,748,258, forward strand.
TCAGCATCGAAAGCAGCAGCAGTCACCTCAAATGGGTTGGGTTCGCTCGAAGTCGTCGTGAGTTTGAAGCTTCAACACAGTAACTCGTTGGTATTAGTAGCTCGTTGCTACAACTTCTCTTTGGCTCGCCCCTATTTCGTTAGGGGCTTACTCACTTCACTTGTCCTTGTTCAGTAGCGGTTTATTCATTCTTTAGATAGCAGCGCAAGAGCTCTTAACTTTAATTCAGGTCTTTAGTTCCAATCGAATCGCGAGCAAAGCTCGACACTGCTAGCAAAGCTCTACGACAGAGCATTTCCATTATTTCAATTCTAGAACCAAACCAACTGCTCTCTCTCTTTCTTTAAATTTATATTACACGGATGCCAACTTACAAACCGTTCTTATAGGTATATTTTTCATTAAGCTACGACAACAATTTATAATCGTTTCAAAAAATAAAATATTTATAAAAAAAAGCATTGTAAATTATTGTATTTTAGTAAAATAATTTAGTAAAACATTATTATTGTAATACTATAATAAATTTAAAAATATAACAGTTGCGATAATACAAAACTGTTGTAATATACTATAATAAATTTAAAAACATAACAATTGCAATAATATAAAGTTATTGTAATACTATATAGTTAAAGTGTGTGTGTGTTAACAATGTATCAAGCAAACAAACAAAATCTAGATGAGGAGTTTATGAGGAACCACTGTTGCGGCCTAAAATTTTGAGTTTTTTCATCGAATTCAATGGAGTCGCCACCAAAATTTATTTTAAAATAGGGAAAATATTGGAAAACCCTAAAAAATGTAAAAATGGTCTTTGAAACCAGATTTTGAGTTCGGGAGTCAATTATGCGTAGGGAAGGTATTAGCACCCTACGACACTCGTTAAAATACGGCTATCTTTAATTAATTATTCAAAATTATATCAACTTAAATATATTTATTTTTCTTTATTATTAAATATGAATATAAATTGTTTTTTATAAATGTGATTTTTGAGATAAAAGTGTGTTAAAAAAAGAGTGAAAAAAAGAAAGTTTTTATTAGTGTGCTTGACAAGAGTGTGATCTTGCTCCTACGTATCTCCCGGTGCGATGGAGAAATCAAAACTACGTAGTTCTTGGTAGAAAATGTGGATGTGTTGGTTGCTTTTAAATAAATTGTATTTTTGTTATTAAAAATATAAATTTGACGAACATAAAAAAAACTTGTTTAATTTGAATAATCATTTTAAAATATGAATTGTAAGACGATCCAGTTGTACAACTCGTGTCTCAAAACTCAATGAGTAAAAAGATGTCACATCTAATTTAACCCTCTTTAGAATATTTTATTATTTTTAAAATAGAGTTTCAAGAAGACCAAGTAGTACGACTTGTGTCTTAACAATTTCAAAATTAAAAAAACACATCTACTTAAATTTTAAAAGGGTTGATTTTTAATCTTTTCATTTATAAAAATAAATTTTAAAGTTATCAAAATATATAATTTGTATTATGCAACTCAGGGATCAAAATGTCATTTTTAATTAACTTTAAATGATTTTTATGATTAATTTGTTTATGATATTTAGTTTATTTATTTGTGAATATGAGATTTAGAACCATCAAATTGTCACAATTTGTGTTCTAATAACTCAAAGATTAAAAAGATGTCACATCTAGTTAATTTTTAATGAAATATTTGTTATTATTTTAAAAAAGATATTAAATATTAAACAAGTTTTAACAAAAATTCAAAATAAAATTAGTAATAAACGCGAGAATAAAATAGCAAAAAGAAAAATATATGGACTTTAACTTAATCTAAAAAATATTTTGAAACTAATTACAAATATAATCCTCTTTTAAAATATTTTTTTATAATTTAATAAGTGAAAAAATAAAAATTATTTTAATATTAAATAGCACCATCCAAAAAATGAAAAATCTATTATAATATGAAATAAATTATATGTATTGTCATTTAATTATATCTATAATTACTTATATTAATTAGAATTATTATGATTAAATGAAATAACTATCATGAAGATTTGGAAGAGAAAGAAAAAGTCCATTGATCACACACAACTATTATTAAATAAATCTATATTTAACAGGACTATTATTATTATTATTATTATTATTATTATTATTATTATTATTATATGTAATAGAACTAAATAGTCAATGTGAAATAGTTGACAGCCTGGCGTGAATATAGAAAAGGCACGCGTACGATGCATCAGACAAAACAGACAAATTTCAAAAGACCAACAAGCAAATTTCAAAAAGGGCTTAGCAAAACAAGTTTCAGCGTAGCAACAAACAGATTCCATACATCAGAAATTTTTCACAAACAGAAATTATTCTCTTATATTGAACAAGAGAGCAAAGAATGGGAAAATACCCTTTTCGTGTTGTTGTTAGAATTGGCTTGAAGGCTATGGTTGATGGGAAGCAATCTGGTAGATCTTCCTTTCTTTTCTGTGTGGTAACACTATCTCTTTCTATTGTTTTTTAGAAACAGAAAAAGCAAGAAATGAAAAATCTCCCAATTTTTATCTGGTGATTGTTTTTCTAATCTCTCTTCCTCTTTTGATTTTTTTTTCTTCCAATATATAGGCTAAAACAACGAGGAAGGGTTGTGTTCATCGTATAAATTAATTTCTGTAATTTACACTGGTTTGGCAACTACATCAAGCAAACTGATACAATTAAGAAGAAGAGTTGTGTTCATCATATAAATTAAGTTTTATATTTTACCCTGGTTTGGCAACCAGATCAAGCAAATACAATTAAGGGGAAAGGTTGTGTTCATCATATAAATTAAGTTCTGGATTTTATCTTGGTCTGGCAACCACATCAAGCAAAGTTGGTACAATTAAGGAAACTAGGGGCCGGCCTTTTTTGATTGAGTATTCAACATGATAAAATTAATATCATTATTAGATTGAAAAATAATAAAATTAAAATAAAATGAACAGATAGAGTGCAGAGAAAGATAGAGTGCAGAGAAAGCACGTGAGTAAGCAGGAAACATGGTTCTGCACACGGCACACCTCACACGCGCAACATCGAAAGACAGAGTGGGACTTCCTTTTTTATTTGTTTTATTTTGTACAAATATGAATTACAATTTTTATACAAATATACTTTTTATTTGAATTATGGACAAAATTAAGGTATTACAACTGCCCGTATTTAATTATCTTTTTACGTGATAAAAAATAATTAAATATAAGGACCTAAATTTTGTGCAAAGTAAATTAATTTCAAATGTAATGTAGTAGAAAATAAAAAATAATTTGAATTGTAAAAAAAATTAATGATTTTAAACGAAAGCATGTAAAAGAAGTTAGTGATTGACAAAAATAAATAAATAAATAAAATAAATAACCATGAGCCACGCAAATAAGAAGCATGATCGTCTTCGGGTTGGTTACCGATGCGTAGATCGATATATAGATAAAATGATCGTCTTCGGAGTGTTTACCGATGCGTTGTTCGACATGAATAAAGTGATGATCGTCTTCAGATTGATTAACCGATGCGTAGATCGATATAAAATAAAGTGATGATCATCTTCGGATTGATTACCGATGCGTAGATCGACATAAATAAAGGAATGATCGTCTTCGGATTGATTACCGATGCGTAGATGGACATGAATAAAGTGATAATCGTCTTCAGATTGATTACCCGATGCGTAGATCGATATAAAATAAAGTGATGATCGTCTTCGGATTGATTACCGATGCGTATATCGACATGAATAAAGGGATTATCGTCTTCGGATTGATTACCGATGCGTAGATCGACAACATAAATAAACGGATGACTACAACAAAACATGAGTTTAGAAGGTAAATATAAGGAGATAAATTTGTTTTGATTTTTTTATTTTTTTTTAAAGAAAACATGTATATGGTAATTGCAATGCAAACGTATAATGAATAATGTGACACAAAAGTTGTTGAGTATAAATAAAACATACATATAAGACGTGCATGATTAATTCATTATGCATGATATAAAGAGGTTGTTGAGTATATGTAAAATATGAGTGAAGATGCATAAATCATATATGACTACTTGAAAAAAATGTAAGATGTATGCAATCAAGATAGGTTCTTGTTTATTTATTTATTTTATAGTTCCCCCGATCCTTATACGACTTTATACATCTACAAGGTTCAATGAAGATAACAATCGTTCTTTGCATGATGATTCTAATATATCTTGTGTAATCACCTTTTTTCGTCTTTTGAGGCCGATCAAATTTGCATGGTTTAATATGCTTACCCTTCATTTATCTTATACACCCAATATCTTGCGTTCCCGTGTATATATTTTCAAGCGTCAAAATATTTAAGATATTTTTTTTTATATTTTCATATATTTCAAATTCCCATATTTATTATCATAAAATAATACTTTTTTAAAAACGTTAGAACAAACAACAATGAGACTAAATTTGTTTAGACAGAGTGTAAGGCACAACATCAAACAATGATATTGGAAAATGTACATTCATTACATTGAAAATAAAACAAATGAGACAGGGGTTACAATGTGATGAGTGTGTTTAGCTTTAGTTGGAGAGACAACAAACTCTAGTCATTCTTGTAATTTAGAACCTCTAAGAATAATAACTACCCCAACTTGAAACGCTTGATTCTTTTGTTATCCCTAACTTTTGCATGGACCGTTCTTCCAATTTTTCAATCCATCGGGATGCTCTAATTTTTGTCTAGGTCGCCTTTTCAGGTTTTCAACCTAGCGAGCCCAATTTTCTATTTTTTTTAAGCATAATATTTCTTGATTGCATCTGAGTTTACTGGAAGTGAAAACTCATCTCCATCCATTTCTCCGAGTATTAGAGCTCCCCCAGAGAAAGCTTTTTTTACAACATATGGTCATTCGTAGTTCGAAGTCCACTTTCCCCGAGAATCCTTTTTTATGGGCAATATTTTCTTTAACACTAATTCTCCTTCTCGAAACTCTCGAGGACGAACTTTTTTCTCGTAGGCTTTTTTGAGTCTTTTATGATATAGCTGACCATGACACAAAGCTATCATTCTTTTTTCTTCTATGAGATTCAATTGGTCATATCGTGATTGAACCCACTCTGCCTCTTCTAGTTTTGTTTCCATCAGGACTTTGATCGAGGGAATTTCAACTTCGATGGGAAGTACCGCTTCCATTCCATACACCAATGAGAAAGGAGTTGCCCCTGTTGAGGTACAAACAGAGGTTCTATAGCCATGTAATGCAAAGGGAAGCATTTCATGCCAATCCTTATATGTCTCCACCATCTTCTGTATGATCTTCTTGATATTCCTATTTTCTGCTTCTACAGCCCCATTCATTTTCGGACGATATGGAGAAGAATTATAGTGCTGAATTTTGAAACTATCACACAACTCTGTCATCATTTTGTTATTCAGATTAGTCGTGTTATCAGTGATTATCTTATTTGACAATCCATATCGACAAATCAATTCTCTTTTTATGAATTTGACAACCACACTTCTCGTCACATTGGCATAAGAAGCGGCTTCAACCTATTTTGTGAAATAATCAACAGCTACTAGGATAAACCGGTGCCCATTTGAAGCCTTAGGCTCGATGAGCCTAATAACATCCATTCCCCACATTGAAAATGGCCATGGTGATGTTAAAACATTCAAAGAGGTGGGTGGTACATGTATTTTATCAGCATAGATTTGACATTTATGACATTTCTTTACGTGACTAAAGCAGTCGGATTCCATGGTCAACCAATAGTAGCCAGCCCTTAAGATTTTTCTTGCCATTGTGTGCCCATTTGCATGAGTTCCGAAAGAACCTTCGTGAACCTCTTGGATAATTTTCTCTGCTTCTGCTTTATCCACACATCTGAGGAGAACCATATCATGATTTCTCTTATAAAGCACATCGCCATTTAAGAAGAAATTCATTGACAATCTCCTTAAAACCCTTTTGTCGTTTTCTGAAATACCCAATGGATATTCCTTATTCTTAACATATGATTTGATGTCATAAAACCACGGTTTGCCATCAGACTCTTCTTCTATTGATAAGCAATATGCAGGTTTATCTCTTTGTTGAATTTTTATGACCGGCACATCCTAATTAGTGCTTACTTTGAACATTGACGACAAAGTGGCCAAGGCGTCAGCTAATTGGTTTTCTTCTCAATGGATGTGGTGAAAAGTAATCTTCTCGAAGTGTTATGTCAATTCTTTGATATGAGTGTGATATAGAATCAATTTGAAATCTCGTGTTTCTCACTCTCCTTTCGTCTGATGGATGACCAATAATGAGTCTTCATATACCTCAAGAAATTTTACATTCGATTCGATAGATGCTTTAATGCCCATAACAAATGCCTCATATTCTGCAATATTGTTTGTACAATCAAAACACAACCTAGCCGTATATAGAGTGAACTGGTTCTCTGGGGAAATCAAAATTGCTCCAATTCCATGCCCCAACGCATTAGAGGCACCATCAAACACCAACATCTATTTTTCTTTATCAGATGATTCGGTATCTTCAAATAAAGTCATTATGCCTTCATCGGGGAATTCATAGTGCATTGATTGATAATCTTCAACCGGTTGTTGAGCCAAATACTCTGTTAGTGTGCTGCCTTTGATAGATTTTTGTGTAACATATACCAAATCGTATTCTGATAACAACATCTGTCAACGAGCAATCCTTCCAGTAAGGGCAGATTTCTCAAAGATGTACTTAATTGGGTCCATTTTAGACACCAACCAAGTTGTATGACATAACATGTATTGCCTCAACCGACGAGCAGCCCAAGTCAATGCGCAACATGTTCGTTCAAGCAGTGAATATCTTGTTTCACAACTGGTGAATTTTTTGCTCAAATAATAAATAACATGTTCTTTCCTACCAGATTCATCATGTTGCCCCAGTACACAACCCATTGACTCGTCAAGTACTGTTAAGTACATAATAAGTGGTTTCCTAGGAACAGGAGGCACTAGGATGGGAGGTTTTGATAAGTATTGCTTAATCTTTTCGAAAGTTTTTTGACAATTCTCATTCCATTCAACCTTTTGGTCTTTGCGCAACAATTTGAAAATTGGCTCGCATGTAGTAGTGAGATGCGATATAAACCTCGCAGTATAATTCAATCTACCCAAAAAGCCACGAACTTCTTTTTCCGTACATGGAGCCAACATTTCTTGTATTGCTCTTACTTTAATTGGGTCCACTTCTATCCCTTTTTGACTAACGATAAACCCAAGTAACTTGCCTGATCTTACAACAAAGGTACATTTAGCAGGGTTTAAACGGAGTCTTAACTTCCTTAGTCGCTCAAATAACTTTTGAAGGTTAACAACATGGTCTTCTTCGGTTCGAGATTTCGCTATCATATCATCAACGTAAACCTCTATTTCCTTGTGCATCATGTCATGAAAAAAAGTTACCATTGCCCTCTGATAGGTTGCCCCTGCATTCTTCAATCCAAATGGCATCACTTTATAGCAGAAAGTCCCCCATTGTGTGATGAAAGTAGTTTTCTCCATATCTTCGGGAGCCATCTTGATTTGATTGTAGCCTGAGAAACCATCCATGAAGGAGAAAAGAGAGTATTGAGCAGTGCTATCCACAAGGACATCAATTTGAGGTAGAGGAAAATCGTCTTTAGGACTAGCTTTATTTAAATCCCGATAATCAACGCACATTCGAACATTTCCATCTTTCTTTGGAACTGGTACAATATTAGCCACCATTGAGGATATTTTGCTACTACTAAGAAACCAGCATCAAATTGCTTCTTGACCTCTTCTCTAATTTTAAGTGACATATCAGGTCTCATCCTTCTCAACTTTTGTTTAATTGGAGTGTATTCAGGCTTGAGTGGTAGCTTGTGTTCAGCTATGTTAGTATCTAGCCCGGACATATCTTGATATGACCATGCAAAGACATCCACATTATCAAATAAAAGTTTAACCAACTTTTCTCGTTCACTTTCTTCCATAGACATACCATTTTAACTTCTTTCTTATCATGCTCACTCCCTAAATTGATCACCTCAACAGGTTCTTGATAGGGTTGGATTATCTTAGCTTCCTGTTCAATTAAGCTTTCTAGTTTTGGGGGAGGCTCACAATCGTCTTCGCAATCCTCATCAGTGTGATTAATTAGACGTTCAAAATTACAAGAAAGAGTTCTAGCGCTGCTATTTTCAACATATTCATTTTCGACTCTGCATTGTTTAAATTAAGAAGAAAAAGGAAAAAAAATATGAATAAAGATTGCCAAAAAAGAAAAGAAGAGAACAAAACCAGTTGGAGGATTCAAAAATGCATTTATTGATAATAAGTACGAAATTGAAATACATATGCCCTAATTAGTTATCCTTATAGCCTTGGGCAGAGCAAAATGAGTTAAAAATACATAATTACTTTGAACATGAATTAACAAACACGGGAAACTCGATGATCTTCCAATTGTTGAGACTGGTGTTTGGAGGACAATGGTACACTAGCTTGAGGGTATCATCATCACCATGATCCTCTTCCGCAACAGCTACCTGATCAACATATATTATTTCGGCGCTTTGAAAATTTTGGCTAATGTCACACATAGAAATCTTCTGTGAATTTGGTATCCAGTTTTCCAAACGAGTCATCATGCTTTCTCTTTTTTCCTTCGCATCCTTTTCTTTATCAGCTTGAGTAGCTACATATCAACTTCCCCAAATTAACAAAAACTCCTCCTTCTAACATGGATTTGGTAGACTTTAATGATGTGGTAGATTGTTTTGGTCCTTTTAAACGATATCCTTCACCCATGAAGACAACATTGGCAATTTCTAATGCTTGAAAGGAAGTCTCTATGGCTTCCTCTGTGTCTTCAATGTAGCCTGTAGAAGATAAATGACTTACTACCATATCTTCTTCCCCATATATTATTACCAGCTTATTATTCACTATAAACTTTAGCTTTTGATGGATGGTGGATGTCACTGCTCCAGCAGCATGAATCCACGGTCTCCCTAAAAGGTAACTGTAAGCCGGTTTAATATCCATCACTTGGAAGGTTATCCCAAATATATGGGGTCTGATTTGAATCGGCAGGTCAATCTCACCAACAACTTGTCTTCTAGATCCATCAAACGTTTTTACCACCAAAGCACTAGGCTTCAAACAGGCTCCCTCAACAAATAGTTTTGATAGTGTTGATTTAGGCATGACATTAAACGATGAACCATTATCTACTAGCACTCGTGTAAGAATATGATTGTGACACCTCACAGAGATGTGCAGTGCTTTATTATGCTCTGTCCCTTCAGCTGGTAATTCATTATCGCTAAAACTTAGACAACTACTAGCAGTGATGTTACTGACAACTCCATCAAACTGATCGACAGTGATATCGTGAGTAACATAGGCTTCGTTTAAAACTTTCATCAATGCCCTTCTATGTGCTTCAGAATTCAATAACAAGGAGAGAACTGATATCTTGGAAGGGGTCTGATTTAGCTGATCCACCACCTTATATTCACTTTGCTTGACAAACTTCAAAAATTCACTAGCTTCTTCTTCAGACACCGTCTTTTTACTGATCTCTTGTCCTTTTATGGTATGATACATATCTTCTTTTCCTTTTTCTCCATTAACCTCTTTTTTCCTAAGTTGCTCAGGAGTGTATACTCGACCACTCCGAGTCATTCCACCAATCCCTGAGATGTTAGTGACCTCAGTTCCTTTAGGTTCACAACCATCACTTGGTTGATGATCTGCCAAGTGGGATGTGACTTCGTATTTCCACGGTACTGCCTTGGTATTTCCATAAGGAAACGGGATTGGTGTTTGGACAATTATTGCATTTGGCTTGTTATGAGTTGACTTAAGATTCTCTTTTTTGTAAAGAATTTCCAATGGTTTTTGGAAAGATATATTGTTTCCCACACACGACTCCATGGTGAACACATGACCATTTGTTGCATATTGGTCTATCCCATCTTCGATAACATTGATAGAGGCATCCCTATGGCCCGGCAAGGGATTACTCTCTATGTTGGGACCATCCTCTTTGAAGGTAAGCCATTTTGCATTAATCAATTCCTGTACTTTAGATTTTAAGGCTTGGCAATCTTCGATGGAATGCCCCACGGCTCCTGCATGGTATTCGCATTTGGCATTTGGATTGTACCATTTTGGAAATGGTGGTTCAAGAGGTTTCATTGGTCTTATGACTACCATTGAATTTTGAAGTAAATGGGGCAACAATTGGCTATACGTGACGGGAATTGGATCAAAACGAGTTATCCTTTTTTCTCGATTGACAGGTGGTCTGTAGTGATTTGAGCTTGGGTATTGATTTTGTTGAGAAAATTCGGTAGGCGGTGCCTGATAAAAAGGTGGTCTTGAAGGGTGATATTGAGGGTATGAAGCTTGTGTGGTTGCGGCCACATACGGATATGGAATGTAAGGAGTTTGTGGTATCGGAGGCTGGAAATTTGGGGGTCGAAAAGAATTGATGGGTGGAAAATAGGAGACTATGGGGTTTACCATTACAGCGTTAGCGTCCCCTTCTTTCTTTTTTGTGAATGTCGTCTTGGGTCTTTTTATGCTTGTTGTTGCACATACAATCTTTCCACTCCTCATCCCACTTTCTATCCTTTCTCCTATCATGACCAGATCAGAAAAGTCTGATGACATACTCTCAATCATCTTATCATAAAAAGGCGACTGAAGAGTATCCATAAACATACCAACCATTTTTCTTTTAGATAAAGGAGGTTCCACTTGTGATGCCATTTCCCTCCACCGCTGTGCATATTCTTTGAAAGATTCATTGTCCTTTTTCAATGAATTTTGCAATTGCATCCTATCAGGGGCCATGTCAATGTTGTACCTGTATTGTTTCAAAAAGGCATCGGCCAAGTCTTTCCATGAACGAATTTGATTTCGCTCGAGATGCATATACCAGCTTAACGATGCCCCACTCAAACTGTCTTGGAAAAAGTGAATGAGCAGCTTGTCGTTATGAGCATGAGAAGCCATTTTTATGCAATACATAGTCAGATGATTTTTAGGACATGTAGTGCCTTTGTATTTTTCAAAGTTAGGAACCTTGAATTTAGGAAGGATAGTTACATCGGGAACCAAACACATATCGAAAGCTTCAAGACCATAAACATTATGCCCCTCAATTGCTTTTATTCGCTCCTCTAAGACGTGGAATTTTTCCTTTGATTGTGTATCATCCCCAATGTGAGGTTGACTCCAATTCCCATTAGCATCGAAATTGTAAGACCCATAATTTTAAAGTATACTTTATGTATTTTAGTGTATTTTGGTATTGAACTCGGAGGCTTTTTAGCCAAAGTTATTAATATTTTGGAGTTTATATGACCAAAAAGATATTTGATGCCCGATTAAAATTACTCGTCGATAAATAAATTAAATTAAGTAAGGTGAAATCTTAACGAAGAATTTAATGCCTTATGGGTGAAATGGTAATTTTAATAAATATCTAGATATTTGGAGATATTTGTTAAAAGTAATTAATATATATATGTTTGTGTGGAGGGAAAAGAAAAGGAAATAGAAAGAAAAGAAATAGAAAGGAAGGAAAAAGAAAGAAAGGAAAAGGGAAAGAAAGAAAAAAATCCATCTTCTTCCTCTGCCTCGCGTGACCCTCTTCTTCCTCCTTCTTCCATTTCCATTTCGCTTCTTCCTTTTGTTCAAGAATAGAAACCCAAGGCTTAGTGGGTAAGAAAGCAAGGATTTCTCAGCATAAAGAGATAGAAGAAAAACGTCAAACACAAATCTCTCTGTTTCATCTAGATCTAAGCTTCGTTTCACAAAGAGATAGAAGGGAAAGTTGTTCACTACCACGCTACGGTGCTAAGGAACCAACTTTGGAAGCGACGTTGCGAGCGGAGATTTTACCAGATTTACTCGCGGTACTGTAATCGCACATTAAAGCTAACGTGAAGGTAAGGGCTCCTTCCAAACTTCTGGTTTGCATTTAGGGACTTATCTGTGGTTGTGTGGAAAAGAATTTGTTAGGGTTAAAGTGTTGATTTGGGGAAAATGAATTTAAGGCTTTATGGGTAAAATCTTAGAGTTAGGTTTTGGTGATATTGATGAATGTTTCGCGGAAAATGAATTTAACCCATTGGTGTATGAATTTGAGTAAATGAAGTTTGACGTGTTCATAATTCATGCTTATGAAATTTGATATGTGTATGGTTGGATTTTGTGGAGAAATGAATTGATGTGTTTTGATGTGAATCATGGATTGAATTTGATAATATGT
>NC_021165.2:47761027-47763655 GCF_000331145.2 Cicer arietinum
AGACCCGTGATAGGTGGCACCTCGATAAATAGTACTTTGGCCTGTGATAGGCGGTACATTTACAATTTACGTTCTTTTTAGTAAACCGTGCAGACCCGTGATAGGTGGCACCTCGGTAAACGGTACGGGCTCGTGATAGGCAGTACGTTTATGGTTTACACTTTTTAGTAAATCGTGCAGACCCGTGACAGGTGGCACCTCGGTAATTGGTACTTTGGCCTGCGATAGGCGGTACAATTATGATTTACGGCCCTTCGAGGAGGGTTTTGGTTTGGAATTCTGAGTCCATGCATTTTGGCATATACGCATTGCATTAGGATGCTTGACACACGAGTCGTGTTTGATTCAAGTGTATGATTGAGGGTTTGAACTTAAGATGTCATTGTGATTGTGATTGTGATGATTGTACTAAGTGTCTATGTTTTGGAACAAATTATGTGTAAGTGAAATTGATTGTAAAACTGTTTCGAAACTCAAGTTGTCGTGGTGATTGTGTGGAAATTGCTAAGTGTTATATTTTTGAGTTTTGTGTGAATGTGATTGAGTTAGTTTATGTAGTTTTAAGAAAAACATGCAGGGAAATCGATTCTGTTAAAAGCTATTCCTCAAACATCGATTTGGCAATCGATTGGATTCATTACAGGAGCTCGGCCATTTTGACAAAATCGATTTGCCAATCGATTTGGCCATTACAGGAGCTCAGCCATTTTGACAAAATCGATTTGGAAATCGATTGGCTTTAATACAGGGGCTCAGTTATGTATTCAATCGATTTCCCAATTGATTGAATTAAGCCCAGAGTACAGTTTTCACGAAAAACCCTTAGGAAATCGATTTCCCAATCGATTGGCTTTAACACAGGGGCTCAGTTACTCATTCAATCGATTTCCCAATCGATTGATTTAAGCCCAGAGTTCAGTTTTCACTAAAACCCTTCATCCAAATCGATTTCCCAATCGAATGGCTTAGTGGAAATTCTTATTTTGAGTTAGATGATCGATTGTTCAATTGGTTTATCAATGGATTGGCCAGTTATTTATTACTTGATTGATTTAAGACTTATTTTGACTTCATTTTCATTTGGCAAGCATTATATGAACTTTTAGCATATGGAAAATCCTTTTAAGGTGCATGCTTAGTGGAAAGGTTATTTTGTGCATTCAAAAACTTAAATGTTATGGATTAACTGTTAATTTCGGTTGGTGACCCTTTACAACTATTGTGGAAATCTGAGCTTTGCCCTCAGATGAGAGTCAGGACAATCCTACCGGTTCGTACCATATGGATGGGAATGTAGACGGGAACGCCTGACTGGAGCTATGTTAGGAGGATCTTACGGGGCGCGTGGAGATCACTCATGGTGTATAGTTTTTTTTGGTAGAATGATCAGATTAGGTTGACATAGAGGGAACATATGTCTTTATTTTGGATTGCGTTTATTTTAAATTGGAAGATTGTATATTCACTAATATTGTCAGCACGACATCTTATGTTAATGGATTCCATGTATCACTGGCTGTTGTGTAAATACTTTGGACTCATATTTCAAAAACTATTCCGCTGCTTGTGCATTCTGTTGACTTTTTGTCGTTGTGTTACGACTTAAATATTTATCCAAAAGTAATTCCTTATTTATTTCTTTGTTATTATGAATTTGTTTTGAAAAAAAAATACACTCGCGTTGTTAAAAATCGGGGTGTTACAATTATGGTATCAGAGCTTTGGTTTGGTTTTCTTTGGGGGCTGTGGAGCCTATGGTTATAGATTGTAGGTCAACCTGTAAGTTGGGAGTTGTTATCTGATCATGCGTCGGTTTAGGTGGGTTGAGTTGTCAGGTCCGCAATAATTATTATGTGTTGATGTGGTCGGAAGCTAGTTTTGGAATTATTTGAAGTAGTGTTCAGACTCTACTTGATGATGGTTTTATCGAAAAACCATGCCGCCAAGAAGGAATGACGTTCCAAGAGCCAATGCTAATAGGGACGATCGAATGGCGGAAGCTATGAATAACATGGCTGCTTCTGTTGCTGCACAGACTGCTGCCAAGACTCAACGTGATCTTGAAAAGGGGGAAAGAGAGATCCGTGCTACAGAGTCAAGAGGATTAGAAGACTTCCGTCGTTACAATCCTCCCAAGTTTAAGGGGGATGAAAATTCAGAGAAGGCGGATCAATGGATCCAAGAAGTGGAGAAGATCTTCGAAATGATTAACTGTCAGGCGGGAGTGAAGGTCAACTATGCCACTTATATGCTACTAGGGGATGCTGAGTACTGGTGGAGGAGTGCAAGATTGTTGATGAGAGCAGCTCACGAGGAGGTGGATTGGGAATCATTCAAAAGGAAGTTTTTAGACAAATACTTCCCGATGAGCACCAGCACTAAATTGGGTGATGATTTCCTGAAACTGCATTAGGGGAACATGACTGTGGGCGAATATGCTGCTAAGTTTGAATCGATATCGAGACATTTTAGGTTTTTCCGTGAAGAGATTGATGAACCATTCATGTGTCATCGTTTCCAAGACGGACTAAAGTATGAGATTCAAGACTCTGTCTTGCCCTTGGGAATTCAACGTTTCCAAGTTCTGGTGGAAAAATGTAGAGAAGTGGAGGATATGAAAAATAAGAG
>NC_021165.2:47763766-47764312 GCF_000331145.2 Cicer arietinum
AAGTTGCTAAACCTTATAATCGACCACAAAATAACAATGGTGGGCAGAATCGCCAAGGGAACCAGAATTTCGGGAGACAATTGGGACGAGTGGTTCGATGTTTCCGATGTGGGGAAGAAGGACATTATGCTAACGCTTGTACCCCTAATACTTTCACCTGCTACAATTGTCAGAAGCCAGGACACATGGCAAAGGATTGCACGGCTCCGAAGGTTGAACCAGTTGTGAATGTAACTAGGGCTACTAGTCCTACTGCTAGAGGACACATTTATTGTGTGAGTGCTGAAGATGGGAATCCATCTGGCAATCTGATTCAACGTGACTGTGAGATTGCAGGTAACACTCTAACTGCACTTTTTGATTCGGGGCAACCCATTCCTTCATTACTATGGATTGTATGAATCGCTTGAAGTTATATGTGTCTGCTTTAGCTTTTGATTTGGTTGTTTCTACACCTGCTAAGACTTTGACAGTAAATTCTACATGTTTACATTGTCAAATAACTATTCAAAATAAGGATTTCTTGGTTAATTTGATTTGTTTACC
>NC_021165.2:47766412-47772894 GCF_000331145.2 Cicer arietinum
CAGGGTACTACAGGAGGTTTATTGAAGGTTTTGCTAAGATTGTGACTCCATTTCCACAACTTACCACAAAAGATCAACCGTTCGCATGGACGGAGATGTGTGAGAAAAATTTTCAGTTACTAAAGAGAAAATTGACGACCTCACCAGTATTGGTATTACCGCAATCAGAATAACCGTATGAAGTTTATTGTGATGCATCTCACCAAGGTTTGGGATGTGTTCTGATGCAACACAAGAAAGCTGTAGCTTATGCCTCAAGGCAATTGAAGATTCATGAGAGAAACTATCCTACTCATGATTTGGAGCTTGCTGCTGTTATTTTTGCATTGAAGATCTGAAGGCACTATTTATATGGGTGCACGTTCACAGTGTTCAGTGACCATAAAAGTTTGAAATATTTGTTTGATCAGAAGGAATTGAATATGCGCCAGAGACGATGGATGGAAACTTCCAAGGATTTTGATTTTACACTGCAGTACCACCCTGGGAAGGCCAATGTAGTGGCTGATGCATTGAGTAGAAGAAGTGTCTCGGTGTCTTCAACAATTATAGCTAGACAACAAGAGTTGTGGGAAGCTTTTAGGGATCTACACTTGAACGTAGAGTTTGCACCAGGAATTTTGAAATTCGGAATAATTAAGATTTCGAGTGGACTACTTGAAGACATTGTAAATTCTCAAGATGACGTCTTAATTCAAGAGAAGAGGAACCTAATAGTGCAAGGGAAGACAACTGAGTTTAAGATTGGATCAGATAATATTTTGCGATGTAATGGTAGGATTTGTGTACCAGGAATTACAGATATGAGGAAAACAATCTTAGAGAAATATCTTGCAGATCCATCTCATGTGATCGAACCAGACACAATCCAACTAAAGGATAACTTGTCATTCGAAGTACCCCATGTGAGAATTGATGACAGGAAGATTAAGCGATTGAGGACCAAGGATGTTTCATTGGTCAAGGTGATTTGGAACCCAATTACAAGAGATGCGACTTGTGAACTAGAGAGCAAGATGAGAGAACAACACCCAAAGTTATTTATCGAGGCATAGTTTCGAGGACGAAACTAATTTAGGGGGGTAGTAATGTAAGACCCATAATTTTAAAGTATACTTTATGTATTTTAGTGTATTTTGGTTTTGAACTCGGAGGCTTTTTAGCCAAAGTTATTAATATTTTGGAGTTTATATGACCAAAGAGATATTTTGATGCCGATTAGAATTACTCGTCGATGAATAAATTAAATTAACTGCGGTGAATCCTTTACGAAGAATTTAGTGCGTTACGGGTGAAATGGGAATTTAACAAATGATCAAAAAAATATTTTGATGCCGATTAAAATTACTCGTCGATAAATAAATTAAATTAAGTACGGTGAAATCTTTACGAAGAATTTAATACCTTATGGGTGAAATGGTAATTTTAATAAATATCTAAATATTTGGAGATATTTGTTAAAAGTAATTAATATATATAAATACTTATATATATATATATATATATATATATGTTTGTGTGGAGGGAAACGAAAAAGAAATAGAAAGAAAAGAAATAAAAAGGAAGGAAAAAGAAAGAAAGGAAAAGAGAAAGAAAGAAAAAATCCATCTTCTTCCTCTGCCTCGCGTGACCCTCTTCTTCCATTTCCATTTTCGCTTCTTCCTTTTGTTCAAGAATAGACACCCAAGGCTTAGTGGGTAAGAAAGAAAGGATTTCTCAGCTCCATACTTTCTTGTTGTTTCGAAAACGAAGAAAAACGGTGTTAGGGATTTCAAAACCGTCAAACACAAATCTCCCCGTTTCATCTAGATCTAAGCTTCGTTTCGCAAAGAGATAGAAGGGAAAGTTGTTCACTACCACGCTACGGTGCTAGGTAACCAACTTTGGAAGCGACGTTGCGAGCGGAGATTTTACCGGATTTACTCGCAGTACTGTAATCGCACATTAAAGCTAACGTGAAGGTAAGGGCTCCTACCAAACTTCTAGTTTGTATTTAGGGAATTATCTGTGGTTGTGTGGAAAAGAATTTGTTAGGGTTAAAGTGTTGATTTGGGGAAAATGAATTTAAGGCTTTATGGGTAAAATCTTAGAATTAGGTTTTGGTGATATTGATGAATGTTTCGCAGAAAATGAATTTAACCCATTGGTGTATGAATTTGAGTAAAAGAAGTTCGACGTGTTCATAATTCATGCTTATGAAATTTGATATGTGTATGGTTGGATTTTGTGGAGAAATGAATTGATGTGTTTTGGTGTGAATCGTGGATTGAATTTGATAATATGTTTGAGTTTGTTTTGTGTGGAATTTGAAAACCATTTAAGTTAAATGAGTAATAAGAATGGGGAATCTCTTAATGTCTTGTTTACTTAATGTTTGTTGTGAAAATCGTTTAGGTTAAATGAGTATTAAGAATGGGGAATCTCTTAATGTCTTATTTACTTAATGTTTGTTTTGAAAATCGTTCAAGTTAAACGAGTATTAAGAATGGGAAATCTCTTAATGTCTTGTTTACTTAATGTTTGTTGTGAAAATCGTTTAAGTTAAATGAGTATTAAAAATGAGGAATCTTTTAATATTTGCATTTGCTTAATGATTGTCGTGGATGGAGTCAGTATATTCTCATGCATTTTTCATTCTTTTTGTAAATCGTGCAGACCCGTGATAGGTGGCACCTTGATAAATAGTACTTTGGCCTGTGATAGGCGCTACATTTATTATTTACGTTTTTGTAAATCGTGCAGACCCGTGATAGGTGGCACCTCGGTAAACGGTACGGGCCCGTGATAGGCAGTACGTTTATGGTTTACGTTTTTTTGTAAATTGTGCATACTCGTGATAGGTGGCACCTTGGTAAATAGTACTTTGGCCTGTGATAGGCGGTACATTTACAATTTACGTTCTTTTTAGTAAACCGTGCAGACCCGTGATAGGTGGCACCTCGGTAAACGGTACGGGCCCGTGATAGGCAGTACGTCTATGGTTTACACTTTTTAGTAAATCGTGCAGACCCGTGATAGGTGGCACCTCGGTAATTGGTACTTTGGCCTGCGATAGGCGGTACAATTATGATTTACGGCCCTTCGAGGAGGGTTTTGGTTTGGAATTCCGAGTCCATGCATTTTGGCATATACGCATTGCATTAGGATGCTTGACACACGAGTCATGTTTGATTCAAGTGTATGATTGAGGGTTTGAACTTAAGATGTCATTGTGATGGTGATTGTGATTGTGATTGTGATGATTGTACTAAGTGTCTATGTTTTGGAACAAATTATGTGTAAGTGAAATTGATTGTAAAACTGTTTCGAAACTCAAGTTGTCGTGGTGATTGTGTGGAAATTGCTAAGTGTTATGTTTTGGAGTTGTGTGTGAATGTGATTGAGTTAGTTTATGTAGTTTTAAGAAAAACATGCAGGGAAATCGATTCCCAAATCGATTCTGTTAAAAGTTATTCCTCAAACATCGATTTGGCAATCGATTGGATTCATTACAGGAGCTCGACCATTTTGACAAAATCGATTTTCCAATCGATTTGGCCATTACAGGAGCTCAGCCATTTTGACAAAATCGAGTTCGAAATCGATTGGCTTTAGTACAGGGACTCAGTTATTCATTCAATCGATTTATCAATCGATTGAATTAAGCCCAGAGTACAGTTTTCACGAAAAACCTTCAGGAAATCGATTGGCTTTAACACAGGGGCTCAGTTACTCTTTCAATCGATTTCCCAATCGATTGATTTAAGCCCAGAGTTCAGTTTTCACTAAAACCCTTCATCCAAATCGATTTCCCAATCGATTGGCTTAGTGGAAATTCTTATTTTGAGTTAGATGATCGATTGTTCAATTGGTTCATCAATGGATTGGCCAGTTGTTTATTACTTGATTGATTTAAGACTTATTTTGACTTCATTTTCATTTGGCAAGCATTATATGAACTTTTAGCATATGGAAAATACTTTTAAGGTGCATGCTTAGTGGAAAGGTTATTTTGTGCATTCAAAAACTTAAATGTTATGGGTTAACTGTTAATTTCGGTTGGTGACCCTTTACAACTATTGTGGAAATCTGGGCTTTGCCCTCAGATGAAAGTCAGGATAATCCTACCGGTTTGTACCCTATGGATGGGAATGTAGACGGGAACGCCTGACTGGAGCTATGTTAGGAGGATCTTACGGGGCGCGTGGAGATTACTCAGGGTGTATAGTTTTTTTTGGTAGAATGATCATATTAGGTTGACATAGAGGGAACATATGTCTTTATTTTGGATTGGGTTTATTTTAAATTGGAAGACTGTATCTTCACTAATATTGTCAGCACGACATCTTATGTTAATTGATTCCATGTATCATTGGCTATTGTGTAAATACTTTGGACTCATATTTCAAAAACTATTCCGCTGCTTGTGAATTCTGTTGACTTTTTGTCGTTGTGTTACGACTTAAATATTTATCCAAAAGTATTTCCTTATTTATTTCTTTGTTATTATGAATTTGTTTTGAAAAAAAAAATACACTCGCGCTGTTAATAATCGGGGTGTTACAGAAATGGGGTACTCGGGGTGCAATATATGGAATATTTTTTGATGGTAGAGCATTTTGGGGTGGCAGATAGCCCATATGAGATGGAATTTGTGATTGGTTTGGGTTTTGGGGGTTGATAGTTAAGTGGTTTGGGTTGTTGTCCATGGGGTTGACGACTAAAGGTGGAGTATAACCGGGTGGAAGACCGTACATAGGAAATTGAATACTTATTGTAGGAGGTTGTTGGGTAGTCGGGGTAAAGCCTGGTGGGTGAGAAGGAGTGGTTTGGTGTTTTACATTTGCAGCCGGAGGATTCTCATCTGTATTCCC
This sequence comes from Cicer arietinum, assembly GCF_000331145.2. Taxonomy (NCBI): domain Eukaryota; kingdom Viridiplantae; phylum Streptophyta; class Magnoliopsida; order Fabales; family Fabaceae; genus Cicer; species Cicer arietinum. The sequence goes on from NC_021165.2 coordinate 47,771,266, forward strand.
CTTCCTTGACAAAGCTTGTATAGCTTCTAAGATTTGATCAACCTTGTCCTTCAATTGGTTGACATCTATTCTCATCACCTCTTGATTTTGCTCAAGTTCTTCCATGATCTTCGAGTTTGCACGAGTCTGATAAGGGTGTCGGGGAAACAACTTTATTGATTTTTTGTGTTTTTTTTAAATAAAAAAATTATGAGTATGTATTAAACATGAATGAAATGAAAATGCAATTATTATCTTTTTTTTTTTTACATTTGGATGTTAGGGAATCATAAGTCTTGCACGAATTATTAATGAAAGAAGAATATGAGAATCGATAAACAAAACAACAAATCCTTCATTGATGAGAAAAAAGTACATTGCATTTAAATTAAAAAGCTACATCGACTATGGTATTTCAATCATCTTTTCCAATAGGACGACCAATCTTCTCCTCCAATTCTTCTACTAAATGTTTGCAATATTCGATGAAACTGTAGACTTTGATTGGAGTGTTGAGTGGATGCATTACTGCATCAATCTCTCTTAGATGTTTTGGAATTTTAATAATTGCCTGATTAGCCAGCATTGCCAATTTTGAAAAGCAATCTTTCCAATGCTTGCCTTTATCTTCCAACTCTTTATAAATCTCTTGGTTCTTCAATTGCCCAAACAACACCATGAAACGCTCCTCCCAGTATATGGTTTCATCCTTCAAGTCATTATAGATCTTTTCTTGATAATCAATGTAATTCCTCAACTCACTAGAAGTTTCCATTTCTGTTTTTAGTGCATCTTGGTGTTTTGAGAGTAATTCTTCGATTTCTACCTTACGTTGCCTCTCATTCCTTACTTGACTCTCATATTTAGCTACCATTTCTTTCAGTTGTTTATCTAAATCTTCAAACTCCTTTTTTATGTTCTTCTCAGAGCTTGCTGATTTTGTCCACAATTGCTTCCACATATAGCGTTCTTCAATAGCTGCATTCCTTTCTTGTTTTCGCACATCTAAGTCTTCATTTGCGCCTCTTAAACAATCTCGTATGTCAAGTTTATTTCCTTTTTCAACTTTCAACCTCTTGTTGCTTCTCTCGATAAACTGACTCTTACAAGTGTTTTCTGATCTTAAGTTGTCATTCTCTTGGGAGACTTTTTCTAACCTCGCTTGTAGCTCTTTTTTCTCTTCTTCAGATTTTAGCAATGATGCTTTGAGTTCTTCTATCTCTTCATTTGCAACAAGGATAGGTTCAGGCGTTTCCTGACCATTTGAGGGTGTACTGTGGAAAGACAACTTGATTTCTTGGACTCTTTTCTTTATCCATTGTTGATAGGGTTCTTTTGTGCGGCAACTTCTGCATCCGAGTACTCTTCCTTTTCTAATGATCAACTCCCAAGCTCGACTTATTCTTCTCAACATTGGTGGGTCTACTATACCCGTATTGTGCAAAACAAAAGCCTCCAATGACTTATCATCTGGTTTATCCAACATGGGGTAGCCGAGTTGTCTCAGAGCTATCATTGGATTGTAATTAATACATCTTTTCGTTCCCATGAGAGGTACATTTGGAAAATCTCCGCATCAGCATATTACCTCTTCCACTCCTTGTTCTCTATAGTACCATGAAATTTTATCTCCAGTAAGGCTAGCTATAC
>NC_021165.2:47773315-47782953 GCF_000331145.2 Cicer arietinum
GGGTTTTGTTTATGTTTGTTTAAAGCTAAGAAGACATTGATGGCAGCAAAATCTACAAAATTATCAAGATTGGGGAATAAAACAATACCATAGATAATTAGAGTCAAAACATCTATAAAAGCACTCCATTCTTTTTTAGCGGCTAAATCCTAGCACTTTTGCTCTAGATATTTTCTTGAAAAACCATGAATGGCTCCTTTTTCCTCTTTTGTACTTTCCAACTCTCTTATGTCGATTTTCAACACCTCATAAATTGCATCCAAACTCGGTGGTTGCCCAATATATCGATAAGGATTTCCTTTCTCTAAGGAGTAACCCAATATTCGCTCAAATTCCTCTAATGTCGGGGTCAACTGAAAGTCTTGGAAGGTGAAACATCTTAAGAGAGGATCATAATACTGAGCCAATGTCGTGAGGGCCCCTGTTTGCACATTCACTGCCAAGAGATTTAGAATTTTCCCATATTTGTGAAAGAAACTCTCACTTTGTAAAGTTTTCATTTGATTGCTAATGTCTCTTAAACTCTTCAAATCAGGTTGCTTGAACTTTAAAAGTAAAGTTTTTCTTTTTTCCGATCCCATTGTCCACTTAAATAACACGTGACTAAAGTTTGTATGATTCTCCAAAAATCCTGAAAATTTATGCAAAATGCTATTATGTTTTATTTTTTCCTTAGAAAGAGAGAAAAAAAATGTCATGAGATATGAATGAAACTAATATATATATATATATATAAAGTCTTGAATATATGAGATAATTTTTTGGTTTTCATGGATATTCTTACAATGAAAGGATCTATTGGCTTATGAAGTGAAACTCTCACAACGGGAGGCTCTATGGTTCCAAACAAACACGGTTCCTAGAGCCAAAAATGCTATTTTACAATATTGTCAACAACAATAGGTAAACTATTTGAAGTGACAATAACCTCAATAGGATCAAACTCTAGGTTAGATCTTCATGCAAACCAAACAGGATGTACATCCAAAAAGCTACTTTGTTCAAACCCGGGTATAAGGTTTCACTCATAAGTGTGTGTCTCAATAAAAGTGTAGGTGTTGAATAAGCATAATTCAATAGCTCCATAATACTAACAAAACATATATGCATATACAAAATAAATAAATAAATAAAACAAAATAAACTAAAGATATACCAGCTTAAAAAAATATTATAATGTCAGCTAATACTTATTAAGAAATAATAAATACATAAAGAAAATAAAAATGAAAAACAAGAATTATGCAAAATTAATTTGTATAGGCTTGACTCTCTAAGAATGTCCCCAGCAGAGTCGCCAGCTGTCGCGGCCTAAAATTTCGAGTTTTCATCGAATTCAATGAAGTCGCAACCAAAATTTATTTTAAAATAGGAAAAATATTGGAAAACCCTAAAAATGTAAAAATGGTCTTTGAAACCAGATTTTGAATTCGGGAGTCGATTATGCGTAGCGAAGGTATTAGCACCCTACGACATCCGTAAAAATACGGTTACCTTTAATTAATTGTGCAAAATTATATCAACTTAAATATATTTATTTTTCTTTATTATTAAATATGAATATAAATTGTTTTTTATAAATGTGATTTTTGAGATAAAAGTGTGTTAAAAAAAGAGTGGAAAAAGAAAGTTTTTATTAGTGTGCTTGACAAGAGTGTGATCTTGCTCCTACGTATCTCCCGGTGCGATGGAGAAATCAATGCTACATAGTTCTTGGTAGAAAATGTGGATGTGTTGGTTGTTTTAAATAAATTGTATTTTTGTTATTAAAAAGTTAAATTTGACGAACATAAAAAATAAAATAAAAAACTTGTTTGATTTGAATAATCATTTTAAAATATGAATTTTAAGACGATCGAGTTGTACAACTTGTGTCTCAAAACTCAAGGAGTAAAAAAATGTCACATCTAATTTAACCCTCTTAAGAATATTTTATTACTTTTAAAATAGAGTTTCAAGAAGACCAAGTAGTACGACTTGTGTCTTAACAATTTCAAGATTAAAAAAACACATCTACTTAAATTTTAAAAGGGTTGATTTTTAATCTATTCATTTATAAAAATAAATTTTAAAGGTATCAAAATATATAATTTGTATTATGCAACTCAGGGATCAAAATGTCATTTTTAATTAACTTTAAATAATTTTTATGATTAATTTGTTTATGATTTTTAGTTTATTTATTTGTGAATATGAGATTTAGAACCATCAAATTGTCACAATTTGTGTTCTAATAACTCAAAGATTAAAAAGATGTCACATCTAGTTAATTTTTAATGAAATATTTATTATTATTTTATTTTATTTAAAAAAGGATATTAAATATTAAACAAGTTTTAACAAAAATTCAAAATAAAATTAGTAATAAACGCGAGAATAAAATAGAATAAAGAAAAATATATGGACTTTAACTTAATCTAAAAAATATTTTGAAACTAATTTACAAATATAATCCTCTTTTAAACTATATATTTTTTTAATTTAATAAGTGAAGAAATAAAAATTATTTTAATATTAAATAGCACCACCCAAAAAAAGAAAAATATATTGTAATATGAAATAAATTATATTTATTGTCATTTGATTATATCTATAATTACTTATATTAATTAGAATTATTATGATTAAATGAAATAACTATCATGAAGATTTGGAAGAGAAAGAAAAAGTCTATTGATCACACACAGCTATTATTAAATAAATCTATATTTAATTGGACTATTATTATTATGATTATTATTATTATTATTATTATTATTATTATTATTATTAACAAATATAATCCTCTTTTAAACTATATATTTTTTTAATTTAATAAGTGAAGAAATAAAAATTATTTTAATATTAAATAGCACCACCCAAAAAAAGAAAAATATATTGTAATATGAAATAAATTATATTTATTGTCATTTGATTATATCTATAATTACTTATATTAATTAGAATTATTATGATTAAATGAAATAACTATCATGAAGATTTGGAAGAGAAAGAAAAAGTCTATTGATCACACACAGCTATTATTAAATAAATCTATATTTAATTGGACTATTATTATTATGATTATTATTATTATTATTATTATTATTATTATTATTATTAAATGTAATAGAACTAAATAATCAATGTGAAATAGTTGGCAGCCTGGCATGAATATAGATAAGGCACGCGTATGCATCAGACAAAACAGACAAATTTCAAAAGACCAACAAGCAAATTTCAAAAAGAGCTTAGCAAAACAAAGTTTCAGCGTAGCAACAAACATATTCCATACATCAGAAATTATTCACAAACAGAAATTGTTCTCATATATTAAATTATTCTGAGATATTGAACAAGAGAGCAAAGAATGGGAAAATACCTTTTTCGTGTTGTTGTTAGAATTGGCTTGAAGGCTATGGTTGATGGGAAGCAATCTGATGGTAGATCTTCCTTTCTTTTCTTTGTGGTAACACTATCTCCTTCTATTGTTTTTTAGAAACAGAAAAAGCAAAAAATGAAAAATCTCCCAATTTTTATCTTGTGGTGATTGTTTTTCTTATCTCTCCTCCTCTTTTGATTTTTTTTCTTCCAATATATAGGCTAAAACGAGGAAGGGTTGTGTTCATCGTATAAATTAATTTCTTTATTTTACACTGGTTTGGCAACTACAAGCAAACTGATACAATTAAGAGGAAGGATTGTGTTCATCATATAAATTAAGTTTTATATTTTACCCTGGTTTGGCAACCAGATCAAACAAATACAATTAAGGGGAAGGGTTGTGTTTATCATATAAATTAAGTTCTGGATTTTACCCTGGTTTTGGCAACCACATCAAGCAAAGCTGGTACAATTAAGGAAACTAGGGGCTGGTCTTTTTTGATTGAGTATTCAACATGGTTCTGCACACGTCACATTTCACACGCGCAACAAAGCATCGAAAGACAGAGTGGGACTTCCTTTTTTATTTGTTTTATTTTATTGTATTTTTTATGTTAAATGTATTACTATTTTTAGGCAAATATACTTTTTATTTGAATTATGGACAAAATTGAGGTATTACAACCACACTGAGAAATAATTTCAAAGGGATGCGCCCAAAGAGACCCCTATGTTATCCAATTTTTTATTAAAGATTTTATGATAGATAATTTATCATCAACCCCTCCCAAAATCCTTTTATTATTTATAAAATATTTACAATTTGTTTTGAAGATAACCCTTTTAATTTGATTTTTTTCTTATAACATGACATAGATGGAGTAACTTATTAATATATTACTATTTGTATGATGTTCGATAACAATAATATATCATCATGTGTGAACAAAGAAAACAAACAACAAATATTGTGAGGTATGAAACAAATCATTGCAGAAGTAGTCCAATTTTAATGGGCTCATAATATCAATCATTTAATTAAAAATCTTAACCATTTGTGAAAATGAGCGAAATTGTAGTTCAAGGAGAGTATATAATATACCTTTGAGATCACGTACCAAGCAAAACACTTTAGAGATCAATAATTAATTTCAATCTTTGTCGAACCTTCTATTAAAGTCTTTGTAAAACCCAATCTGAAAAAAAAAAAAAAAAAAAAAAAAAAACCAAACAAAATTTGATATGTAATAGTGATGAATTTATATGTAATATGATTAATAAGTTGATAAGCTAAAATTAGAGAATTGCATACTTTGAACTTTGATACTAAGTTAATAAGTTCATAATAAATCCATTTTTATGTGAGTTAAGAAAGCGAAATAGCATAATAGCTTCAACAAGAAATACGAAATAACATAGTATGAATAGCTAGAAACAAGAAATAGCATAACAGAAAATAGCATATCTCAAGTGCTTCATATAAAGAACTAACAATAAGGGTAGTATAAATACAATGAAAAAAGAATTAAAGACTTTCTAGCCTGAAAACAATGACAAAAATTAGATCAAGGCATTCTAGTTATTGTTTGGCAATACACTATTTAGTAGAAAGTGTTATCGAATAATAGTTATAGTAATGCTACAACATTGTAGCATAACTGATTTTGAATAAATTGCTATTTTATACAATCCATGATCAACAAGACTGAGCTTAACGCATACTAATCGATCGAGATTATGTAGAAATTAACTGAGAAAAATTTTAAAAAATCAAGATAAAGAGTCTAATTTTAATTTCCATGAGAATCTATTGATTAAACACATTAAGTAGTTATCACAAGACCTTTTTTAAAATATTTATATTTTGGTTAGTTTTTTTTAAGAAACTTACTCAAATAGGTTCAATATCCTAAAACTAGATTTCTGCTGGAATTATGTACACTACACTCATGCCTATTCAACGTTTTTGCAGCATCATATCCTGCTTAACTGCAACCTCTGAACTTTGTGTACTTTATAGGTTGTTGTTGTGTTATGTGTGCATCCAGAGCCATGTGACCGTACAAAATTAGGCGTTGCCATATGACCAAAATGTATGACCAAAATGTTGTGTTGTAGTGAGTGAGAGATTTTTAGCTAGCATCCAAAATGCTCATATTACGTATGAAAGTGGATTTGGTAAAATTCAATAGGTAACAAAAATTAATTTAGATAACAAAACTCTTACTTAACCAAACCTCTACTATGGTCCATACGAAAATGAAACATGATTTATGCAGGACCTTCCATGAATGTCGCTTCTACTACAACCCTCTTTAACTATATTGTTTCTTGAAACTCTTCCTTCCCAAAAACCTGTTAAGTTGAAACTGATGAATGAAACATAATAGCAACCATTTATTAATAAATAATGTAAGTATAAACCATCTACAAAAATTTCCAAGAGAAAAGAACTAATATTAAGATAAAAGCTTTGAATAAGAAGAAAAGGGAAACCCATTAGTGACTTCTTAAATGCAGATTGAAACTAGAAGGGGGGATTATATTCTAGTGGTGCTGGAGAAAAAGATGGGTTGGGACACTCCCAAAGAAGCCATCACAATGTTTGGTGTTTCTTTCTCAGGTTTGATGTGTTTTGTTATTGTGTTGGACTAAGGGAGAAGGGATAAAGATGTCTAGAAGAGAGAGGGAGATTTTGGAAATTTTGAATTTGTAGGGGAAAATATATGAGCTCAAAGTAGAGTTTTTTTTCCTAGAGCCTTGAAATTAATTGTTGGTGGTCTTTTTCACTGATTTATACCAAAGTTGCTAAAAATAAAATAATATTTAAAGATGGTGTGGCAAGTATGAGGAGTTTGATTGACACATGTTAAAAAAAGCATTAAAAGTGTTTTTGTAAGACCCATAATTTTAAAGTACCGTTTATGTATTTTTGGTGTATTTTGGATTTTGGCTCGGAGGCTTTTAAGCCAAGGTTAATAATATTTTGGAGTTTTATAATCGAAAAGATATTTCGATGCCAATTAGAATTTCTCGTCGATAAATAAATTGAATTTAACTGCGGAAAATCCTTTACGGAGAATTTAAGGCGTTTCGGGTGAAACGGTAATTTAATAAATATCTAGATTTTGAGATATTTGTTAAGTTATATTTATTATATTTATATATGTTTGTTTGGAGGGAAAAAGAAAGGAAAACTAGAAGGAAGGAAAAGGAAAAGAAAATAGTATATAAAGGAAGGAAGGAAAAAGGAAGAAAGGAAAAACAAAGGAAAGAAAAAGAAAGGAAGGAAATTTCCAAATTTCCATCTCCTTCCTCTGAACCTCACGTGAGCAAAACCCAAAATTCCATCATTCTCCATTTTTCGTTTTCGTTGTTTCCTTTTCTTCAAAGCTAGTGACCCAAGGTTGGGTGAGAGTTAGATCAAGGTTTTCGCAACTCCACTCTTCCTCTTTGATTCGAAAACGAAGAAAAACGGTTTTGAGATCCAAACACAAACCCCTCCGTTTCTTCTAGATCCGAACCTCATTTCTCAAAGAGACAGAAGGGAAAGTTGCTCACCACCACGCTACGGTGCTAGTGAACTAAATTGGAAGCGGCGTTGCGAGCGGAGATTTTACCGGAATTACTCGCGGTACCGGAAACGCGCGTTAAAGCTAACGTTGAGGTAAGGGCTCCTTCCAAACTTCTAGCTTGCATTAGGGACTTATCTGTAGTTGTGTGGGAAGGAATTTGTTAGGGTTAAATGTATCGATTTGGGGAAAAACGAAACTAGTGCGTTATGGGTAAAAACCTTAGAGTTAGGTTTTGTTTATAGTGATGAATGTTTCGTGGTAAATGAATTTGAATGTCATTGTGTATGATTATGGGTAAATGAAATTTGATGTATCTGGGTGTTATGTTGCGTGATTTGTGTTCGTTGTATTTGGTGTGTTCGTACTTGATGTTTGTTAATTGGTGTGGTTGTTGTGAATTATGGTTTGAATGTGAAAGTATGTTTGAATTTGTTTCTGTGGAATTTGAAAACCATTAGAGTTAAACGAGTATTAAAAATGGGGAATCTTTTAATACCTCGGTTTACTTAATGTGTATTTGAGGAAAATGTTTAAGTTAACTGGGCGTTGAGAATGGGGAATCTCTTAATGTCTCGGTTACTTAACTATCGTTTTTGAAAATCGTTTCGGTAAATGAGTATTAAGAATGGGGAATCTCTTAATATGACTGTTTGCTTAACGTTTTGTTTCGAAAATCATTAAGTTAAATCGGTATTAAGAACGGGGAATCTCTTAATGACTTATTTAATTAATGTTGTTTGAAAGTCGTTTAAGTTAAATGGGTATTAAAAATGGGGAATCTTTTAATATCTGCATTTGCTTAACGATTGTTGTGAATGGAGTCTGTGTATGCTCATGCATTTCATTTGGTAAATTGTGTCGACCCGTGATAGGTGACACCTTGGTAAACTGTACTGACCCGTGATAGGTTGTACGTTTACGATTTACTATTTAGTAATTCGTGTTGACCCGTGATAGGTGACACCATGGTAACTGTACTGACCCGTGATAGGTGGTACGTTTACGAGTTACTATTTAGAAAATCGAGTTGACCCGTGATAGGTGACACCATGGTAACTGTACTGACCCGTGATAGGTGGTACATTTACGATTTACATTTTTGGTGAATTGTGCTGACCCGTGATAGGTGGCACCTTGGTAAACTGTACGGACCCGTGATAGGTTGTACGTTTGCGATTTATATTTTAGTAAATCGTGTTGACCCGTGATAGGTGACACCATGGTAACTGTACTGACCCGTGATAGGTGGTACATTTACGATTTACATTTTTGGTGAATTGTGCTGACCCGTGATAGGTGGCACCTCGGTAATTGGTACTTTGGCCTGCGATAGGCGGTACAATTATGATTTACGGCCCTTCGAGGAGGGTTTTGGTTTGGAATTCCGAGTCCATGCATTTTGGCATATACGCATTGCATTAGGGTGCCTGGCACGCGAGTCATGTTTGATTTGAGTTTATGATTGAGTGATTCGAATTTTGATTTATCGTGATAACTGAGATGAAGGTGTTAAGTGCTATGTGTTGTGTATTGTGTGTGAGTATGATGGTTATCGAACCTTTGTGTGTCGTAGTAATCGCGTAGAAATTGCTAAGTGTTAAGTGGTGAACTTGATTAGGAATGACTTAGGTTAATTCATGAATTTTTGGAAAAATGATCAGGGAAATCGATTTCCCAATCGATTGGATGGAAGTCAGGGGCTTGGCCAAATGAACAAAATCGATTAGCCAATCGATTTTGTAATCAGTTTTCAAAAATCCCTTTCGAAATCGATTGCCCAATCGATTGGCCATTAAGTCAGGGGCTCAGCTATCCTGTCAATCGATTGCCCAATCGATTGAATCAAGCCAGAGTTCAAAATTTCACTAAAAACCTTCAGGAAATCGATTTGGAAATCGATTGGTATTAAGTCAGGGGCTCCGTTATCCTGTCAATCGATTGCCAAATCGATTGATTCAGCCCAGGATTCTATTTTCATTAAAAATCTTCACCCCAATCGATTGCCCAATCGATTGGCTCAGTGAAAATCCTCAGTTTTAGTTGTATGATTAATTGCTCATGAATCTATCCATGTCTTGTTTTATTATGTGTTAATTAGGAGATCGAGAACTGCATTTTACCTTCATTTTCATTGGCAATGTACTGTATGAACTTTTCGCATATTGAAAATCCTGTTAAGGTGCATGCTTAGTTAAAAAGTTGTTTTGAGCATTCAAAAACTTAATTGCTATGTGTTAACTGTTATTTTCTGGTTGGTGACCCTTTACACTATTGTGGAAATCTGGGCTTTGCCCTCAGATGAGAGTCAGGACGGCCCTACCGGTTCGTACCCTACGGACAGGAATGGAGATGGGAACGCTTGACTGCAGTTACGTTAGGAGGATCTCACGGGGCGCGTGGAGATTACTCAGGGTGTATAGCTTTTTGGTAGGATGATCAGATTAGGATGATGTATAGGGACTAGGGGTCCTTCTTTTTGGTTTGAAGTATTTTTAGTTTGGAAAACTGTACTTATACAAATATTATCAGTTTGATATCATCTTTGGATGGGTTCCATGTACCATTTGATGTTATGTAAATGTTTTGGATTTATAATTGGAGAAACTTTTCCGCTGCGTAAATTATAATGACTCAATTATTTATCCAAAAGCATTTCCTGATTTATTTCTTTGTTCGCTTTTAATTACTTTAAAAAAAAAA
>NC_021165.2:47786664-47795998 GCF_000331145.2 Cicer arietinum
GAGGAATCTATTAGTACAAGGGAAGACGATTGAGTTCAAGATTGGGGCAGATAATGTTTTGCGGTGTAATGGTAGGATTTGTGTACCAGCCATTACAGATATGCGGAAAACGATTCTAGAAGAGGCGCATAAGAGTAAGCTGAGTATTCATCCTGGGGCAACAAAGATGTATCAGGATTTGAGGCAGAATTATTGGTGGCCAGGAATGAAGAAACATGTGGCGGAATATGTATCCACTTGTCTAACTTGTCAGAAAGCGAAGGTGGAACATCAGCGACCTGCTGGAATGTTGCAACCTTTAGATATACCTGAATGGAAGTGGGACAGCATTTCCATGGATTTTATAACCGGATTACCAAAGACAAGGAGAAAGAATGATTCCATATGGGTGATAGTGGATCGACTAACTAAATCTGCTCACTTTTTGCCGGTAAGGACCACCTATAAGGTAGATCAGCTAACGGAGATCTACATTGCTGAAATTGTGAGGTTACACGGGGTACCATCGAGCATTGTATCAGACCGTGATCCGAAGTTCACATCGCATTTTTGGGGAGCATTGCACGAAGCGTTGGGAACGAAGCTACGATTGAGTTCAGCTTACCATCCACAAACGGACGGACAGACTGAAAGGACAAATCAGTCCTTGGAAGATCTGTTGAGAGCATGTGTTTTAGATGATAGAGGAAGTTGGGATGATGTACTTCCGTTGATTGAGTTCACTTACAACAATAGTTTCCACGCAAGTATTGGAATGGCACCATATGAAGCTTTATACGGACGCAAGTGTCAGACGCCCTTGTGTTGGTATAAAGACGGTGAGAATATGATTGTCGGACCAGAGATGGTGCAACAGACCACAGCTAAAGTAAGGAAGATCAAGGAGAAAATGAAGACTTCACAAGATCGCCAGAAGAGTTACGCGGACAAGCGTCGCAGACTTTTGGAATTCGAACAGGGTGACCATGTATTTCTGAGAGTCACACCTACTACTGGAGTAGGTAGAGCCTTGAAATCGAAGAAGTTGACTCCGAAATTCATTGGACCATATCAGATTTCTGCACGAATTGGGCCGGTTGCTTATCGGATTGCATTACCTCCGATACTGTCCAATATCCATGACGTGTTTCATGTGTCGCAGTTGAGGAAATATCTCGCAGATCCATCTCACGTGATCGAACCAGACACAATCCAGCTAAAGGATAACCTGTCGTTCGAAGTACCACCCGTGAGAATTGATGACAGGAAGATTAAGCGGTTGAGGACCAAGGATGTTTCGTTGGTCAAGGTGATCTGGAACCCAATTACTGGAGATGCGACTTGGGAACTGGAGAGCAAGATGAGGGAACAACACCCAGAGTTATTTATCGATGCATAGTTTCGAGGACGAAACTAATTTTAGGGGGGGAGTAATGTAAGACCCATAATTTTAAAGTACCTTTTATGTATTTTTGGTATATTTTGGATTTTGGCTCGGAGGCTTTTAAGCCAAAGTTAATAATATTTTGGAGTTTTATAATCAAAAAGATATTTCGATGCCAATTAGAATTTCTCGTCGATAAATAAATTGAATTTAACTGCGGAAAATCCTTTACGGAGAATTTAAGGCGTTTCGGGTGAAACGGTAATTTAATAAATATCTAGATTTTGAGATATTTGTTAAGTTATATTTATTATATTTATATATGTTTGTTTGGAGGGAAAAAGAAAGGAAAACTAGAAGGAAGGAAAAGGAAAAGAAAATAGTATAAAAAGGAAGAAAGGAAAAACAAAGGAAAGAAAAACAAAGGAAGGAAATTCTAAAATTTCCATCTCCTTCCTCTGAGCCTCACGCAAGCAACCCAAAAATCCATCCTTCTCCATTTTTCGTTTTCGTTGCTTCCTTTCCTTCAAAACTAGTGACCCAAGGTTGGGTGTGAGTTAGATCAAGGTTTTCGCAACTCCACTCTTCCTCTTTGATTCGAAAACGAAGAAAAACGGTTTTGAGATCCAAACACAAACCCCTCTGTTTCTTCTAGATCCAAACCTCATTTCTCGAAGAGATAGAAGGGAAAGTTGCTCACCACCACGCTACGGTGCTAGTGAACTAATTTGGAAGCGGCGTTGCGAGCGGAGATTTTACCGGAATTACTCGCGGTACCGGAAACGCGCGTTAAAGCTAACGTTGAGGTAAGGGCTCCTTCCAAACTTCTAGCTTGCATTAGGGACTTATCTGTAGTTGTGTGGGAAGGAATTTGTTAGGGTTAAATGTATCGATTTGGGGAAAAACGAAACTAGTGCGTTATGGGTAAAAACCTTAGAGTTAGGTTTTGTTTATAGTGATGAATGTTTCGTGGTAAATGAAATTTGATGTATCTGGGTGTTATGTTGCGTGATTTGTGTTCGTTGTATTTGGTGTGTTCGTACTTGATGTTTGTTAATTGGTGTGGTTGTTGTGAATTATGGTTTGAATGTGAAAGTATGTTTGAATTTGTTTCTGTGGAATTTGAAAACCATTAGAGTTAAACGAGTATTAAAAATGGGGAATCTTTTAATACCTCGGTTTACTTAATGTGTATTTGAGGAAAATGTTTAAGTTAACTGGGCGTTGAGAATGGGGAATCTCTTAATGTCTCGGTTACTTAACTATCGTTTTTGAAAATCGTTTCGGTAAATGAGTATTAAGAATGGGGAATCTCTTAATGACTCGTTTACTGAATGTTTTGCGAGAAAATCGTTTAAGTCAAAAGTATATTAAGAATGGGGAATCTCTTAATATGACTGTTTGCTTAACGTTTTGTTTTGAAAATCATTAAGTTAAATCGGTATTAAGAACGGGGAATCTCTTAATGACTTATTTAATTAATGTTGTTTGAAAGTCGTTTAAGTTAAATGGGTATTAAAAATGGGGAATCTTTTAATATCTGCATTTGCTTAACGATTGTTGTGAATGGAGTCTGTGTATGCTCATGCATTTCATTTGGTAAATTGTGTCGACCCGTGATAGGTGACACCTTGGTAAACTGTACTGACCCGTGATAGGTTGTACGTTTACGATTTACTATTTAGTAATTCGTGTTGACCCGTGATAGGTGACACCTTGGTAAACTGTACTGACCCGTGATAGGTGGTACGTTTACGAGTTACTATTTAGTAAATCGTGTTGACCCGTGATAGGTGACACCTTGGTAAACTGTACTGACCCGTGATAGGTGGTACATTTACGATTTACATTTTTGGTGAATTGTGCTGACCCGTGATAGGTGGCACCTAGGTAAACAGTACTGGTCTGTGATAGGCGGTACGTTTACGATTCCCGCTTTTTCTTTTAGTAAATCGTGTTGACCCGTGATAGGTGACACCTCGGTAAACTGTACTGACCCGTGATAGGTGGTACGTTTATGATTTACGCATTTTAGTAAATCGTGCTGACCCGTGATAGGTGGCACCTCGGTAATTGGTACTTTGGCCTGCGATAGGCGGTACAATTATGATTTACGGCCCTTCGAGGAGGGTTTTGGTTTGGAATTCCGAGTCCATGCATTTTGGCATATACGCATTGCATTAGGGTGCTTGGCACACGAGTCGTGTTTGATTGAGTTTTATGATTGAGTGATTTGAATTTGATTTATCGTGTTAATTGCGTTGAAAATGCTAAGTGTTATGTGTTGATTATTGTGTGTAAGTATGATGGTTATCGAGATCCCAATTGCCGTGGTAATCGCGTAGAAATTGCTAAGTGTTAAGTTGTGAACTTGATTAGGAATGACTTAGGTTAATTCATGAATTTTTGGAAAAATGATCAGGGAAATCGATTTCCCAATCGATTGGATGGAAGTCAGGGGCTTGGCCAAATGAACAAAATCGATTAGCCAATCGATTTTGTAATCAGTTTTCGAAAATTACCTTTCGAAATCGATTGCCCAATCGATTGGCCCTTAAGTCAGGGGCTCAGCTATCCTGTCAATCGATTGCCCAATCGATTGAATCAAGCCAGAGTTCAAAATTTCACTAAAAACCTTCAGGAAATCGATTTGGAAATCGATTGGTATTAAGTCAGGGGCTCCGTTATCCTGTCAATCGATTGCCAAATCGATTGATTCAGCCCAGGATTCTATTTTCATTAAAAATCTTCACCCCAATCGATTGCCCAATCGATTGGCTCAGTGAAAATCCTCAGTTTTAGTTGTATGATTAAGTGCTCATGAATCTATCCATGTCTTGTTTTATTATGTGTTAATTAGGAGATCGAGAACTGCATTTTACCTTCATTTTCATTGGCAATGTACTGTATGAACTTTTCGCATATTGAAAATCCTGTTAAGGTGCATGCTTAGTTGAAAAGTTGTTTTGAGCATTCAAAAACTTAATTGCTATGTGTTAACTGTTATTTTCTGGTTGGTGACCCTTTACAACTATTGTGGAAATCTGGGCTTTGCCCTCAGATGAGAGTCAGGACGGCCCTACCGGTTCGTACCCTACGGACAGGAATGGAGATGGGAACGCTTGACTGCAGTTACGTTAGGAGGATCTCACGGGGCGCGTGGAGATTACTCAGGGTGTATAGCTTTTTGATAGGATGATCAGATTAGGATGATGTATAGGGACTAGGGGTCCTTCTTTTTGGTTTGGAGTATTTTTAGTTTGGAAAACTGTACTTATACAAATATTATCAGTTTGATATCATCTTTGGATGGGTTCCATGTACCATTTGATGTTATGTAAATGTTTTGGATTTATAATTGGAGAAACTTTTCCGCTGCGTAAATTATAATGACTCAATTATTTATCCAAAAGCATTTCCTGATTTATTTCTTTGTTTGCTTTTAATTACTTTAAAAAAAAAATATACTCTCGCTTTGAAAAACAGGGTGTTACAGTTTTGAAGGTGTATAATATTATATCAAGATTTCATGCTTATCACTTAACATATGTAAAGAAATAAACACACGTATGTCAAATGTCAAATGACAACATACACACATAAGCATGCCAACATATATATACATCAC
Source organism: Cicer arietinum (assembly GCF_000331145.2). Lineage (NCBI taxonomy): Eukaryota > Viridiplantae > Streptophyta > Magnoliopsida > Fabales > Fabaceae > Cicer > Cicer arietinum. The sequence goes on from NC_021165.2 coordinate 47,791,656, forward strand.
AAAATTACAACTTAAAATTTAAATATTATTTTACACATTCACTCTGCGTCATCTTATAAAATTTAAACTCTCAACTCTCGAATACTAATAGGTCTTGGTTTGGGTTCGAAACATTAGTATAAATCTTTACTTTAAAATTAATAAAGTAAAATAAAATACTTATTAAACATAACATTCAAAATTTATCCTTTTCATTAGAAGGTTCACAACTCGATTTCTTTTTAGACGAATTTTTATTTCAAAATTTCTTAAACGCATACTCTATTCATCTTTTAAAAAACTCATAGCACATAATATTTTAAATCTCATAAAATTAAATTAGTAAATAAAGATTTGAAACTTGTCCTCTTAACAAATAGAAGACTCAACTTGATTCCTTATTTAGACAAGTCTTTGTTACAAAATTCTTCACACATACTAGGCTAACCTCTAAACAATTCAGAATCCAAAATCTTATATTTCAAGGAAAAAGATCATTTAACAACTTATTTGAAAATATAAACAAGAAAGTATGCAATTTAATATTTGATCAATTCTTGTTTTTTTTTTTTTTTTTTTATCTTAGCACAATCTTCGTTGATATATTTAAAATAGTAAATGATGCACAAATTTGACCAATGATCACTCTCTACAAAGCTTGAGATGTTAAGTTTTCAAATATAATTTTTAAGTTTTCAGAAAATAAGTCATTTGGTACAAATTTTACAAGAAAAGTAAATCATTTGGTACAAATTTTACAAAAAAGCCTCGGGTGTTCAACAATTGACAACTTGTTGTGGGTTGATTTGTGGTCTTATTTAAAATAACAAAACATCTTTAAATTAGTAAAGTTTGTGCTTCTAATGTAGATAAGTGAGTGTAGTTTATATTCCAACAAGAATCATTAAAAAATGATAAATACACTTAAAGTTATGACAAAATACTAAACATAGTCAAAATTGAGATTCCACTTTCAATACCAAAATACACATATTACATCATCAAACATTAGTATACAAGAAAATTTAAATATTTGGCTTTTTATCTTCAAGATAGTTCACATCCATGATGAGTTTAAAGCGGGGAAAATTTATTTCATTTCTTTTCTTGGTTCTATCCGCTTTAACATGAAATGTCATGGAACTCTAAGTAAATGTCATACCATGGTTCCATTATACTTTGGAACATAAAGCTAGCTTGAATCTTTAATCTTAAAATTTAAAAGATTATAATATAAAATAAAACAAACTTTAACGCTACATTGAACTTTCAATTTATCTCTTGAACATAAAAGATAAAACTTGACTCCATTATGAACTTGTACACACTACAAGAAAAACTGTTATTACCTACGGCAAATTTTATCTTTACCCACGGACTGTCCATAGGTAACGTAAAATTACCTACGGATTACCCACGGACACGAGTTTGTAGCTAAATCGCTCGTAGGAAAATATTTATCGACGGACAAGCTGTGGGACACACTTACCTAGGTATTGTCCGTGGGTAATATGAATCACTGAGTCTCCGTGGGTAACGTTACTGATAGATTTGCCGTAGGTAAAATAGTAGATAGTTATCGACGGAAAAGTCGTAAGTTACATTACCCACGGATCATCCGTGACAAGTCTACTATTTTATATTTAATATTGATAATTTTATCCATGAATTGTCCGTGGGTAATGAAAAAATGATTTTAATTCTATTTTTGTTTTTTTACGGTTTCCTGTATTTTTTAATATATATTTAAAATTAATTGTAAGCATATTAAACATCATTGTCAAAACAAAGTGAAATATTATGTAAATAGTATTTTCAAATTACACCTCCTGACTGCCACAAATTTCAAAATAAGGGCAACTTGCACTACCATTAGTTTCAAAATACACATTCTCACTACCATAACTTACACATTGTCACTACCATAAATTTCAAAATACACATAACCATAAGTTTCAAAATACACATAACCAAAATACATATTGTCACTACCATAAGTTTCAAAGTACTACTATACGAAACTAACAATCAAATAAGTACTACTCATCGTCGTCATCATCGTTAGACTCATCCTCGTCATAATCTGGATGACGACGACGACGGGATGACTCAACCTGTATGGAAGCAACACTTTTTGCCAATGTTGCTAGCTGTATCTGGAGCTCTTTAGTGCGTTGCTCATCCTCTTGTCGACGTTGCTCTGCTTTCCTTAGCTCCTCACGCGCCTCTCGTGCCTCATGTTCTGCCGCTTATGCTCGCTCCTCAAATGCTGCTATCTGTGCAGCTATTTCGGTAGAGTGTTGAGACAAGACATTGACACAACCTCTAGATGGACGAGAATCTGGGACTAGACTTGCGACACCTGGTCTATAAAGTGAGGATCTATCTCCAGCACCATAGATCCTCCCTTTATTCTTCCCCCCAACAGATTGGACCCACATGTATAAGCGAGCTTCCGCATTAACCACTTGGCTACAACTACTAGACGCTTCCCCATTTTTGGAAGCTTGTTGCAACTTACCTTGATATGTTTCCTACTCAAATAGAAAATGATTTAACATAATCAAATTACTTAACATAATCAAATTACTTTTCCAAGAAATACAAGTGAAAGAATGAATGAATGATTTAATATTTCTTACATATGTTTTTTGTGCTCTTTCATCAACCCAAGAGTTGTCCTTCTTCTTAGTGTGAGTTTTTAAAAAGACCTCATCCAATGTGGGGTCTCTACCTAACTCTTCAGCCTTACAAAAAATAAAAAACAACATAACCGTGAGTCACATTTCAGCAACAAAGGAAAACAACAAAATATTTCAGCAAAATAACTCTATGCATTTTGAAACAACAACACAACAAAACAATAAAAATAGCAAATAGTAGGTATGTCCTTAATATAAAAAGTGTACCAATCGAATGGTATGTTCAGCAATGGATATAGATCCACCAGTATGGACAGCTCCTCCTTTAGAAGAAGCACGATTTTTCTTAGCTCGATTTGATATCTTCTTAAACGACGGATCCATCCATATCTTCTCAAGATCATTCCAAACAGTTTCTCCCATCCATGTTGGACACTTACGCTTCTTTCTCGCTTGCATCAACATATCAGAAAGACGCATTGATCCTTTTGTATTGGATCACCATCGCAGTATCCCAATTGTTCAGCAACACACTCATTATGATCATGTAAGCAGAAGATGCGATCCCCTTTTTTATAACCTTCAGGTATATACTTTTTGGTAGGAGGTGACAAATCAGGTGACAATTCAGAAGGTGACAAAGCAGGAGGCCTCACTTTATGATCAATAGGTAATATCGGAATATTAAAAAAAGGGAAGTCTTCCCCAAGCAGGCTTTTGTCGTTTTTTTCATCAAACTGGAATACCAGTCCTCATCATCTTCAGGTTGAACTGTACTCCCTTCAACTCCATCTGCCACAATAGGCGATAAATGAATGTTAATTTTGACATAAGCAAATAAAATCCAAACTCTGTAGATAAAATATTACATAAGGGAAAGTGAATTTCTACAAAATATCTTGTCTAGTATTACATCAAATGGTGAAGAGAAAGTCAAGTCAACGTACCAGGATCATCGTCGTCGTCGATAAAAACAAAGAAACCACCAAAATCATCTTGAGGATGATACTTTTTCGGGGATGACGGTTCAGGTTCAGGTGGTGCTTTGTTTGTTAACCTGTTTGGTGTTTTTTGAACTGTAATCCCTTCCTTTCCATCTGCCTCTATAAAAGATAAATGAATTTAATTTTGACATAAGCAAATGAAATCCAAACTCCATAGATAAAATATTACATAAGGGAAAGTGAATTTCTACAAAATATCTTGTCTAGTATTACATCAAATGGTGAAGAGAAAGTCAAGTCAGCGTACCATGTTTTGATTTGGAAGGATCAAAGTGATCTCCAAAATCATCTTGAGAAAATACTTTTTCGGGGATGACGGTTCAGGTTCAAGTGGTGCTTTGTTTGTTAACCTGTTTGGTGTTTTTTGAACTATAATCCCTTCCTTTCCATCAGCCTCTATAAAAGATAAATGAATTCAATTTTGACATAAGCAAATGAAATCCAAACTCCATAGATAAAATATTACAATTGAATTTCTACAAAATATCTTGTCTAGTATTATATCAAATGGTGAAGAGAAAATCAAGTCAGCTTACCATGTTTTGATATCGAAGGATCATTGTCGCCGAACAAAAGAAAGAGATCACCAAAATCATCTTTAGGCGAATTCTTAATCGGAGATGATGGTTCAGGTTCAAGTGGTGTTTTGTTTGTCAACTTGTTTAGTGTTGTTTGGACTGCAATCCCTTGCTTTCGATGTTTCTTGAAATTCTTTGAC
>NC_021165.2:47796221-47843417 GCF_000331145.2 Cicer arietinum
TGAGTCCAATACCAATAATTTGGTTGGAACCCATACCTATACAAGTGAAGTTTGACTTCACTTGCAGACAATACACCGCTACACATACAATTGTGACAAGGACATCTGATGCCACCATCTTCTACAAACTGATTACGACTTATTGCCTTTGTTATAAACTCTTCAACACCTTTTGCAAATGCTGGTTTCAACCCCCCTTGTTGAACATAAAGTCTATCATATACCCAACTACGATCTGGGTGGTAGCCATCCATACTTTGAAGGACAAACAAAGAATTGAGGAGCAACGGAACTGCTAACATAATGTAAAATAGAATAGTATAGTAAAATAAAATCAAATAGATAATTCACATCAAATAGAATAGTATAGTATAGTAAAATCAAATAGAATAGTATAGTAAAATCAACTCAAATCAAATCAGGACTCAATTTATTGAAACAAGGAAGCAAATGCAAATGTATCATTATAGCAAAGTATTGCAACTTTCACTTGTCTTTTTTGACACACACATTAATCATGCTTTTCCCATTCAATATTTACTATCACAATATTTACTATGATGGGAATGAAACATACTGGCTTGCTTGCAGTGCTGACAGCAGCAGACGCAAAATTGAAAGTCCTGACAGCTGCAAAATTGAAAGTCCTGATAGCAGCAGACGCAAATTAACTACTCTTATTATTTGATTAAAAGATACATATAGAAGAAAAAAAACTATACATAAATATTACACTAAATCTCCTGTCAAGTATAGCTGCCTTCAACTTAAATTATCGATGACTCAACAGTTTTGCAGTCAATGATTTATGATTGAACAAAATATTATAAGTGGATCGATCTATGGGGATTAGCATTTAGCAGCTGTGTAAAAGTAACCATAACATGATCGATGTATTAACCCTACACGGCATTTGGCAACTTGCTAATACTGTGCATGATTATTGATCATCATCTTCCATTCTTATAAAAAGGTAAAGTTAGTCATATCTTCCATTCTTATACTGTCTGCATCAGTCATGTTTTAGTGTCACTATCAACCTATTTTCATTTCCACAAAAGCCCTAAAGTCCAAAACAATGTTTCTTTCTTTTCACAATTTACACTCTTCCCTTTTCTCTATTTGATCAACCACTCAGATTGAGTCATACTGATTCAGTTGCTTCCCTTTTTCTGGTAATAAAATCTGCCATATTCCTAAATATCAGAATCAAGCATTTTTCATAGAGAGGCAGCCAGAATCAAGCATTTTTCATAGGTATCTTTACTTATGAGTTATATATATATGTCCATTCATTCTATTCTATTTTTCCAGGCATATATTCAGCAACTTGAATCAAGCAGGATTAGGCTTAATTAGATGAAACAAGAACTAACACATGCTAGAAATCAAGTAACAAAAAATAACAATAAAAACTTATTTTATCACCATTAGTTCTCTCAGACTCACCATTAGTTCTCAGATTCAGCAGTTAACTCACATAACAACTACATGTAAATAAACAATGAAACTGAACACAATACCTAATATCAAGATGTAAATAAACAATAAAAATGCAACAGTTAAACATGAACACAATACCTAACTATCCTAATTGAACATGAACAGCAACCAAGTAACAGAGATTGGTTCGAGAAAGAAGCATTCAATTATGGAAGAGAATGTCATAGAGTTACTCACTGTAATCTACAAATAAAGCATAGCATATAGACTTAATTATTAATAATTTACTATATTTATATATAGTTGGGTGAAATGAAACATATTTCAAGTACATTGTGAGTTTCAACTATTTTTTTCAAATAAAATATTACTAGTTTTACTTCTTGAAAAATAATGTTTAAATCTTATCACTAAATGCACAACAAGTTTCACTTAAGTCACATAAACAAAACAATTTTTAAATTATTAAGTTATTTCATATCTATAAGTATTATAAAAAGAGACACATCTCACAACTCAATGACACTATATAAGATTTACAATCAATAGTTTTATAACAATACACTTTATAAATATTCAAGAAGAAAAATTAAGAAATCATAGATAGACATTCCATTCACAACACATCCATTAAATAATTAAATCACTCCAATTGGCGTAAAAGATGGACATATTTTCAAATTTTTCAAAATAAAATTAACAAGTATTTTTAACAATACTAACAATGACTTATTGTCACCTATTTTATCAATGATGAGTAATCGCGGTAGCTAGTATTTCTTACTCATTGAATCAACTACTTAACGTAACAATAATTGTATTCATTCAAATTTAAACACGGGTAATTAAAAGGTTTATTAATTTGGTTCAAGAGTACGAAAGCGGCTCCACAACTTCTACTCTCTACTTCAAGTTAAAAAACTCTCTTAATTATTCATCTACAATAATTTATTTGTGAATTAAAAGTAGCAACAACCAAAAAATAAATAACACTTATATTAATATATAATGAACGAACAAAACAAAGAATATGTAATTATCTCGCTTTTAAACACTTTCAACTACTCTTAAACACTATAAACAAATTCTCAACACTTAGAGCACCTTAATCACAGACAACTTCTACTCCCTACTTCAAGTTAAAAAACTCTCTTAATTATTCATCTACAATAATTTATTTGTGAATTAAAAGTAGCAACAACCAAAAAATAAATAACACTTATATTAATATATAATGAACGAACAAAACAAAGAATATGTAATTATCTCGCTTTTAAACACTTTCAACTACTCTTAAACACTATAAACAAATTCTCAACACTTAGAGCACCTTAATCACAGACAACTTCTACTCCCTACTTCAAGTTAAAAAACTCTCTTAATTATTCATCTACAATAATTTATTTGTGAATTAAAAGTAGCAACAACCAAAAAATAAATAACACTTATATTAATATATAATGAACGAACAAAACAAAGAATATGTAATTATCTCGCTTTTAAACACTTTCAACTACTCTTAAACACTATAAACAAATTCTCAACACTTAGAGCACCTTAATCACAGACAATTTCAAACTCACATAATTATATATACATTTACATAACTAATTCAACAAATTTGGCACCATAACTCTAAGCTTATTTCACAAATAAAACATTAAATATTAACTTGTAGTATATTTCTATAGTAACCCAACATCTCCAAATTGGTTCTTATCACTTAACACAAACTAAAACAAATATTTTTAATTTTCAAATAACAAAAAAGACAACTACTTACCAAAAGATACTCGTTAGCTAACTAAAGATAAATCATTTTCAAGTTAAACCATGTTTAAAATTGTTTATTTTTATTTTTTTGTAATTCAATTATTATAAAAGTACCACTAATCATTTAGCACCATAAAATATTTTTTTTTATTTGCATAAAAATTCTGAACTTTTTCATAAATTAATTTCAATAAAACACATGTATAAATAAAAAGATAAAAATAAATCATATTTATTTTTAAAATCAATAAGATTTCCAAAATTTCACTCATACTTTAACCTTTAAAAATATCTTAAATTTTTAAGAACTCTAAAAATCATTAATTTTAATTTATATATTAAAAGGAAAATTATACCATATATATAAATAGAGATAAAATATTCGAACACATCAAAACTTCTAGATTACACTACGCCAAAAATGACATTTTATAGCGCGCCTTTTACAGCGCTTATTAAATACAAGCGCTGTTGTAAATATATTCTAAGACTAGCACTTTCTACTGATGGAATGAATCCACATGGTCTTCAAAGCATCTCACACAACATGTGGCTTGTGATTTTGTTGATTTATAACCTACCTCCATGGTTATGTATGAAGCATAAGTTTATGATGTTTTCTCTGTTAATTTATGGACCTAAACAATCGGGGAATAGTATCGACGTATACTTGACTCCTTTAATTGAAGATTTAAAAATTCTGTGGGAGACAGGTGTTGAAGTTTATGATGGGTATGAGAAAAAATGTTTCAATTTGAGGGATATGTTGTTCGACACAATTAATGATTTTCTAGCATATGGTAATTTATCAGGATATAGCATTAAAGGTCAGTGTACATGTCTTATATGTGAAGAGAGTACAAATTGGATGCGGTTGAAATATTGTAAGAAAAATGTATTTCTTGGACATCGTAGATTTTCACCTTATAGTCATCAGTATCGTGGGTGGAGAAATGCATTCAATGGAAGATCAAAGGAAGGTAAAGCTCCTTTAGCACCGACTGGATATCAAATACTTGAAAAAGTACAAGGTTTGACAAATAAATTTAGCAAACCTTTTGCGAGAGAGCTGGTCAAAACTGGGTGGAAGAAAAAGTCAATTTTCTTTGAATTGCCATATTGGAAGTCATTATATATAAGACATTTCCTCGATGTGATGCATATTATAAAAAATGTATTTGATAGTGTTATTGGTACGTTACTCAATGTTCTAGGAAAGTCTAAAGATGGCATCAATGCAAGATTGGACTTGGTCGATATGGGAATAAGAAATGAATTGGGTCCCGTAAAGAAAGGAAATCGCACATATCTACCTCCAGCCGCTCATACTCTATCTAGAAAGGAAAAAATTGTTTTATGTAAATTTCTACACGAAGTTAAAGTTCCAGAAGGATACTCTTCGAACATTAAAAATTTGGTTTGTATGAAAGACCTCAAGTTAAAAGGTTTGAAGACCCATGATTGTCATATTATAATGGAGCATTTGCTACCAATAGGTATACGTTCCATTTTACCTGAAAAAGTTCGACTAGCCTTAACTAGATTATGTTTCTTCTTCAGGGAAATTTGTAGTAAAGTGATCGACCCTCAAAAATTACCGACATTGCAGAGGGAAATTGTTGTTACTTTGTGAGAAAGGAAATCACACATATCTACCTCCAGCCGCTCATACTCTATCTAGAAAGGAAAAAATTGTTTTATGTAAATTTCTACACGAAGTTAAAGTTCCAGAAGGATACTCTTCAAACCTTAAAAATTTGGTTTGTATGAAAGACCTCAAGTTAAAAGGTTCGAAGACCCATGATTGTCATATTCTAATGGAGCATTTGCTACCAATAGGAATACGTTCCATTTTACCTGAAAACGTTCGACGAGTCTTTACTAGATTATGTTTCTTCTTCAGGGAAATTTGTAGTAAAGTGATCGATCCTCAGAAATTACGGACATTGCAGAGGGAAATTGTTGTTACTTTGTTTGAGCTTGAAATGTATTTCCCACCCTCGTTTTTTGATATAATGGTTCACCTTACTGTTCATCTGATTAAGGAGACACAACTTTGTGGGCCAGCTTATATGAGATGGATGTATCCGATAGAATGATATATAAAAATATTAAAAAGGTACGTAAAAAGTAGAAGTCGATCAGAAGGTTGTATTGTTGAGTGATACACTGTGGAAGAAGGTGCTGAATTTTGTACTGAATATCTGTCCAGTGTTGAATCCAGAGGGCTTCCCATGTCTCGTCATTCGGGAAGAATATCAGGAGAAGGGATAATTGGAAGGAGACTAATGACTATATCAAGGACAGAATGGGAGCAGGCACAATTGTATGTTCTACACAATGATGATGAGGTTCAACTGTATGTTACAATACACATGGATCAGTTATCTCGTTTGAACATGAATAGGAATCAAAATTGGATAACTCGAGAGCAAAATCGAAGTTTTATAACATGGTTAAATAATCACATAAAGTCAAAGTTTGATATAGACCTCAGATCAATTTCACAGAGATTGAGGTGGCTAGCAAATGGTCCGAGTTTACATGTCTTTTCTTACATTGGTTATGTAATTAACGACTACACATTTTATACCAAAGAACAAGATGATCAGACCACTATGTAAAACAACGGAGTCACTCTCGTAGCTGAAGCGATGCATGTCTCAAGTGCAAAAGACAAAAACCCAATATATGCAAATCTATCATATTTTGGGGTTATCGAGTGTATATGGGAGTTAGACTACACAATGTTTCGTGTCCCCATATTTGGTTGCAAGTGGGTCGATAATAATAATGGTGTTCAGATTGATGAGTCAGGGTTCTTGCTTGTCGATTTTAATAGGGTGGGATACAAAGACAAGCCTTTTATTTTAGCTTCGCAATCTCAACAAGTGTTTTATGTCACTGATTCTGCTGATGATAAATGGTATGTTGTCCTATCGACCAATAAAATAAGTAATGATAACAATAATGATGAAGATGTTGGTAATGATCTTTTATTTGCAACATCACAACCACATGCAATTGATTCAACTGATGATGGTTTATATCTTAGAGATGATCATGATGAGGGAATTTGGATTAATCCATCGATTCGTATTGTTAATGGAAAAACAAATGTGAATCCCACTAGGAAAAGAAGAAGGGCATCTTAATGTACATGGTTAATTGTTTTATATAAGCCATGTAATCTAAATTAAGTTCATGTAATTTAATTGTTTGAACATGTTTAATTGTTTTATATAAGCAGTCATGTATTTGATTTTCTGCTTATATTTATTTTCTGCTTATATTTAGCTTGATCTTAGTGTTTTATACTAAGTTCATGTAATTTAATATAAACTAGTAGTTTAAATGAACTGAACTGAACTGAAAAAAATCCAAATATAGGTAATTTACATGAACTAAACTGAATATAAAAGGCGCTGTAAAATACTTTTAAAAAAACAGTCATATAACATAAGAAAACAAAGATGTCTTTTACAACGCTTTTTCTACAAGCGCTGTAAAAGAGCCTTTTAAAAATAAGAAGGCCTTTTAGAGCGCTTATTTGAAAAAGCGCTGTAAAATGCTTTTAAAAAAACAGTCATATAACAAAAGAAAACAAAAAGGTCTTTTACAACTACAAGCGCTGTAAAAAAGCCTTTTGAAAATAAAATAAGAAGGCCTTTTAGAGCGCTTATTTGAAAAAGCGTTGTAAAGTGCTTTTAAAAAAACTGTCATATAACAAAAGAAAACAAAAAAGGTCTTTTACAGCGCTTACTCTACAAGCGTTGTAAAAGAGCCTTTTAAAAATAAAATAAGGAGGGTAAAAGGCTTAGGTCTTTTAGAGCGCTTTTCCAACAAGCGCTGTAAAAGGCTTCTAAAAAGACGCTGTAATAGGGTTTTATATATAACAGTAAACCGCTTCAGTTTCCTCTTTTCATTACGTAAACTTCACTAGCATCTCCTCTTCATCGTTCTTCTCTTATTTTGTGAACCCTATCATCTCTTCCATTACGAACCATATTTCCACGATCATCTCTCTCATTTTGAATCATATTTCCATCCGCGATCATCTCTCATTACACACCATCTCTTTTCATTGAAATACGTAATCCTCATTACGTATTTCTTCGAAATATACTTTAGTTTCTGCGAACCGTATTTCTGCGAACCCTCATTTCTGCGCATTACGTATTTCTTTGAACCCTACGTGTTCCTTCTCCTATGAAGCCTACGTATTTCTTTTCACTATTCAGGTATTGATGTTATTAATTTTTTGTTATCACTAAAATGCATGTTGAACTTATACTGATACGTACTTAGACTACTGCATGTTGAACATGTTGAAGTTATACTGAACTGCATATTGAACTTGTTGTAGATAAATGGATTCTAACAAGGCTTTGGATTGTCAAAATGAGGAAGTTGTCAACACCAAGACTTACGAAAATGAAGTCAAACGTGGTGCAACCATAATGCAAAAGGTCATAAAAGCAAGGAGCAGTGGGATAAAAGTTGAGGTATACTATAATCTGTTTGCTGTTTATTTTTTTATCTTTTTTGAAAGCATGTACTTACTATATGAGTTTATTAGGTTGGATGGAATGAGAGTGGTCAACCAATTGACCCCAACAACTCCATGTTTGTAAGTTACATTGGGGCTGTTGATCGTCAGAATATCCCCATTACAATTGATAATTGGAGAGATAAGGCGTTGAAGGATGCGAAAGATATACTGTGGAATGATATACAAGTAACTTTTTTGATCCACTCTTTTGTCATTTATAATTTTTTCCATTGAAATATTTTACTCAAACTATATCTTTATTTCGCTTGCAGACTGCTTTTGTTCTTGATGAGGTGAGATAGAATTATGTCTTGAGAGTTGTCGGGAAAATACACCGGGGTTTATATCTCACCTCTAAAATTTCTATCTAAAAGATAGTGAAGGAAATATGAATGCTGAAGCTCCAAGAATATATAAACATTATATATCAAATGAAGAATGAAGTGCATTTGTATCAAAACGTTCGGACCCCACGTTGTGGTAAGTGATTAATTTATTAGCATTTGTGGTTTGCAGACTGCTTTTTTTCCTTGTGAGGTGAGAAAGAATTACGTCTTGGAGAGTTGTCGGGAAAATACACCGGGGTTTATATCTCACCTCTAAAATTTCTATCTAAAAGATAGTGAAGGAAATATGAATGCTGAAGCTCCAAGAATATATAAACATTATATATCAAATGAAGAATGAAGTGCATTTGTATCAAAACGTTCGGACCCCACGTTGTGGTAAGTGATTAATTTATTAGCATTTGTGTTTTATTATTCATATTCATAGTATATTTTAAACTTTTACACGATTGTTATTTTTTTTATATAGAGTATAAGTAAGGCAAATCGCGAGAGGGCAAAAAATCCGACGCACCCATACAAAAAATCACGTATGGGATATGCACGTCTAGAGCAAAAACTTGTAAGTAATTAAACACCACTTTTATATAATGAGGAAATTTGTATTATAAACTATAGTTTCTAACTAATATTTTGTTTATGATCTTAACGAATAGCAACAAGACACCCAATAAGATCAACCGTTGGGTCGTCATATCTTGTGAAAGGAAGCTCGTGTAAATAAGGACGAAGTGGTTGATAACGAAAATGTTCAAAAAGTAATAGAACTTTGTGTAAGTATATTATCACTTTAATATTTTTTAATATTGTATTTTATCACTTTAATACTATCACTTTAATATTTTTTAATATTGTATTTTAAAAATGATATTGAACTTATCTTTTTAATCCTACATGTATTTTAGGAGAATCTCGAACAAAGTTCGAAAAATCAAGAGGACAACAAAGCAAGTTGCAGGGACATTCTCGGTAAAGTGTTTAATATTCCTGAATATTCCGATCGCGTGAGGGGGAAAGGATTTGGTGTAACTCCTAAAAGATATTTTTCACAAGAGAAGCGCCAAAATCCATCCAATGAGGAAGTATTAGAGAAGCTCAAACTCCTATCAGAGCAGGTTGCACTCTTGGTGAAGACGAATAAAGACAAGCAATTCCCGGATCAGCTCCAACGTGAAATACAAATGGAGAGTGAAAACGTGAGTTGTAACATTGGTCTCAAAAGTCTTCCCGAGGTAATTAATTACTTACTTATGTAATTACTTATGTATTAACCATACTTATGTATTAACCATTGATTTAGGGTGTCACTCCTTGCGTACTATACTTATCCTCCCTTACTCATCGCAAGGTCAGAAAAGGAACATTGTACAATACTTTGGGAGAAGTATTGCACAACACACCGATTCCTGCGGGCCATGTCAAAGTATCACCTGTTATTGTTTTGGAACCAAATGTACCGTTGCCTATACCGGACAACGATGCAGATATGAAGTTTTTGGGCGAAGCAGTTGGTAGTTACATGGCATGGTCCACACATCTTGTTGCCATTGATAAGGTATGTTTAATTAATTGAAATGTATGTTTAATTGATATGTATATTTAATTGCTGATTTTTTTTTTCCGCTACTAACTTTAATTTCACATTTATATTTAGATTCTGAAAAAGCCTTAAGGGAATGATAAGAAGATTCCCATAAACGAGTCAATTACATCGCCGGAAAAGGTTTGTCACATTTATTCCGTAAGGTTTGTCATTTTTTCAGATTCAATAAACTAACATTTAACCTCATTTTTTCAAATTCAATCAAATAAACCACCCGCACACCAAAATAAAGCTGGCAAACCTCAAAAGTTGAAGGGTAATAAAGCTGGCAAACTTCAAAAGCTGAAGGGTAATAAAGCTGCCAAAGTTGCTGCTAAAAAACTGGATCGGGGAAAATCAATCGTTGTTGCTCTTAAAATAAGTCAGTCATGCCTTGCTAAATACGGGTCGTGTCTTGACATCCAAGTAAAAAGGAATATGGGCAGCAACGTCGATTCACGTATCATAAGCATGAATAAAGCTATATTCAGAGATGAGTATGAAGAATTTCTTGAAAAGGAGCACATATACGAACTTCTCAACCATAAGGAGCTGAGTGCTACTGTCATCAATTTATACATTAGGTAAAAAATACTTTTAATTGCATTTATTGGTAATTAATTAAATTTATTGGTAATTAATCTAATTTGAAATTTTCATTGAAGGTTTTTGTATGAGAAGTTGGTGTGCACGCGCAGATTGTTAAATAGATACTCATTCTTGTCTCCGCATAAGCTTTCGATGTGTAAACTCGATCCAGTGAATGTAAAGAAATACATTGTAGATATCTTATTAGGAAATATAAAGAAGGATAAGTTGTTCTTTGTACCATATAATTCAGGGTACGTAATTATATATTATTTATTTATATCTTTTGTAATTTATGAGATCTTAATTTATTAGTTGTGTAAACAAAATTGCCGACCAAATTTTTGTTGTTGTAGGGCACATTGGGTGTTATTTGCAATCAATGCGACCTCTGAAGTTATATACTATTTAGATCCCTTGCACGATAATTACAACAATCACTCCGATATAAATACTATGTTCGACACGTAAGTAATATTCATTTATTTCTTACATATATATATAAACAATGTGTTTATTAATGCTATAATAATCACATTTATTTATTCGATAGTGCATTACAAGTTTTTCGAGCTCAAAGAGGTACTATGTCGAAGCAAAAGTCTAATAACATCACATGGATTCTAATAAAGGTTTGAAATATATGCCTTTAAATTTTTATTTACAAATATATGCATTTACAATCAATGCACAAATATTTTATTGACTTATATGTTTTATTTTATAGTGCCCTCGTCAAACTAACAACATCGACTGTGGGTACTATGTATTGCGATTCATGAAGCAGATTGTTGATAGGAATCAAACTATTATCCCAAAAACGGTACGGTATTTTCATTATTTGATTTTCATATATAAATTATTTATATATTTGATTCTAACTTATTTATGTTCATTTTTTATATTGCACAGTACTTTGACAATTCCAGTCCAACATACTCTGAGAAAGATCTAATTGAATTAAAGGAAGACTGGTGTCAGTATGTGCTTGAAATGAAAATTATTTGATTTGCTGGGAAATAGCATTCTGCAAGGGATCTGAATATATGGTAGCTAATTATGTTATGTGTAACAATATTAGTTATATGTATATGAATAGGGCACAATATCTGAATATGTATATGAATAAGTGTTGTTGTACAATATCTGAATATGTATATGTAGTTATATGAATATGTGTTGTTGTACAATATCTGAATATGTATATGAATATAGTTCTGTTTTTGTGTACTGATTGTGAACTGATTCTGGATGAAAATGATTTTGAAAAAAAAAAATTAAAAGACAGCGCTTTCTAAAAAACCAATAAGCGCTTTTTAAAAATTTCATTTACAACGTTTTTAAATAAAACTAAAATAAGAATATGTCTTTTACAACGCTTATTTTAAAAAGCGGCTGTAAAAGGAGCATAATAATACATATTTTGAATGCACCTTTTACAACGTTTTTCAAATAAGCGCTGTAAAAGGTGCATAACAATGCATATATTGAGTGCACATTTTACAGCGTTTTTTCATATAAGCGTTGTAAAAGGTGCATAATAATGCATATATTGAGTGCACATTTACAACGCTTATTTGAAAAAGCGTTGTAAAAGGTGGATAATAATGCATATATTGAAGGCACATTTTACAACGCTTTTTCAAATAAGCGTTGTAAAAGGTGCATAACAAGCGCGCAATATATTTACATTTTTTATAGCGCTTTTTGATTTTAAAAAACGCTGTTGTATCTTTTTATAGCGCTCGATTCTACAGCGTTTTTTTTTTTTTTGAAAAAGCGTTGTAAATGGCTTAAAAAAAGCGCTGTAAAATCCTATTTTTCGCATAGTGTTATCTTCTCAAAACTATTTTATTGTCTTCGAACACAACAAATTTATTTTATCATCTTCTCAAAACTATTATTACAACAAATCTTCTAGATTTTCTTAAAAACAACACATATTCAAACTTTGTTTAAATGTTTGGCTACTCTAAATTTTAAACAACATCATCGTAGATATTTTATTTATTTATAAATGACCAAACCTCCAACACGGTTTAATTATTTAAAATATGTCAACAACGATTCAAACATAAAATTATATTTTTCTTTTATAAAATAAATCAACTTTAACTCCTTGACAATTTATTTTTTCTAAAAACTCTAACTTTAGAGTTCAATCAACCTTGAATATTCAACAATTATTAGTGCAAATAATATGAATTTTCTATTATTTCAAAATTACAAAGAATGCTCTAAATGGATTTCAATGGAAAAATCAAAACTTTAAGCGTAAGGCATATAATTTAACAATTAAATTTTTGTAGTTTTTAAGCTGTAATATTAAAATATAGAAAACCAGTAAATTGACATTAAAGTAAGCAAATAAAATAATTTCACAACAATTTAGATTAACATAAACAATAACTAATGATTTCTGATACACAACTAATCAATAAAAATTGTCGCTTCTAATTTTTAACATAAAGCAACGAAACATAATTTTTTTTTAATTAAGAAGTTAACCACAATATGATTCTCCATGAGTAAGACAATGCAATACATTCATAATCACACAAAATTCATAAAATTAACAAGGCAAAATGGTTACTCAAGTAAGGACCTCAAATGCACCAAAGAAAATAGTTAAGCAACAACGAATAGATAACGAGCAACTTCATCAATTATGTAGCAATCAATTCACAAGACATGTGCGTTCATGGAAAAACATGTGGCACATAACCCAATAATGTTAGGTACGAAATCAAATAATGAACCTAATTCACAAACAACCACAACTGATACGATTGTCATCTTACTGACACTAATTCGACACTTGACCCACTCGGTCCGATTGGACATACTTGCTCTGATACCATAATTTTATGCCTCATATATTTGATCCAAAAAATTACTTAAAAATACTTATTGCTTAGAAAAATTAAGACAATTTTTTTTAGTAAGAATATCTAAACTACTATTCATTTAAATCATTAGTAACCCCTAAACCCCAAAATAATATACATATAATTTATATCATATTTTTACTAAAATTCACATCGGATAAATAAAAATTATTTCAAAAGAAAATAAATTTTTATGAGTTATTAGGATATCACATTTCTCAAAATTCAAATGGAATACTTCATAATTTTTCCTCCTATAGAACAGTGCAATCTCAATAAATTTGATTTAATTATAATTTCTTAATTTAATTCTAAAAACTTAGTAGTACTTATATGGTTTTCATACAAAAAGTCATTTCTAATTAAATAAGTAAAATACAACTTATAACTCGCATTCTTAGTAGCACCTAATGGAGCGAGGGGGCTTCTTCCAAATTTAAACTTTAAGACTCATTAACCTATAATATCTGCGATTTCACAAATGCATGGCCAAGCCAGTTAAACACCAACAACAAAGGAGGTGAGTTTTAAAATTATGTTGATAATATAATTTAAGTAAGAAGAATATGCAAATAATCAACACATAGTCGTATCAAACGCATCACAATATATCAAAACATTCACGGAAATAATCATATTATGAGTCAAACTCACTCAAGCAAAATCAATATCTCATTATAACATCAAATCATCTAAGAAAATTTATTACCACATTAGATACACATTGACCACAACAAAACAATCAAAAGATGGTGTAGTGCTATGCATGCTCCTGATAACAATATGATTCGGATATAATATATGTCACTAAGGCAACTTCCACACAGAAAAATCACTAATACCAATGGGAAAAATAATCCTGCCATAAAGGCAACTTCCACGAAGATGCATATGTCATGACATGATGGTGTATTATAAAATAAAATATTCCAACAAAGCCCAACCCACTAGGATGCATATGTCATGACATGATGATGTATTATCAAAATCAAACATTATCACACAACCCACTAAGATTATGTCAAATGATCCAAAAACAACTTATACGAAATCATCACCTTATTCAAATATCACTAAGATCATACATCACATGTTCTTATCGTGAAAATCAATTATTCATAAACAACCATCATAAAATCAATGATCACACCATGATATAAATCAAAGTAAATCATGCCTTAATTGAACTAGAAATTGATTACAATATCATTTTGGGTAATCAAGATTAGTTTGGGAATATCAAGATCGTTCTAGTTTAGAAAAGTATTATGGTTTATAAGAATATTAGTCTGAAGATCATTCAGTGTTATAACAGTATCATTGTATTTTATAAGAATATCAGTCTAGGAAAATCAAGATCATTCTGGTTTATAACAATATCATTCTAGTTTATGAAGACCATTCTGGATAATTCGTTTTAAGGAAATGAGTAAAATGAATCATTTCCCAAAATCCAGATCTTAAGATAAACGAATATCATGGCTACTCAAAACAGTGATCAAGCACAAAAATCTAGCTAAAGGCCCAGATAAGCAAAACATCATTTAAGAACAATAACTAAATCAATATACAGATTGATGAGCTATAAACAAGTAAAGTTGGGACATCAATGATGAAAGGACATTGTTGCTGCAACTTTAGCATAAACCTTAGCATGCCTTTGAGACAAAAAAACTGACACTAGATAGATATTAAACCCTCAGTCACATTGTTAATTCAAACACAAAACCAATAATGTTCTGGTTGCAAAGGAATAACGTTTTGGATTAAATAGAACACATGTATATTAATTATCACTCTGAACATATGTCTCTCGTAAAGATCAATAACGGCTATAATGAGCTTTCTATAACCTTCACCATGTCTATAAAAGGAACGTCAAGGTGAAGACAACATCAATAGTTTTTAGTCCAATCAATTTATTACTAAACCTATCATACTCGAGCAAACAAAACTCTTCAATCAAGAAAAAACGTCAGTTCTCTTATACTATATTCAAGGATCTCTTTATTGAGTTATTTCTAATAATCAATCTCAAACAAGTGTTGAGTAGATTTTGATCCTACAACCTTCTATCATAATTCCATTTGAAGCTTAAGTCTATTTCGAGTGTATTGTAAAAATCTTTTTGTGATTAAAATGTATCTTATAAAAATCATTTCTAGACTGAAAGGTAACTGTAAAAACCCTTTCAAGGTTGAAAGGTGAATTATGTAAGTGATCAAGGAAGATTGTGTGAAAACAAGAACCTTCTTGTGTGACGCACATTAATGGAAAAACTTACAAATTGTGAGAACTAGACGTAGCTCACCTTAGGTGAATTAGGATATATCATTGTGTGATTCTCTTATCTCTATTTTTTTTTTATTTTATTATTTCTCACTCACTATCTCTAATCACATAGAAATATTCTACTTCATTTATTTTTCACTAACTAAGAACCTTCTGAATTTTTGGGATAACCAAGATTGATCGTGAGTTAGTATAAATTGAGAGCAGGAATTGATATTTTTAAAAGAGATCAAAATTCGATCCTCCATTTCTTGTGATTGATATTTCTACTTTACCTTAAACCTCCAAATTACTCTTGCAACTTCAAATTTAAATCTCAAGAAATAAATCTAGCACATTCTAGTAAAATCATCAATAAATGTAATGTAATATCGACTTTCCTTTAAAGATAATTCAAGTTGCGGTCCTTCAATGTCTGTATGAATCAACTTCATTTTATGTGATGCTCTCCAATTTAATTGAGGAAATGGAATTCTAGATTGTTTTCCATATTGGCATCCACTACAACTACTAAAATGATCTTCTAATGATGGAAAGTCTTCCACGAAGTTATGCTTTTTCACATGCAACAGTGCAAAATAGTCGAAAGGTTCCAACCTTTTGTGCTAGAGCTCAATAGCATTAATTGGAATTGACACAATAGCATGCACCTCCTCCATAGGATCTAAAGCGAAGATTTTTCCCTTCATTTTAACCTTAGACATATCATTCCATTTTGCCTCTTTTATTAAATACATTTTATCTTCAAACAAAATATTGTAGCCCTTTTCAAATAACTGACCCACACTAATTTTTTTTATTAATATATGGTACATAAAGCACATCAGTAATGCCTTTAGTACTTGAACAACTTTAAAATGCAATTGTGCCTTTTCCTTTAACTGAAATGCATTCTCCATTGCAAATTATAACTTTTGAAATAGTTGTTATGTCCAACTCCTTGAACAAATCTTCGTCATAGGTCATGTGATGTGCACATCCACCATCAGTTAGCCAAAATTCACCATGTTTGTTAGTAGCAAAATAAGTTGTAGCAAATAATTGTCCTGCTTCTTCTTGTTGATCAGCCACTTAAGCTTCAAATTGAGGCTTTCTTTAGTTCTAGCAAATTTTTGCAATATGTCCAAGTTGGTTGCATTTGTTGCAGTATAGTATATCAGGTCTTTTCCCACATCTAAAATGCAGATGGTCCCTTTTTCCACAATGCTGACATGGAGGATTGTTTGCCTTCTCAAAATTGTTTCATTGAGCCTTATTTTTTCTTTCCTCTATAACCTTGATTGAGCTTTAGTTTAGCTTGTAAAACACCTTCAATGGTGCCTTCCTCCCTTATAAGTCTCAGCTTGCAAAGCATACACCAATTCAGACAAAGTAATTTTTTACATATCTTTGAAATTTTCCAAAGAAGAAATGGTAGACTCAAACCTCTCAAGAACAATCGCAAGGATTTTTTCGACTATCCTTATATCAGAAAACTCAATTAGAAGTTTTTCAAAATACTATTTGATTGTTTCTGACTCCTTCATTCTTTGAATCTCAAACTCCCTAATCAAATTCAACACTTGCATCCCTTTGACTTTCTCATTTTCTTCAAATTTCTGCATGAGAAAATCCCAAATTGCTTTGTTTGACTTCAAATCATAATTCTTGTAAAAATTAGTTCATAAAAAGTAGAAAATAGATACGAATTTGCCTTCGATTTTTGCTGTTTTCTCTCCTATGATTTTTTATTTGTGCGAACTTTGGAGTTTCCAGTAATGGATCGATCACATAATCAATCTCCACAGCCTTCCAAAGATCATCAGCATCAAGATAAGCATCAATTCTGGTTACCCATATGTGATAATTCTCACCTTCAAATATTGACAATTTTATGGTTGAGTTATCAGATTGCATTTTCAATTCTCGGTAGTGTTTGAGTGTTTAGGGGAACTCTCAACCTTACCAGGTCCCTAATGAATAAAAATGTTCTAATTACTAATTATAGGAAATAGGAAAGTAATTATCACATCCATAAACTTGTAACAGTCCATTATTAATTTGTAACAATCCATTACCTCCTATAATTTCTATAATTAAAACACAACCATAGACATTCTACATTAAGCTCCAATAATAGGTGTTGATCAATATTATTAATAGCATTTTTGAGCTGCAATTTAAAACTATGGGTTCTATTGATGAAATTATACAAGTCTACAAATGGTTTGATTCACCATTTGGGATGGAATGATTCACCATTTGGGAGAGGTTTTACTTCAACAAGTAATAATAATATAATTTAATGTTGAAGCTCATATACTTAATGGTTTAGAATAAATCTTATGTTCTAGAATTTGGATGGGAAACACCCTATTATTAGAGGAATAATCATAATTATGTCCTAATTTCAATTTAGTAGAATGAAATTAAAGTTGTTTACTCTCAAAATAT
Source organism: Cicer arietinum (assembly GCF_000331145.2). NCBI lineage: Eukaryota > Viridiplantae > Streptophyta > Magnoliopsida > Fabales > Fabaceae > Cicer > Cicer arietinum. The sequence continues at coordinate 47,814,120 of NC_021165.2, forward strand.
AGTATTCTATGCATTCCATATTTCCATATACACAAGCAAGTAAAACATATACAGAGTTTAAAATAAATTACAAGTATTTCACATTATAATGAAAGGCAATACAAAAAACACACCAAAAGTAGTTAAATAACAAAATAGTAGATTATGAATCCATAGAACTTGAATTCAACAAGAAAATGATCCATCTCCTTCTGGATTCTTAAACCCAATGTTCTCAATGGCACCAACAGTTTTAGCCATCCTTCTCTTTTGCATCTCCTCCATCAGTGTTCTTTGCAGTTGTTGTCTCCTAATATCAACATAGGAATTAATCTTAGTTAGCTTATGACATCTATTCCTTGGTCCATGATGATGTTTATGAGTGTGAGTATGAGAATCCATTCTCATGTTGCAAAACTGTTTGGTGATTCCAGCTTCAACTTCCTCTTCTTGAGGGTAGAATCTTGTCCACTTGTTGCTACTTTTTGGATTGCAGCAAAGGGGTTCTTCTCCTTTTGCAAAACTTGAACCTTGTTGCTCATCTTCATTGCATGAGTCGTTGGAATGGAAATTGAAATAATTGTAGGAGTTCATTGAGCTTTGAGAACTTGCATCATCATTCATAAATAGATCATCTGCAAATAGTTCTAAGTCTTAAATTTGAACCAATTAATTGCAACATTCACTACGTTCAAATTCAAAAACTGGTATTTTTGTTTTTGATGTACCACATAGTCCAATAAAATAACTATTTTAGACTAAAAATAACAATTTTTGAATTTATTAGGATTGAATACAAACAAAAAAATTTATATGACTAAAACAATACATCATTATAATTGCAGCGACTAAAACTATATTTAAAAAATTTAGGAATTATAGTGGAATTTTCAATACAATGACTAAATGTTCTATTGTTGCAATTTAATAACTAAATTGGTGATTTATTTATTTTGAATGTTTTAAGCAACACTTTAACTATATAAAGTAATTTGCATCATAAGTTTAAAGAAGAGAATTACCTTGTGCAAAAGGGTATTGGTTCCCACGAAAGTAGGAATTGTTATAGGAAGGACAAAACATTGGGAGAGAATCATGTGAGGAAGAGCGAGGAGATGATGAGAAGAAAGGATGGTGGTTATTGATATCATCCTCTTCTTCATATTGAAAACTATGTTGTCTTTGATACTTGTAAGTGTCACAATCCCTCCATGTTGGAACTATAGTTGATATCTCTTCTTCTATCATCTCAGCAATTTCTAATGGTTCCAAGTCACTAATTTCTAGTTCTTTGACCATTTCATTTGCAACCTCAATGGCAGTGTCCTTTATGGTGTCAAACGGGAAATATATATTCCTTGTGTTTCCTGTATTTAAAGTATAATATCTTAAAAAACCCACTTAGATGTAACAATACAAGACAGACAGGGATTAATGACCATACACATAAACATTTTTACACTAAAAGTAAATACAAGTCGTTGATTCAGGGGTTATATGATGATGAAACTTATAACTATATAGAAAAATGATCAAATCAATGATTACCATTCATTGTTAATATAAAATTAGTTTAGACTCCATTTTCTCAAAAATTAAACGGTAACATTGGTACTAAAGAAAAGGGAATTAGATTTCTTGTAAATACAGGACGATGTATCTGATCTCAGTTTTCTGATTTTGAATTGACGGTCGAAATCATTTTACTTAAAAGACAATTTTCGATCTAAATTGTTCGATCTCTGGTTAACGATCGTGATTAAAAACTGCGTGTAAGTGTGTGCTGATTTAAAATTTCAAATATTGGTTAAATCGGTCATTTAAAAATATTTTTTAGGAATAATTTAGGTTTTTTAAATGAATATTTTTACCAACATTTTAGATTTGAAAGAACCAATTGGATACAATTGATATCTTATAGGCCAAATAGGTCTTAGTAATTTTTCTCAAACACCATTTTGATTATATAATAAAATATAATATCTACAGACAAAAAAATACATATTATATCTTGAGGTGAAACAATACATACCATTTTTATTGAAAATTTTTACTTTAAGGAAAACAGTGTCATCCTCTTCATTCATAGTCCCTGTGATTGTCATGTGTGTGCTCTTTGTTTGATCATTCAATGAATGTTTGTCTTTAGGATTTGATGTTGTGAAATTGAGTCTACTAAGTGATGTTGGAGTTGGCAGTAATGAGTCAAGTTGGTCCGTGGCTAAAAAAGGGTCCAACAAGAGCTCCTTTGCTGACAACCTCTCTGAGACATTTGCCAAACATTTTCCAACAAACTTTTGGGCTTCTAAATCTTGGATCCTATAAAATGCTTCTGGTAGCTTCCCCTGTAATATCAAATCATCCAATGTTTTAAAAATGAGTTATATGGTATTGAGGTCATAGACCGATTATTTTATATTAATATGATTTCATTTTGTGTAGATTTTATTTGGTTTAAATAGTTTGAAGTCAATTCATTATCTAAGCATTTTTAAAATAGTTTAAAATTTAATGTCAATTTTGATTGACAGTTACGAAATACTTTGGTCTAATAGTTACTGGGGAGTTCTAAGAAGGGCATAAGCAACAACGAGTCAAATGTTTTAGCACAACAAGATATTTGCAGACAACGTCTCAACTCAACCCTAATACATTAGGTATATGGGTCACCACTTTTACATATTTACCATTTAACTAATTTTCAGTTGACGTGGACCTAACCACTCACAATTTAACTCAACAACAATAATCAAATATTTGATTAAATTTTTACAAAAACAAGTTTGTTTGTCAAAATCTTGTTTGAAATGAGATCAAGTCAATTTTGATACTTTTTGACACAACAACTATCTAAATTTTGATACTCCTTTCAGAATGAATCTCAACCAAAGGATTAACTTTGACAACTACCGTCTAATTATAATATGATATGAATTTAAACTAAATGGATTGATAAAGAAAAATTCAATTAAACTTACAGAAGTAACTTTCTTGTATATTTGTGCAGGGTTAGAGCACTCGTTGTATGGGAACTCCGAAGTGAACAACTCTATCATACACATACCAAAAGAGTATATGTCAACCAGCTCATTATAGTCCTCTTCATACAATTCTGGTGCCATAAATTCAGGTGTACCTAAAATATCATACCAAGTACACATAATTTCAATTTTATACAAATAGTAATATTTGGATTACTAATCATTAACAATTTAAGAAGTGAGTCTCTCACAGTAGACATATTCTAAAATCATCATTGAATTTGTTAAATTTTAATAAAATTCGTCCATCTTTTAGTATTCGTAAGTACTAAAATGAAATCAAGTCGGTAAAATCAAAGTTTATGTGAATCTTAGTGAATAATGCCAGAAATAATTTTTATAATAAATTCAGACAAAAAAATAAACTCAATAACATTTTTACAATTTTAAAAATTATTTTAAAATATTGATAATGTAGAGACTAAATTAAAACAACTATTTAATTTCAAGACTTAAATATTAAATTATTTAAGTAGCAAAGATTACCTATGACACTATGTGCATGTTGAGAGCCACTTAGAATAGCTGCAAGGCCTAAATCACCAATCTTGACCTTCCCCATATGACCATTGACAAAGATATTATCACACTTTAGGTCTCTATGAATCACTGGCGGATCATGGCTGTGCAAATACTCCAAACCACTTAGAATTTGGCGACCCCAATTCTTTATTGCTCTTATATCTACACGAGGGTACTTCTTTCTATACCTAAATTATATATACATATGGATGTAAATATCATAAATACAAAATATAAGAGAACATATATTATTATTTTTTTTCTTACAAATATACGACATTTTATTCTTGGTCTTCGCTGTTTTATTATGACTTTTTTGTAATGTCAATTATTGCAATGATAATGTGACGGTGACCATGGTTTTAATTATAGAGTTCAATTAGGAATGCCATTTAAAACCTTGGTAAAGGATTAAAAAAATAAAATAAAAGGAATGATAATAAGTGATGGTTAAAGAATTACTCTCTTAGGGTGCCGGAAGTGAACAATTCAGTGATAAAGTTGAAAGTTCTACAATTGACATCGATCCAAGTATCATGAAAGGTAATGATAGAGTCATGATCCAAGTTCTTTAGAAGATGAACCTCTGAATAGAGGCGTTGAAGTTGATCTGGTGAATGAAAGACATCATCAAGCATGACTTGGTTCCAAGCCACTTCTATTCCTAGGACTTCATCAAATGCCCTATACACTACCTTCATGGCTCCTTTGCCAAGGACATCCCTCAACTACACGCACCAATAATCATAATTTAGTAATAATTTAATTTTAACACCGAATAGGCAACTAGATTAATTAGATGTTTATGAAAAAATCTGATTAGAATTTTTTATATATAAACTATCTCGTGCGACTAATCACTAATGTATTGATATTCATTTAAAAGATTGATATGTCTCAATATATATTTTTTCATACATAATCAAGTTTCGAACTCCTAATTAAATGAATATGGAATCAAATTATATATGTACAATATGTCTCACACAATGTTAGTTTAAAGATTCTCTCTCCGATCCATTTCGTAAGAGACAATTATGTTCACAAAAATTGATGTATTGATTAAATATATAAATTTTTGCTAACTTAGTTGTCTATTGTAAAAAAGTAGGAGATGTGGTACTCGTTTAACAATTTTCTTTAAAAGTCAAACATATATATTTGGTGTAATAATATATTTTTTTAGCAAGTATGGTGCAATAAAATGTCAAGTGAGTTTTAATAATTCAATTTGATACATTATGAATCACCCTTGAGTGTAGAGAGTTAACCATGTGTGATCAAGGTTGTTGGACACGGTAACAAGCCAAGACTTAGTAAACGGATAAAACAGAGCACATGTGCTTAATTTCTTTATACGATAATATTGACTCAATCATAGATGGTGTTAACAATGACATTATCTAACAGATGGCAATTGAAAAATAATTCAAATAAAAAAAATCTGTCCTTTATTATGATCAAAGACAAACATTACAGAATTGCTCTAAATTGGATAATAAGAAAAAGTAGCTTTAAAGTAAAATCACATGTCTTAAAAAAATGTAAAATTAATTTTCACATGTAGAGTAATTTTGTGCAAATTATGTAGCATCCTTATGCAAATCGAAAGAAAGAATTTCAATACATACTTTCTTTTGACTAATGAATTAATTAGTTATTAATTCTCTAATTGAAGTACCATAGAAACTTTATGAATTTATCATTTCATATGCCTCTAACTTAACCAAATGAATATAAGAAGTGGGTAGATAGCTCAACTGATTGGGGCTAAGGGGTAACGAATCGTTGGATTCAAATTCAAACTTAAGTGAAAAAAAAAATAACATAACAATTAATTACTAACTTTGATTGTTTAAAAAAAGAATCATATGAATGTGAGAAATTTCAGAAATACTTACACGTCCATATCGACCTGAAGGGTCAGTTTCAACATATCCAAGCTGAGCTTTGCCTCCTATTCTCCCCTTATACATGGCTCTAACAAATATTTTGACTTAATTTATAGATATAGTAATAAAAAAATTTATTTATGTAATAGCTTATAAGAATCAAGTGAAGGTGGTGCTAGATAATCCGAGGCTTCCACTCATGATTTTCATAAGAAAAAACACCAAATAATTGCCATAAGAGCCTTGAGTAGTCAACACTTAGCATAATCCAAGCCATTTCAACAAATCCACATGAAAATTCGTAAATATTTTTGGTAACCATTGGTGTCAAAGAAATTTTAAGATGAAAATAAGAAACTAGAGGAAGATATGTAATGACAAGGGAACTATTTTGTATAGAAAATTTATGTTTGTGTTGTCCCACAATAAAGTTAAACCATTAATTGTGTGTTATAAGCCAACAGAGTAATAAGTATTTTTGTTGAAGATATTTGTGGTTGAAGAGATTTTGAAAAGAATTAAAAGGCTATCTTATAAATTGAAAAGACCACAGATATGACATAGGAAGGAAAAAGGGCTTCTAAATTTGAAGAATTTTGGGCCATGCTTTGATAGAAACATTTGTGGATGTAAAAGATACAGATAAACCAAATCAATTTGGATCAGTGGAAGAGAGGATCTAACTAGAAAAGGGTGTCAGAGATTTTGATTTTGGAGTTCAAAGAACAAAGAAAAAATTTCAATAGCTTTAAGGATTTGGTTAATTTTGTGGATTGTGGAATGTGAAAAAGAGTTGTGGTTGGAGTCTAATATGGAATAGTCTAAGTAGGGAAATATATTTATGTATTATCAATTTTATATTGCACGGTTAATATTTATTTAATTAATAATTATAACAATAATGTGTATGCTATTGATTAAAAAATATATATAAGTTATGCCTTAAAAAGGATAGGTTTGGAATTCTATTAATCTATGTACAACTCACTTATATAATTTAATTGATGTTTTAATATTAAATTTCATTAATACAAGGCTGAGTTGAAAATTCTTAATGTTGATTATGTCACTTATTTTTTAATTAGTTTCATTAACATGACAAGTTGTTCAGATAATTTTTTTATTGTTAAGAACAATTTAGTTCTTCTCAAACAAAAAATATACATGTACTATGTATAGTCATATATGAATTTGTCAAATGCATCGTATAATGACTGTTGTGGTTGAAATTTGAGGAATACTTATTTTAAGGGTAATTTGAGGAGTTATCTTCTGGAGCTAACATATTCAACTGACCCACGCCACATAAAACTACATTTTTTAATGAATCAAAATGTCGACGTGTGTCAACAAAAACTTAAAAATTACATCAAACAATCAAACAAAATTTTGAGTGGTTAATAATTGCGAACCTATGTATAATGGTATGGGGGCTCTTGCCCCCACGAAGGAAACGCACTTTTATATAAAAATGTCTAATAACATTATGTTGCACCTAAAAAAAGTATAACTGTTGTCTCTAAAAAATTATAAAAGATAAAACAAAATAACTAGCAGTAATTTTAAGCAATATCCTTCTATTATTTATCATTCTTTTAATACTAAGTGCATACAATAATATATAATGTATCTTGTGATATCTTAAAAGGAAACACTTTCCTCCATATTATAGTTGTTTTTGGAGATTTTGTCATAAAATTTTATTTTGTAAATTAAACTTAAAATAATTTATTTATTGAATATTATTATAATTATGTCTTTGCCTCCACTATGAAAATATTTTGGATCTGTTACTGCTGATTAACAACACCATCCAATAAGTCCATTAGACACCTAAACTCATAAATAGAAAGCAAAAGAGTTAAAGCAAAAAAGTATTCTTAATCAAGACAAGCCATCGTCTCTATCCAGGACCAACTAAAATCAAACATAAATCTTCGTCCTTATATGTATAAGCCACCATCAAGAAAGAAGTTTTATACGGAATACTAATGAACTAAACTAGAAAGAAGTTTTATACGGAATACTAATGAACTAAACTAAAATATGACTTGTGCATTGCGCGAGATATATAGACTTTAACATATTAATATTATTGTGAATAAGTTTTTAAATTTTTAAAAATAATACAATGTATTGATTTTATTTGTAGAGTATTTTTTTTAAATGATTTTAAATGTTTGATCAATCGATTTATAATTTAATGTCTTATATTACATTTCATTCATTAAAAATTATGAGAAAATAGAACATAAATAGTATTATGTAAAAAAATATATACGTATTAAAATATATTAATAAGTATAAAGTAAATAGTATATTATTCATTAATCATTTATGGTCTATATATATGATGGACCAAATAATCTATTAAAATTAATATGTTAATATATATGATAGACCAAATAATCTATTAAAATTAATATGTTAATCAATAATCTGTTAAAATTTACAGCTTTCTAATTACTATATTATTTTAAAGAAATATTAATTGTTAAACATTCATCACTCTCTCAAATGTGTGGTTAGGATTCATAAAACAAAAAATCACTACGCCAAAAATGACATTTAACAGCGCCCATTTTACAGCGCTTGCTAAACACAAGCGCTGTTGTAATTATATTTTAAAAATAACGGAACATTTTACAGCGCTTTTGATGACAAGCGCTGTAGTAGGTCATATAACGTTTTTGCATAACGTTATAAGACTTTTACAGCGCTTGTCAAAAAAGCGCTGTAAAAAGAAGCGCTTTCGCGTATCAGTTACATCGCTTTTTTCACAAGCTGCTGTAAACACATGCGCTTCCAAATATTTGAACTACCTAATACAGCGCTTTTTTCACAAGCGCTGTAAAATACATGCGCTTTCATTGAATTTAACTACCTATTACAGCGCTTTTTTCACAAGCGCTGTAAACTGCATCTTTCAAATAATTATATACGTTGAAAACCCTCATATCCTCTACGTACTGTGCGGCCATCTACGTTGTCTAAGGTATTTTTTACACATGATCTGTTATGTTTTGAAATTGTCAAAAATTGTCAAAAACTCATACCACATGATCTGTTCTGTTTTGAAATTGTCAAAAATTGTCAAAAACTCATACCACATGATCTGTTCTGTTTTGAAATTGTCAAAAATTGTCAAAAACTCATACCACATGATCTGTTCTGTTTTGAAATTGTTAGTTGATATTGGTTTCTTTTTGAAACTTGTTGATATGTTTTGAAAGCTTATTATTTTTGTTACTGCATTTATATAGGTGGTATAATATGGATAGGAAATGGATTTCAGCCAATCGATTGTCAAAAGAGTATGAAATTGGAGTGAAGGAGTTTGTTGAGTTTGCAGTGAAGAATGCAAAAGATCCAAATAGAGTAGTTTGTCCTTGTTTAAAATGTTGTTTTGGAAAACGTGTTAGAGAAGATGAATTAGAAGGACATCTAGTATGTAATGGAATTGATCAAAGCTACACATGTTGGATAAGACATGGTGAGAAAAAAAAAGGAAACATTAATTTTGAGAATAGTTCTACATATGCTTCAACTGATTTCGATACAGATACATATGAGCCGGACCGAGTTGATGAGATTGCAAAAGCAGTTGAAGAAGATCTTCGAGATTGTCCTAAAATGTTTGAAAGTTTGTTGAGTGATGCAGAGAAAGAATTATATAATGGTTGTACTAAATTCACAAGACTGTCAGCGATATTAAAGTTGTACAACTTAAAAGCGAGTAATGGATGGTCTGATAAAAGCTTTACGGAATTATTAACACTCATAAAAGATATGTTGCCAGATGATAATGAACTTCCCAGTCGAACCTACGAGGCTAAACGGATTTTGTGTTCTATTGGAATGAGTTACGAAAGGATTCATGCGTGTCCTAACGATTGCATTTTATTTCGAAACGAATATGAACTACTTAAGGCGTGTCCGAAATGCAATGTCTCTCGATATAAGAAGAAAGAATCTACTCCAGCAAAAGTCGTGTGGTATTTTCCTATAATACCAAGATTTAGGCGCATGTATCGCAGTGAAGAAGATTCAAAACACTTGACATGGCATGCAGATGAAAGAATTAGAGATGGAATGTTTCGACACCCTGCAGATTCCCCACAATGGGCAAAAATTGATCACGAGTATCCTGAATTCGGGATAGAGTCAAGAAATCTAAGACTTGCACTTTCTACTGATGGAATGAATCCACATGGTCTTCAAAGCATCTCACATAGCACGTGGCCTGTGATTTTGGTAATATATAACCTACCTCCATGGTTATGTATGAAGCGTAAGTTTATGATGTTGTCTCTGTTAATTTCTGGACCCAAACAACCGGGGAATGATATCGACGTATACTTGACTCCTCTAATCGAAAATTTAAAAAGTATGTGGGAGACAGGTGTGGAAGTTTATGATGGGTATAAGAAAGAATGTTTCAATTTAAGGGTTATGTTGTTCGGCATAATTAATGATTTTCCAGCATATGGTAATTTATCAGGATATAGCATTAAAGGTCAGTGTGCATGTCCTATATGTGAAGAGAGTACAAATTGGATGCGGTTGAAACATTGTAAGAAGAATGTGTTTCTTGGACATCGTAGATTTTTACCTTATAGTCATCAGTATCGTGGGTGGAGAAATGCATTCAATGGAAAATCAGAGGAAGGTAAAGCTCCTTTAGCACCGACTGGATATCAAATACTTGAAAAAGTACAAGGTTTGACCAATAAATTTGGCAAACCTTTTGCGGGAGAGCTGGTGAAAACTGGGTGGAAGAAAAAGTCAATTTTCTTTGAATTGCCATATTGGAAGTCATTGTATGTAAGACATTTCCTCGATGTGATGCATATTGAAAAAAATGTATTTGAAAGTGTTATTGGTACGTTACTCAATGTTCCAGGAAAGTCTAAAGATGGCGTCAATGCAAGATTGGACTTGGTCGATATGGGAATAAGAAATGAACTGGCTCCAGTAAAGAAAGGAAATCGCACATATCTACCTCCAGCCGCTCATACTCTATCTAGAAAGGAAAAAATTGTTTTATGTAAATTTCTACACGAAGTTAAAGTTCCAGAAGGATACTCTTCGAACATTAAAAATTTGGTTTGTATGAAAGACCTCAAGTTAAAAGGTTTGAAGACCCATGATTGTCATATTATAATGGAGCATTTGCTACCAATAGGTATACGTTCCATTTTACCTGAAAAAGTTCGACTAGCCTTAACTAGATTATGTTTCTTCTTCAGGGAAATTTGTAGTAAAGTGATCGACCCTCAGAAATTACCGACATTGCAGAGGGAAATTGTTGTTACTTTGTGTGAGCTTGAAATGTATTTCCCACCATCGTTTTTTGATATAATGGTTCACCTTACTGTTCATCTGGTTAAGGAGACACAACTTTGTGGGCCAGCTTATATGAGATGGATGTATCCGATAGAACGATATATGAAAATATTAAAAGGGTACGTAAAAAGTAGAAGTCGACCAGAAGGTTGTATTGCTGAACGATACATTGTTGAAGAGGCTGCTGAATTTTGTACTGAATATCTGTCCAATGTTGAATCCATAGGGCTTCCCATGTCTCGTCATTCGGGAAGACTATCAGGAGAAGGGATAACTGGAAGGAGACTACTGACTATATCAAGGACAGAATGGGAGCAGGCACAATTGTATGTTCTGCACAATGATGATGAGGTTCAACCGTATGTTACAATACACATTGATCAGTTATCTCGTTTGAACATGAATAGGAATCAAAATTGGATAACTCGAGAGCACAATCGAAGTTTTGTAACATGGTTAAAAAATCACATAATGTCAAAATTTGATATAGACCCCGGATCAATTTCAAATAGATTGAGGTGGCTAGCAAATGGTCCGAGCTTACATGTCTTTTCTTACACTGGTTATGTTATTAACGGCTACACATTTTATACCAAAGAACAAGATGATCAGACCACTATGCAAAATAGTGGAGTCACTCTCGTAGCTGAAGCGATGCATGTCTCAAGTGCAAAAGACAAAAACCCAATATATGCAAATCTATCATATTTTGGGGTTATCGAGCGCATATGGGAGTTAGACTACACAATGTTTCGTGTTCCCATATTTGGTTGCAAGTGGGTCGATAATAATAATGGCGTTCGGATTGATGAGTCAGGATTCTTGCTTGTCGATTTTAATAGGGTGGGATACAAAGACGAGCCTTTTATTTTAGCGTCGCAAGCTCAACAAGTGTTTTATGTCACTGATCCTTCTAATGATAAATGGTCTGTTGTCCTATCGACCAATAAAATAAGTGATGATAACAATAATGATGAAGATGTTGGTAATGATCTTTTATTTGCAACATCACAACAACCACATGAAATTGATTCAACTGATGATGGTTTATATCTTAGAGATGATCATGATGAGGGAATTTGGATTAATCCATCGTTTCGTATTGTAAATGGACAAACAAATGTGAATGTCACCAGGAAAAGAAGAAGGGCATCTTAATGTATATATATGTTTAATTGTTTTATATAAGCTATGCATGTAATCTGAACTGTGTTATTGTAAATATGCATGTAATCTGAATTGAGTGTTTTATACTAAGTTCTGATTAATTTATTTTCTGATTAATTTATTTTCTGCTTATATTTAGCTTGATTTGAGTGTTTTATACCAAGTTCATGTAACAATGAGTGTTTTATATTTAGCTTGATTTACATGAACTGAACTGAATATAAATTAGTAATTTACATGAACTGAACTGAACTGAATAGAGAGATTCTCTTTTGCTCAGTGCATATATATATATAGATTCTTCAGAATACTCATTTCTAATAATTCATCATCTCCTAAAGTATTGTGATAAAGACAATGATAACAATATTTTTAATCCAATAAACAATGATAAAAATGTTTTTAATGTCATCCCAACCCAAATAAACCAAACACAAAAATAAAATAAAGAGACATTTTACAGCGCTTATCTTAAAAAGCGCTGTAAAAGATCCTTTTAAAAATAAAATAATGAGTGTTTTATACCTTTTACAGCGCTTTTCACACAAAGCGCTGTAAACGACTCTTTTGAAAGTGAGTAAAAAAGACATTTTACAGCGCTTATTTGACAAAGCGCTGTAAAAAAGCTTTAAAAATAATATTCATCAGACACCTAATTTCTTCAAACACCTTGTACGCATCATGGGAATCCAAAAAACATCAGACACAAACCCATTTCTTCAAACACCTTGTACGCATCATGGGAATCCAAAAAACATCAGACACAAACCCATTTCTTCAAACACCTTGTACGCATCATGGGAATCCCCAAAAACACCAGACACAAACCCATTTTTCGCAACATGGCAATGATCCTGAATACCAATTAAGTTTCGATTTAAGAAGGAAAGAGAATGTAAAGAGATAAAAAGGGTGTTGAGGTGGAGATTGAATTGTGAAAGAGTAAGCTTTGATGTTTGTGAAGAAGATGCATAAAAGGAGAAGAGTTTGGTGAAGAGGAAGGGATTTTTGTGGTGACCAGTTACTACTATGTGGGTTTTGCATGCATGTTGAGCTTGTTTAAAAAATAACATAACATAACAAAACACAAAAACAATAAGGCCTTTTACAGCGCTTATTTGGAAAAAGCGCTGTAAAAGAGCCTTTTAAAATTAACATAAAGAGACATTTTAGAGCGCTTATGTGGAAAAGCGCTGTAAAAGGCTTTAAAAAACATTCATATAACATAATAACACACGGAGGTCTTTTACAGCGCTTATTTGGGAAAAGCGCTGTAAAAGAGCCTCTTAAAATTAACATAAAGAGACATTTTAGAGCGCTTATGTGTAAAAGCGCTGTAAAAGGCATTCAAATAACATAATAACACACGGAGGTCTTTTACAGCGCTTATTTGAAAAAAGCGCTGTAAAAGAGCCTTTTAAAAATTTAACTAAAGAAGCCTTTTAGAGCGCTTATGTGTGAAAGCGCTGTAAAAGGCATTCATATAACATAATAACACACGGAGGTCTTTTACAGCGCTTATTTGAAAAAAGCGCTGTAAAAGAGCCTTTTAAAAATTTAACTAAAGAAGCCTTTTAGAGCGCTTATGTGTGAAAGCGCTGTAAAAGGCATTCATATAACATAATAACACACGGAGGTCTTTTACAGCGCTTATTTGAAAAAAGCGCTGTAAAAGGCATTCAAATAACATAATAACACACGGAGGTCTTTTACAGCGCTTATTTGAAAAAAGCGCTGTAAAAGGCATTCAAATAACATAATAACACACGGAGGTCTTTTACAGCGCTTATTTGAAAAAAGCGCTGTAAAAGAGCCTTTTAAAAATTTAACTAAAGAAGCCTTTTAGAGCGCTTTACAAAATAAGCGCTGTAAAAGGCTTATAAAAAGCGCTGTAAAAGTGTTACGTATATATAACAGTTACCTCTTCAGTTTCCTCTTCATTACGTAACCTTCATCTCAACCTTCATTTCTTCTCTTCTTTTGCAAACCCTATCATCCCGTCCTTTACGAACCTTATTTCCACGATCATCTCCTTCATTTCGAACCTTATTTCCATCCAAGATCATCTCTCCCATTTCACACAATATATTTTCATTGAAATACGTAACCCTCATTACGTATTTCTTCAAACCGTATTTCTGTGAACCATATTTCTGTGAACTTTCTGCAAACCCTCTTTTCTTTGCATTTCGTCTTTCTTCGAACCATCATTATTCAGGTATTGATGTTATTAAATTTTTGTAATCATTAGAATGCATGTTGAGCTTTTTTAAGATATACTGATACATGTTGAGTTTGTTTATAATAATGCATGATCCATGTTGAGCTTGTTGATGTTATACTAAAGTGCATGTTGAACTTGTTGTAGTTAAATGGATACAAACAAAGATTTAGAAGTTCAAAATGAAGAAGTTGGCACCTCTAAGACTTACGAAAAAGAAGTCAAACGTGGTGCAACTATCATGCAAAGGGTGATTAAAGCACGGAGCAGTGGCATTAAATTTGAGGTATACTATATATACTCTGTTTGCTGTGTGTTTTTTTATCTTTTTTTAGGGTTTAGGGCATGTACTTACTATATGAGTTTATTAGGTTGGCTGGAACGAGAGTGGTCAGCCAGTTGACCCCAACAGCTCCATGTTTGTAAGCTACATTGGGGCTGTTGTTCGTCAAAATGTCCCAATAACAATAGACAACTGGAGAGATAAGGCGTTGAAGGATGCCAAAGATATCATCTGGAATGACATTCAAGTAAATATTTTGATCTACTCTTTTGTCATTTATAATTTTTTTTCTGTAAAATACATTACTTATAATTGTTTTCATTGCAGACCACTTTTGTTCTTGATGAGGAACGAAAGTCATATGTTTTGAGAGTTGCTGGGAAAATCCATCGTGGATTTAGATCCCATCTCTCAAATTTCTATCTAAAAGATAGAGAAGGAAACACAAATGCTGAACCTCCAAAGATATATCAACATTATATATCAAAGGATGAATGGAGTGCATTTGTTTCCAAACGTTCTGACCCGGCGTTTGTCGTAAGTGATTAATTTATTAGCATTTGTGTTTTATTATTCATATTCGTAGCGTATTTTAAATTTTTACACAATTGCTATTTTTTTTTTATATAGAATATTAGTAAGGCAAATCGCGAACGGGCAAGCAACCCAAAACACCCATACAAGAAATCACGTATGGGATATGCACGCCTTGAACAACAAATTGTAAGTAATTAAACATCACTTTTATATAATGAAGTAATTTGTATTATAAACTATAGTGTGTAACTAATTTGTATTATTTTGTTTATGATTTTAACGAATAGAGAAAAGACACTCAAGCCGATCAACCCTTGGGTCGTCATATCTTATGGAAGGAAGCGCGTGTTAACAAAGACGGAGTGGTTGATAATGAAAATGTCAAAAAAGTTGTAGAACTTTGTGTAAGTATATTATCACTTTAATATTTTTTAATATTGTATTTTAAAAATGCTATTGAACTTATCTTTTTAATGTTACATGTATTTTAGGAAATTATTGAACAAAGTTCTGAAACTCAAGAGGGCAACAAGGATACGTGCAGGGACATTCTTGGGAAAGTGTTTAATGTCCCTGAGTATTCCGGTCGAGTGAGGGGGAAAGGATTTGGCGTAACTCCCAAAAGCTTTTTTCCTCAAGAGAAGCGCCAAAAACCTTCCAACGAGGAAGTATTAGAGAAGCTCAGAATCCTATCGGAGCAAGTGGCACTCTTGGTGAATACGAATAAAGACAAGCAACTTTCGGTTCAGCTCCAACCTGAAATACAAATGGAGAGTGAAACCGGGAGTTGCAACGTCGGTTTGAAGAGTATTCCCGAGGTAATTAATTACTTACTACTTACTTGCTTATGTAATTACTTGTGTATTAAACAAACTTATATATTAACTGTACTTATGTTTTAACTATTGATGTAGGGTATCACTACATGTGTCCTATACTTGTTCTCGCCTACTCAACGGAAGGTGGGAAAAGGAATATGGTACAATACTTCGGGAGAAGTATTGCACAATATTCCGATCCCCGCGGGCCATGTCAAAGTATCGCCTACTGTTGCTTTCGAACCAACTGCACCGTTGCCCATACCGGACAACGATGGAGATATGCAGTTCTTAAGCGACGCTATTGGTAGTTACGTGGCATGGCCCACAAACCTTGTTGCCCTCCAAAAAAAGATTCCCAAAGACAAATCAGTTACATCTTCCAAAAAGGTTTGTCACATTTATTGCCTAAGATTTGTCATTTTTTCAGATTCAATAAACTAACATTTTACCTCATTTTTGTAGGTCCAAATAAATAAACCACCCCTACAGCCAAAAAAAGGCAGCAAACCTCAAAAATTGGAGGTTAATAGGGCTGCCAAACTACAAATGCTGGAGGGTAATAAAGCTGCCAAACTTGCAGCAACAAAAAATCTGGATCGGGGAAAATCGGTCGCTGCTGCTGCTGCTCCTAATAAAAGTCAGCCACGCGTTGGTAAATACGGGGCATGTCTTGACATCCAAATAAAAAGGAACATGGGCAGCAGCAACAATTCGCCCATCGTACACATGAATAAAGACATATTTGAAGATGAGTATGTTGAATACCTCCAAAAGGAGCACATGTACGAACTTCTCGAACATAAGGAGCTGAGTGCTACTGTAATCAGCTTGTACATAAGGTAAAAAATACTTTTAATTGCATTAATTTGTAATTAATTAAATATATTGGTAATTAATCTAGTTTAAAATTTTCATTGAAGGTTTTTGTACGAGAAGGTCGTGTGCACGAGGAAATTGTCAAATAAATACTCATTCTTGTCTCCGCATAAGATGTCGATGTGGAAACTCGATCCAGACAATGTAAAAAAATACATTGTAGATATGTTTTTAGGAAATATAGAAAATGATAAATTGTTCTTGGCACCATATAATTCAGGGTACGTAATTTTATCTTTTTTAATTGATGAGAATTTAATTTATTAGTTGTGTATAAACAAAATTGCTTAACCAATTTTTTGTTGTTGTAGGGCACATTGGGTGCTATTTGCAATCAATGCGGTCTCTGAAGTTATATACTATTTGGATCCCGTGCACGGCAATTACAGCAATCACCCCGAAATAAAGACTATGCTCGACACGTAAGTAATATTCATTTATTTCTTACATATATATATATAAATAATGTGTTTGTTCATGCTATAATAATCACATTTATTCATTCGATAGTGCCTTAAAAGTTTATCGAGCTCAAAGAGGTGCTAAAGTGTCGAAGCAGAAGTCTAATAACATTACATGGATCTCAATAAAGTGCCCTCGTCAAACAAATAACATCGACTGTGGGTACTACATATTGAGATTCATGAAGGAGATTGTTGAGAAGAATAAAACTATTATCCCAGAAACGGTACGGTATTTGCATTATATGATTTTCATATATAAATTATCTATATATTTGATACTAACTTAATATAATATGTTCAATTTTTATATTGCAGTACTTTGCCAATTCCAGTCCATCATATTCTGAGGAAGATCTGATGGAATTAAAGGAAGAATGGTGTCAGTACGTGCTTGACATGAAAATTATTTGATTTTCTGGGAAATAGCTTGCTGCTGGGCAAGGGATCTGAATATTATATGGTAGCTAGTGCATATAATGTATATTCTGTTAGTTATTATATGTAAATGATCATAGGACACAATATATGCATATGCAAATGGATCTGAATGTAGTTTAGGTTGTAAATTAGGTTATATATATATGTATCTGAATGTAGTTAATTAGGTTGTAAATTAGGTTGTATATATGTATCTGAATGTAGTTAATTAGGTTGTAAATTAGGTTGTATATATGTATCTGAATGTAGTTAATTAGGTTGTAAATTAGGTTGTATATATGTATCTGAATGTAGTTAATTAGGTTGTAAATTAGGTTGTATATATGTATCTGAATGTAGTTAATTAGGTTGTAAATTAGGTTGTATATATGTATCTGAATGTAGTTATTTAGGTTGTAAATTACAGAGTTACAGAGTTACATATATGTTAATAAAGTTACAGAGTTCTGATTTCTGTTCTACTGATTGTGTGAACTGCTTATGGTATTTGAATATGTTTTGTTGTTGCGTGCACTGATTGTGAAGTGATTTTGGATCAAAATAATTTTGGATACAAAGATAAAAGACAGCGCTTTTTAAAAAAAAATGCCATAAAAAGCTAAAAAGCGTTTTTATTTCAAATAATTAATTTACAGCGTTTAAAAAAAAAAACACACACACACACATTTTACAGCACTTTTTTTAAAAAGCGCTGTAAAATGTTGTTGTAAAGCGCTTTAATGGTGCATATTTTACATCGCTTTCGTGAGAAAGCGCTGTAAAATGTACAACAAAAGCGCTGTAAAATGCAGACCCATAATATGAAAATTATGGGTGTGCATTTTACAGCGCTTGTGTTAAAAAGCGCTCTAAAAGCAGACCCATAACTCATATAATGGGGTGCATATGACTGCACTTTTCTGAAGAAGCGCTGTAAAATGTGCATAACAAGCGCGCGTTATATTTACATGTTTTATAGCGCTTTTTTAAAAGCGCTGTTGTATCATTTACAGCGCTCGATTCCACAGCGCTTATTTTTTTGAAAAAGCGCTGTAAATGGCTTAAAAAAAGCCCTGTAAAATGCGTTTTTTCGCGTAGTGAATAATAATTTTTTCAAATAAACCCATAGTGAAGATCATCCTACAAACAAAGCCCATAAATTATATTTAGTATTAAAAATCTTAAAAGTATTTTAATAAATATTAACATATGTGACTATCAACCGTAAAATCAGATTAGTGATGCTCTTTTTTTACTCGTGTTGTAAAAAGTAAAAAGAAAATTAAAAATGGCAAGACAAAAAAAGTGTAATTTTAATCAGAATAAAAATTGTTGCAACTAACATTTTAATTTAACTCTAGCTGCTCTCTTATTAGAAAAATATTATTAGAAAAAGTGAAAGAACAAATATAAATTTATTGTCAAAATATCGGTAGAAATATATATATATATATATATATATATATATATATGACTTTGTCATTTGGTATTCAATTCATTATAACCCTGTTAAAGAAATGACAAATCTAAATTTTAATGTCTTGAGTATGAGACTTCTATACAACTGACTTTGAGAATTTTCAGAAACAACTTGTGTATGTAAGGTTGAATAAAAGTAAAACAGGTGTAGAAATTTCAAATAGATAATATTTTGAAATTTTTTGACAACATAATACATCTCTAAAATATAAAACAACAAATAATTTCTTAATCTAAATATTAAATATTATTTTTTATCTATAAACGACATAGTTATAAATCTTCTGAAGACACAATAATAACACTAATATGAAGCTGAATATGAACAATCTTCTTTGTCTTTTGGGGAGCCACTATACTTTCATGTCATAGATGAGATAAAGTATGCTTACAAAAACAATACTCTAACTAACAACAATCATGGTTTTAAGAAAAATAAGCAAATAGGTATAATATGTTACAAAATATCACTTGCTCAAAAACTATTTGTGCAAAACCAAAATTTTCCAACTCTATCTACTTCTTTAAAAATAATTGGGCTACAAAGAGGTTTCCTTTTGAATTAATAAAGTGGAATTGTTACGTATCGGAAAGGTTTTCTCGTGGCAGTGGTAGGTCTGTGATTCGAAAGTTAATTGCATAAGGTGTGTGAAAATGGTTATAAGAAGAAAAAAATATTATTGACAATGTAAACAGTTACAAATTTAAAATTGAAGGAGACACAATAGTGCAATGCAATAATAAAAGTTATTAAACAAAATATAACGACAAAAAAAATATTGGAGTTTCAATTTTATTTTTAATAAGGCACTAATTATATAGCAAAATTGATAGTGAGATGGCAGTATCCTAGTAGTTATGGGACTGTTTTAATAAAATTATATAAAAAAAATTGGAGTATAAATACTTTGCAAGATAACTATAAAATATTATATAGATCTCATTAAAATGACCTATTTTTTCATTAAAGATACAATGTAATATTCAGTTGGAAGAAATTAAACAATTATAGAAACAAAAAATGTGAGACATATAGATATTAAGTATTTATTATTCTTCATCCGAGAAAATTTAGAGAGTTATGTGCTATACTTAAAAAGGTATTTTCTACACCATTTGAATTTATGTATATAAAGATCAGGTGCGACAGTGAAACGCTCCGTTTCATTAAAAGAATTATTTATTTATTTTGTTTTATTTATTTATTTTTAATATTAATATTATTAATTAATTAACACCAACTTCCCACCCCACTTTCTTTTCCATTCCACTTTTCCCTCTTCTTCTTCTCTCCCTCTCGGCTACCTCACCCTTTACCCCATTTTTCTTTTTTTTTTTTTCTTTTCTTTTCTTTTTTTCTTCTTCTTCTTCTCACTTAAAGTCAAGCTAGTCTCCTTAAATTTTAAACTCATAGGAAGGATATACAAGTGCTTGGGTGAAATTGTTGGGTTAGGTTTTGTCCTCTAAAGAAGGAGAAGGGTACCCATCTTTTGAGAGTTGTTTATTGAGACTCATTGAGGTAAATGCACAACTCTAATGCTAGTATGAATATATAGAAAAATATAGTTTTGAGTAAAAAACCTTATTTTATGCTTAGAGTATTTTTAAATGATTTTTAGGGTTTCCTAGAGTTAGCTAAACTGTAGAATAAATTTTTCTAAAGTCCTGGAAATATTTTTGATACTCGGATTTGTCAACTGAGACCCTGTCGGCTACTCTAAGAGTTGCCGAAGAGCAAACTTAGACGATTCTCCATAGCTGTGAGTTGACGACGATCATCGTCATATATTTTTGTATAATGCTATTATTTTTATTATTTTACTTGTTTTTCTATATTAAAGTATTTATTGAAAAATTTAAGGAACACAACCTTTGAATTTTATCTCGATTCCGTCAGTTATTTAATTTAACGGTCGTTGTTATATAATATGTTATTAGTTTGATTTACGTATGAGTTAAAGTATTTAAATCTTGAATTGTTATGCATTGAGTATGTTTTTCATGAATTACGATGAAATAATTTTAAATACGTATTTTGAGAAATTGTTGTTATAATTATTAAATCGTTAACTGTGTTAGGTGCACCTAGTTACCTCGTTTTGATTAGGGAGAGTTACTTGTTAGATGGAGTCGCCCCTATGAGAAATGTTGAAGTTACAGGAGATACTCTGTCGAAATTTCGAGGAAAAGTTTATATATATTTTTTGAAATGGTTATAGAATGATTTAGTGTTTAATTGTTAAGTTAGTTGATAGGCTTGTCAGGCTAGGAGTATAGCTTGTGCGTCGGTTACGACATTTAAATTTCGGGTCGTGACAAAGTTGGTATCAAAGCTAGGTTGTAGGTCCTAATAGCTGTAAACATAGGGTGATAATAGATTCTTGCTAGTAAATTGTGTACCCGGGCACAACTTACCTGCAAGGGCTATTAGCACTCTATGAGAGTCTCATCTATTGTCTGAATCTGTGTTTAAATTCATCATCACTACCTCTCCACAATTTCTTGTCATCTTATTCAATTTTTGGATCATTGTTCTTTGAATAGGTGAGAATGCCACCCAAGACTAGGAATCCTACTATAAGGGAAATTGTTGATGAATCAATTTCTCAAGCTCAAGGCGTTCTCCAACGAGTTCGTGTTTCAGTTCGTGCTCGAAATAGGCGTAGAGCTACTGTTGGCGGATGTGGTTTGAATGCTGATGTTGAGGTACCTAGGAGGAGGCGCGGAAATCCAACCATGGAAGAGTTTGCTGCTGGTATGCAGGGATTACATCAGGTTGTTCAACAACTTGTTGGGGTTGTTGTCGGACAACAACAGGAGGGTGATCAAAGGCATGAAAATGTCAATGGTGAACAAGAGGTTAAACTAGTTGAGCATCAGACAACTGCTGCAACGAGGGGTATTGAGGTTACTTTACCATACTTCATGAAGCTTAAACCCCCTACTTTTTCTGGGTCTAGTGCAACTGAGGATCCACAACAATTCACTGACAGTCTAGAGCGGCTTTGGGGAGCATTGGGTTGTTCTGAGGTAAGAGCAGTAGAACTGACATCATTTTAGCTAATAGGCGTGGCATGTGATTGGTTTGATATAGTGTCACGTGGTAGACAAGTGAGGTCACCTCCATTAGCAGGGAGAGAGTTCTCTCAGTTGTTCGCGGCTCGTTTTCTTCCGACGAGTGTTAGAGATGGATTAGCTCATGAGTTTGAGCGATTGGAGCAAATAGAGGGTATGACAGTTTCAGAGTATAGCGCTCGTTTTACACAGCTCTCTAGACTAGACATGCTCCTTATCCTATCAGTGAGGAGATGCGTGTTAAGAGGTTCATTAGAGGATTGAAGGATTATTTATTTAGATTTGTGGTTCGGTCGAATTGTTCTACTTTTGCTGAGGTTTTGAGTTTGGCCCTTTTGATTGAGCAACGACGGAAGGAAAAAGGAGGCAATAGACAAGATGCACATAATGTCGCGACCTAATAATTTCGAGTGTTTCTCGAATTCAATGGAGTCGCCACCAAAATTTACTTTAAAATAGGGAAAATATTGGGAAATCCTTTGAAACCAAATTTTGAGTTCGGGAGTCAATTATGCATAGGGAAGGTATTAGCACCCTACGACATCCGTTAAAATACAGTTACCTATAATTAATTATGCAAGATTAATATTAACTTAAGTATATTTATTTTTAAAATGTATAACAATTATTACTATTTTTTAATACGATTTTGGAATAAATGTGTGCTTAAGAAATAAAAGACGAAAATAAAATAAACATTATTAATGCGCTTGACAAGAATGTGATCTTGCTCCTACGTATCTCCCGGTGCGATGGAGAAATCAAAGCTATGTAGTTCTTAATAAGAAAATGTTGATGTGTTGGTTTTTTTTAACGAAAATGGGTTTTGTTATAAAAAATGTTTTGACAAAAAATAGAAAAATAAAAGAGTTTGATTTCAATAAATACTTTAAAAGACGAGTTTTAAGACGATCAAGTTGTACAACTCGTGTCCCAAAACTCAAGGGATAAAGAAGATGTCCCATCTAATTTAATCCTCTAAAAAATATTTTATTATTCTCGATTTTTAAATTGAGTTTCAAAATCACCAAGTAGTACAACTTGTATTTTAACAACTCAGAGATAAAAAGAGTTACATCTAATAAATAATTCGATTTTAGATTAGTTCATTAAAATAAATAAATGAATGAATAAATAAATAGAATAAAATAAAATAAAATAAAATAAAATAAATGAATAATTAAAGAGAGTTTTAGAACTATCAAGTTCTACTACTTGTGTCCTAACAACTCAAAAATTAAAAAGAGTTACATCTAATAAATAAGTCGATTTTTAGATTAGTTCATTAAAGTAAATAAATGAATGAATAAATAAATAAATGAATAAATAAATGAATAAATAAATAAATAAAATAAAATAAAATAAATGAATAAATAAAGAGAGTTTTAGAACTATCAAGTTGTACTACTTGTGTCATAACAACTCAAACATTAAAAAGAGTCACATGTAGTAAATAAGTCGATTTTTAGATTAGTTCATTAAAGTAAATAAATGAATGAATAAATGAATAAATAAATAAATAAATAAATAAAAAGAGTTATAGAACTATCAAGTTGTACCACTTGTGTCCTAATAACTCAAAGATTAAAAAGATGTCTCATCTAATTAATCTTTAATATAATATTTATTTGTTTTTTTTATGAAATTTATTTTTTATATTTATGAAACAAATCAAATCTAAAAAATAAGAAGAAAAAAAAACAAAAACAAAAACAAAATAAATCTAAATGGGCTAAGATTTACAAATCCATTTTCGTTTTTGGAGCCCAATTGAACTTAAATTAAAACAGAAAAAAAAAAAAAAAAAAAAAAAAAAAAAAAAAGCTGTAAGACCTATAGTGAAAACCTAACCCTAATATAAGCGGCGGCTGCTGAACAAAAGCAATTTTGAAAGATTCATCAAGTTTCCTTCAATAGCCGCTCTGATCTCAAAACTAAAAAAAAAAAATTCATTACCTCTAGTAGTGGCATCCGATTAAACCATTGATGCATATATTTATCCTTATTATTTTCGAATACGGGAAGTAACATCTTCACTGAAACTAATTTCCCCAACCCCAGTTTAGAGATTTCGTCGAAAACCTGAAAAAAAAGGAAAGGTCGAGGGAGAGGAGTAGCTCGAGGAGGAGGGTGTGGCCGCTCCCGAAGACATAGTTGTCGTTCCGGCGGCGACAGTGTAAGTTTTCTATTTCCTTTTTTATCTTTCGATCACAATGTTATCTTTTTACTCCTTTAAATCAATTTTTTTATTAAAAAAAAGAACAAATATGACGTAAAGAGAAGAAAAAAGTTCACCTTAACTCTTCTTGCTTGTTAGCTTTTGCGACTTCTCTGTTTTCTTCTTTTTCTATTAGGTATTTTTCTGTTGGTGTTCAATCTCCCTCTCTTTTTCTATGCGTTTTTTTATGTCAATAGTGTTAATCTCATATCCCTCCTGTTATTTTGAAATTTGATAGGGTGTGTTTATAGAGTTTTTTTTATATGTTTAGTTGTTTTCTTATATGTGCCTCTGTTTGAGTTTGAGCTTTCCAAATCCTTGTTTGATGTTTTAATTTCTTTGCTCATCATCTGTATTTTTCTGCACCACTGATGCCTTCATAATTTTTGATTATTTATCTTTTGTCTGATTATTTGCTCAGCTTTTATTTGTCTTTTAGTTTCTTTTTTTTTAAACTAAAAAATTTGTCTCTTTGTTCTGCATAATGTGTACAAAGGTTGATTTATAAAAGTTATTTTTTTTATTTCTTTATTTAGCTACAACAGGTACAAATGTATTAGTGAGCATGACTTGTGCATCAATGGCAGTTAGCATCAACATAACAAAACAGGCAAAACTGGCTTGTGCATCAATGGCAGTCAACATCAACATAGCAAAACTGGAAACAACTGGCTTTATTTGAATTAGTTTGACCTAATTTTTTTGTAATTTAATTTGGCTTTATTTTTAATTTGTAACTTGATTTGATTATAATTTGATTGTAATTGTAATCTGATTTGGCATTGTAAATTGATGAGCCTATTTATTGTAATTATTTTTATTTCCCTTTTTAATATATATTTCCTTTTTGATTTATTTTTTAAAAAAAATTGGACAAAATTAGGGTACTACACATAAGAAGCAGCGGATTGAAGGATCTTACAATAACTATTCAAATCGCGGTGGTGGGTCTATGTTTGGTTATCAGGGGCAACAAAGACTCATGTCTCAAAGGGGTGGTCATAGTGGGCAGTCTTCTGGGACAGTGCAGTTTCGTAGATTAAATTCTGGAGCAGTATCACAATCCACTTTCCCTTAGAGACATTCTGGTGTTTCAGCTACATGATGTTCTACTTGTGGTAGGTTTCACGTCGGGAATTGTTCTAGAGATGGTAGTGCTAAGTTGTGCTACCAATGTGGCCAAATAGGTCATATCAGGAGGGATTGTCCTGTAGACACGACACACCCATCCTTTAGTTATGCATCAGCACCAACAACATTGGCATCTTCTCATGCTCATTCTGCACCTATGCGTCAAAGTGGAAATTCTTATGTCAGAGGTTCAGGAACATCTCAACAGGGAGGTAGAGGATTTGGTGGTAGAGGTCAGATACCAGCAGGAAGAGGTCAGGCTCGAGTGTGGGTGATTATAGATCGGTTGACCAAATCTGCACACTTTTTGCCTGTGAAGACTACTTATACTGCATCTCAATATGCTAAACTTTATTTAGATAAAATTGTCTCTTTGCATGGTGTACCAGTGTCTATTATTTTTGATCGGGGGGCTCAATTTACTGCTCAATTTTGGAAGTCGTTCCAAACCTCATTAGGAACTTGTTTGAAGCTTAGCACCGCTTTTCATCCTCAAACAGATG
Organism: Cicer arietinum; assembly: GCF_000331145.2. Classification (NCBI taxonomy): domain Eukaryota; kingdom Viridiplantae; phylum Streptophyta; class Magnoliopsida; order Fabales; family Fabaceae; genus Cicer; species Cicer arietinum. The sequence continues at coordinate 47,840,092 of NC_021165.2, forward strand.
GTCAATCTGAAAGGACTATACAAATATTGGAAGATATGCTTCGTGCTTGTGTTCTGGATCTTGGGGGTAGTTGGGATTAACATTTGCCTTTGATGGAATTTGCATACAATAATAGTTATCAATCTAGTATTTAGATGGCTCCATTCGAGGCTTTGTACGGAAGACGTTGTAGGTCTCTAATAGGGTGGTTTGAAGTTGGTAAAGCTAAATTAGTCGGTCCAGAATTGTTTTAAGAGTCCATTGAAAAAGTTAAATTGATTCGAGATCGCTTAGTGACAGCTCAAAGTAGGCAAAAATCTTATTCTGATAAGAGGCGTCGTCCCTTAGAGTTTTCAGTGGGAGAACATGTATTCTTACGAGTTTCACCAATGAAAGGAGTGTTGCGGTTTGGTAAAAAGGGGCAACTAAGCCCAAGGTTCATTGAACCATTTGAATTCTTAGAGAGAGTCGGACCAGTAGCGTATTGTTTGGCACTTCCACCGGATCTCTCGGGAGTTCATTCAGTTTTTCATATTTCAATGCTTCGGAAGTATCTTCATGACCATTCTCATGTGATTAATCATGAAGACGTACAATTAGATGAGATTCTATCATACGTTGAGCATCCGGTAGCTATATTAGATCGCCAAGTGAGACGTTTACGCTCAAAAGATATTGTTTCAGTAAAAGTCATTTGGCGTGGTCCATCCGGTGAAGAAACTACTTGGGAACCCGAAGAAGTCATCCGTGCAAAGTACCCACACTTATGTTGAAACTCAAGGTCAGTAGTATTTATTAATTAAAAAAAAAAAAGTCAAATAAATTCGAGGACGAATTTTTCTTAAGGGGAGGAGATTGAAACGCTCTGTTTCATTAAAAGAATTATTTAATTATTTTGTTTTATTTATTTATTAATTTTTAATATTAATATTATCAATTAATTAACACCAACTTCCCACCCCACTTTCTTTTCCATTCCACTTTTCCCTCTTCTTCTTCTCTCCCTCTCGGCTACCTCACCCTTTCCCCCATTTTTCATTTGAGGTAAATGACCAACTCTAATGCTAGTATGAATATATAGAAAAATGTAGTTTTGAGTAAAAAAACCCTTATTTTAGGCTTAGAGTATATTTAAATGATTTTTAGGGTTTCCTAGAGTTAGCTAAACTTTAGAATAAATTTTTCTAAAGTCCTGGAAATATTTTTGATACTCAAATTTGTCAACTGAGACTCTGTCGGCTACTCTGAGAGTTGTCGATGAGCAAACTTAGACGATTCTCCATAGCTGTGAGTTGACGACGATCATCGTCATATATTTTTATATAATGCTATTATTTTTATTATTTTACTTGTTTTTCTATATTAAAGTATCTATTGAAAAATTTGGGGAACACAACCTTTGAATTTTATCTCGATTTCGTCAATTATTTAATTTAACGGTCGTTGTTATATAATATGCTATTAGTTTGATTTACGTATGAGTTAAAGTGTTTAAATCTTGAATTGTTATGCATTGAGTATGTTTTTCATGAATTACGATGAAATGATTTTAAATACGTGTTTTGAGAAATTGTTGTTATAATTATTAAATCGTTAACTGCGTTAGGTGCACCTAGTTACCTCGTTTTGATTAGGGAGAGTTACCTGTTAGATGTAGCCGCCTCTATGAGAAATGTCATCCGTAGGAGGAGAGGGCTATCAACGCGATGTAAGCTCCCTAATTGATACGTGATGATGCGTTACAGAATTGAGAGGAAAGGGCTATCCTTTAGATGGAGCCACCTCTAAGGGAAAGGCCACCCTTAGGAGGAAAGGGCTATCAATGAGATGAAGCCGCCTTTTGATTCTCAAAAATTTGTATTTTTACTTGTTTTTTTGTTGATGATGATTTTAAGGTTATTCATTTTGATTTCGATCCGTGCCTTTTATGTTTCCCTTCTAATTGATGGTGGTTGTTGTCTCTTCGCTAAGTCTTTGTGACTTACTCCTTCATGTTGTTTATTTTTTTTCCAGATTCGCAGGCAGCTGAGTAGCAAGCTGTTAGTAAGCTCAAGTCTCGACTCTATTTCTTTTTGGTAGGCCTCTTTGATCGAGGACCATTTTTTGTAAAATATGTCGAGTCTAATGTAATTTGCATCTATTTTGGAGTCTAGAAATTTTTTTGAAAAGTGTATTAAACGATTAGATTATGTTCTTGAATTGTGACTGAATTGAGAATTTAACAGGGATTTTAAAAATTTGGAAATGTTGAATTTACAGGGGATACTCTGTCGAAATTTCGGGGAAAAGTTTATGTATTTTTTTTGAAATGGTTAGAGAACGATTTAGTGTTTATTTGTTAAGTTAGTTGATAGGCTTGTCAGGCTAGGAGTATAGCTTGTGCGCCGGTTGCGACATTTAAATTTCGGGTCGTGACAGACAGATAGTATAATTATCATCATATTACATCACTAAAATTTAAGACGTGCATTGGCATTAAAAACCTAGTTTATATATGAAAAATATATTGGATGACACATAACATACTCCATAATGAAATATAAGCACAATTTAGTCAAAAACATGGATGTATTTGCCAATATCTATGCACACAACATTTGACCATAAACATGTCAAAACATATTATAATTATAAATAGTATTAAAACACAAAATTTGTAAATTAAAAATAAAATGTGAAATTTCTCACATGTGTTGCTTATCTAAAAGCATGTAAAATGATCATACAAAGAAAAATTGCTTAGAGGCCAAATTGAATGTATGAAAAATATATTGGATGACACATAACATACTTCATAATTAAATATAAGCATAATTTGGTCAAAAACATCGATGTATTTGCACAAATATCTATATACACAACAATTGATCATAAACATATCAAAACATATTGTAATTATAAATAGAATTAAAACTCAAATATATAAACTAAAAGATGTAAAAAAAATTCACACGTTTTGCTTATATAAAAGCACGTAAAATGAACATACAAAGAAAAGTTGCATAGAGACCAAAGTGTTTGTATCATTGGCTTCCAATTTCTAAATAATTTTCACTAATTTCTTTCATTTATATATTTCTTCAGAATTGTTTAAAAGAACCAATATATTAATTGTAGATAAAACCATTGAAAAATTGTTACCAATAATGATTTAGGAGCAATGAGTGTTGATTAACTAATATTAATTGTACTTTAATTTATAACTCATGACACATGAATAGTTATACATAATATTAGATACTAAATAGTAATAATAATAATAATAATAATAATAATAATAATAATAATAATAATAATAATAATAATAATAATAATAATAATAATAATAATAATAATAATAATAATAA
>NC_021165.2:47843465-47864820 GCF_000331145.2 Cicer arietinum
GAGTGTCTTTTAGATGTGCCACATAGAATTTTTGTAGAGGTGGCAATATTTAAATGAAATAGTATAATATTAGATGATGTGTCATACTAATATGTGTGAGTCTATTTTAATATATTATAATAGATATAACACTAGTCTATTTAAACACTATATTATTCAGAATCTTTCAAATTGTCCACAAACACATAATTCAAATATCTTAAACTTTTTGACACATTTTATTACCAACACCAAAGAGGCCTTAAAATTGACTAACACTTGCGATGCATAATTGAAAAGTTCCCTTTGAGGCCTCAACCATGCACAAACATAAACCCACATAAGACCAAACACAGGACACTAAAGTAAATAAACCTTGCAATGATCACTACTTGAAAAATCTTATTTATCAATAGATTTTAGAGACGGAATTTTGTCCATCACAAATAGAGATAGAATTGGATACGGAAATAATTTGTTGAGACAGATGTAAAAAAAAATTATGTTTGAGAAGGAATTTAGAGACGGAATATCCCGTCACAAAGTTAGTATGTCTCTAAATCCGTCTCAAGATCCGTTTCTAATAACTCAAACTTGTACTCTAAAAATCGAAAATTTTATAGAGACAGAACAATTGCATCTCAAATGTTGTTTGTCTCCAAATTTGTGTCTAATTGGAAATTTGTATATTTAAAGACCGAATGTATTCGGCTCAAGCGTTTTCCGTCTCCAAATCAGTCCCAAAATCCAATTAATTAGTTAAGACCCTCCAATAATCACGATTCTGCAAATTTCTCCAACCCTTCATATTCAATAAATCGTATTGTTGTATTGCTGAAATTTCTTCTACTGTAAAGCAACTTTTTCTTCATAAACCCTAAATCTCGTGTGTTGTTTCTGATTGATCGGTGTTGCTGATTTGCGTCTAATACCTCTCCACCGTTGATTTTGTTGGGTTCCATTCTCTACCATTGTTTCATTATGAGAAACTATTTTGCATCGTAAGCCCTATTTTCACTACGCCAAAAATAGCATTTTACAGTGCTTTTAAAAGATAAAAAAAAAAAAGTTGTAATAGGTATAAATACATACCGCTCAATGCTTCTTTTAGACTTGTTTTACAACGCTTTTCTTAAAAAAAACGTTGTAACAGGTGCATATATATAGTGCACTTCTTATACTAGTTTTATAGCGCTTTTATTAAAAAAACATTGTAATAGGTGCATATATAGCGCGCTTCTTATACTAGTTTTACAACGTTTTTTTAAAAAGAGCGCAGTAATATGTATAAATATATAGCGCTCAACACTTCTCTTAGACTAGTTTTACAGCACTTTTTTCAAAAAAATATTGTAATAGGTACATTTTAAAAACATTGTAAATCTATTATAAAAAGCAATGTAAAATGTTGGTTTGATAAACAGGTCTTTAATGACATTTTTTTTTAAAAAGCATTATGTTTAAATGAGATTTAAAGTTTTTTTTTTAAATCATATTCATCAAGCACATATTGACACAATTGTAATTTTTCAATTCAAACATATTCATAATATGTATTCACATCAACAAGTTCAATTACACTAGTACTATATATTCACAACAATAAGTTCAATTACATAAATACTATTATCAACATTAGTAGCAACATATTCACAATATCAATTACATATTCACAACAACAATATCATGCCAACAACAATTTCTTACTTTACCCTACTTTAACAAAAAAATAAAATAAACTAATTAGAATAATGATCAGTTCACACAAAAATATACAATAATAGTTTATAATGTAAAACTCACCTATTAACAAATTATATAACTTACAGTTCGATGACATATTGACACCCATCTTCCTTTATTTTAGTTAGATCACTTTCAGAGTATGTTCAATTGGAGTTGCCAAAGTACTATGTGATATAATATTTGAACATAAATAAATAAGAATAATATATATATATATATATATATATATATATATATATATTATAATATGAACATCAAAATATAATGAAAATAGTGTACCGTTTCTGGAATTATATTTTTATTCATATCAACAATCTCCTTCATGAATCCCAATATATAGTACCCGCAGTCTATATTGTTAGTTTGACGAGGGCACTATAAAATAAAACATGTACGCCAATATATATTTATACATTGATTGTAAATGAAATTATAAAGGCATACATATTTTTTTACATTAACTGGATCAAGTTTAACACATGGGTAGCTTATGGGGAGATAAGAATAAAATCTATCTGTCAATTTGTGCATGCAACCAACTTTTCATACAAATACCTTCAATGAAAATATAAAATTAGATTAATTACCAATAAATGTGGCAGTGATACAATTAAAAGTAGTTTTTATCTTAAATAAAGTATTTTACATTACCTAATGTATATGTTAATGACAGTAACATTTAGCTCATTACGATAGAGAAGTTCATATATGTGTTTTTATTAAGTAATTCTTCATACTTATCTCCGAAAATACCTTTGTCCATATGTGCATCATTGCTCTCCATATTCATTTTTGTTTGTATGTCAAGACACGACCCAAGTTGATAAAGGCGTGGATGACTTATTTTAGGAGCATCAATTGATTTTCCAAGATCCAGTTTTCGAATTTTGGCAGATTTATTTTTACCACGGACCTACATTTGCGACGCGGCAGATTTCTGGCAGATTTAAGAGAAACATATTTAGGATTAGCAGAAGCAGATTCATTTTTGGCAGATTTATTTTAGGAGAAAGAAATAAATAAATTAGTGATTGAATAAATATTTTACCAAGAACCTGCATTTGCGGTGCGACATGTTTATTTTTTAAATCAACTTTCTTAACATTTTCGGTAGGTTCTGCTTGAATCTAAAAAATGAGGTTGATCAGTTTGTTAGTTATTATAGTAAGCTAATCATTTCATATACAATTGATGTATATGTCAAACATTTTCTGGTGAAGTGGCTGACTCGTTGTGAGGAATCTTCTTATCATTCCCTTTAGACTTTGTAAGAATCTAAATAAATGTGAAATTAAAGTTAACGATAGAAAAATCAACAATTAAATATAATCAATCATAATCATACAATTCAACATACGTACCAATTAAATATACCGTATCTATGCCAACAAGATTTTTGGGTCATGCCACATAACTACCTATTGTTTCTCCCAAAAACTTCATATCTCAATTTTTGTCGGGTATAGGCAATGGTGCAAGTGGTTCTAAAGCAATCACAGGTGAAACATTAAAATGGCCGACATAGATCAGATTATGGTGTAATACTTCTCCCAAGGTATTTGTACAATGTTCCTTTTCTAACCATGTGATGAGTAGGGGAGGATAAATATAGATGCAAGATGACACACCTAAATCAATGGTTAATACATAAGTATGTGAAACAATTAGGTTGAATGAATTTCTTATTTCATTAAGTAATTAATTACCGATGGAATACTTTTACGATCAATGTTGCAACTACCATTTTCACTCTTGAATTATATTTCACGTTGACACTCTAGAAGTTGATTTTCCTTATCCTTTTTCACCAAATATACAACTTGCTTTGTTAGGAATTTCAGCTTATCTGGTACTTGCTCATTAGATGGATTTGTGTGTTTCTCATGTGAAAAATAGCTTTATGGAGTTACGCCAAATCCTTTACCCATCACACGGCTAATATTCAGGAACATTAAATACCTTACCAAGTATGTCCCTGCAACTAACTTGTTTATTCTCTTATGGATTTTCATAACATTGTTCTAGATTCAACTAAAATACATGTAGTATTAAAAAACATAAGTTCAATATCATTTTTAAAAGATAATATTAAAAAAATATTAAAGTGATAATATACTTACACATTGTTCTATCGCTTGTTGAACATTTTCATTATCATCTATTCCATCCTTATTCAAACGAGCCTCCTTCCACAAAATATGACGACCTAATGGTTGATCGAATTTCATCTCTTGAAGCTATTCGTTAGGACATAAACAAAATATTAGTTATAAACTATAGTTTATAATCTACCACATTTTATAAAAGTGATGTTTACTTACAATTTTTTGTTCTAACGTGCATACCCCCATACACGTTTTTTTGTATGGATGCGTTGGATTTTTTGTTCTCTCGCTATTTGCCGTACTTATACTCTATATAAAAAAAACAACGATCATGTCAAAAAATATGTTATGAATATGAATAAAACACACATGCTAATAAATTAATATTGCCACAAAAGCGGGGTCTTCAAGTTTAGCTACAAAAACGCTCCACTCTTCATTTGATATGTAGTGTTTGTATATTTTCGGAGCTTTAACATTCAAATTTCCATCACGATCTCTTAAGTAGCAATTTGACAAATGATATCTAAATTCTCTGTGTATTTTTCCGGCAACTCTAAGCACATAACTTTTTCGCACATCATCGACGTTAAAAGCCGACTGAAAATTAAATAAAGATAGAGTTTGAGTAAAAGTATTTAAATGGAAAAAATTCTAAGTAACAAAAAAGATACTTTTATATCATTCCACAATATATCTTTAGCATCCTTCAAAGCTTTATCTCTCCTATCATCAATTGTTATTGGGATATTTTGATGAACAACTGCACCAATGTCACTTACCATCATTGAACTGTTGGGCTCAATTGGCTAGCCACTTTAATTCCATCCCACCTCATAAACTCATAGATTAAGTGCATGCTTTCAAAAAAGATAAAAAATAAATTCTAAACAAAGTATAATATACCTCAAATTTAATTCAATTACTTTTTTTTTGATGACTTTTTTGCATAATAGTTGCCCCACATTTAACTTCGTTTTCATAACTATTAGTATTGACAACTTCATCTTTTTGACGAGTTAAATCATTATTGGAATCCATTTATCTACACATTTTACACAATATAAGTTCAACAAGTAGTAGTCTAAGTAGCAGTATAAGTTCAACATGCAGTTTAGTGACAACAACAAATTAATAAATACAATACCTGACAACAAAAATCATTGAGTTTAGGGTTACGACTTTGCTTAAGTAGAAATGAAAGGGAACATCAAGAAGAGGGCGCACTAGTTAGAAGAGTATCAATAGGGTTCGTATGGAGAGGGTTCGTGTGAAGAGGATTGCACCAGGGAGAAGAGAGTCAGTAGGGTTCGTATGGAGAGTAATGAAGATTGAGAGTACATAATGAAGAGGAAAACAAAGAGGATTCACAATGCCAAGTTTGTAGGAAAAGTACGTAATGAAGAGGAAAATGAAGCAGTTTCTTATTATCAGTTTACTTAAAAACCCTTTTACAACTCTTGTCCAAAAATTGCTTTAAAAGTCATAACCTATTACAACGCTTCCACAAAAAGCGATTTAAAAGACTATATAAAAAGCGCCTTATGATCCTTTTACAACGCTTATAGAAAGATTGTATAAAAGGCGCTATATGAACAATTTACGGCGCTGTAAATGATTTGTAATTTAATTTTTACAAGTCTTTTATAGTGTTTATGGACAAAAGCACTATAAATAATTTGTAATTTAGCTTTTAAAAGCCTTTTACAATGCTTATACACATAAACGATGTAAATGATTTGTAATTTAGTTTTTAAAAGCCTTTTACAACACTTATTGACAAAAAATGCTGTAAAATTACAAGTTTAGTTCAAGTTAAATATGTTAAATTACAATTTCAGTTCGATTTTTGTAAAATGCTAAATAATTAGATAAATACCTATATATCAATGCTAAATGCTAAATTATAATTTCAGCTCAATTTCTGTAAAATACCTATATTTGAATTTTTTTTCTTCCAAATAATTAGTTAAATACCTATATATCAATGCTAAATGCTAAATTACATGATCAATTCAGATTGCGATCAGTTCAAGTTCAAGGTAAATGCCCAGCCAAACATAGCTTTTTCAAGTTCAAGTTCAATATAAGCAGAAAATTAGTATAATTAAGCAGTTAAAGACTTAGTTCTGGCAGAAAATCAGTATAAGCAGAAAATCAAATACAGTTCAAGCTAAATGCTTAGTTCTAGAAGGTCAAACAAATTGCTAAGTATAAATTACATGAAATTAGTTATGGCAGTTCAAGGTATATGAACTTAGTATAAATTACATGATGAGTTCAGATTACATGACTTATATAAAACACATAAACACCTTGAGATGTCCTTCTTTTTCTGGTGGGATTCACATTCGTTTGTCCATTAACAATACGAAACGATGGATTAATCCAAATCCCCTCATCATGATCATCTCTAAGATATAAACCATCATCAGTTGAATCAATTTCACGTGATTGTGATGTCGCAAAGAAAAGATCATTACCAACATCTTCATCGTTATTGTTATCATTACTTATTTTATTGGTCAATAGGACACTGGAGCATTTATCATCAACAGGATCAGTGACATAAAACACTTGTTGAACTTGTGATGCTAAAATAAAAGGCTCATATTTGTATCTGACCCTATTAAAATCAACAAGCAAGAGCCATAACTCATCAATCCGAACACCATTATTATTATCAACCCACTTGAAACCAAATATGGGAATACAAAACACTGTGTAATCTAACTCCCATATGTGCTCGATAACCCCAAAATATGATAGATTTGCATATATTGTGTTTTTATTTTTTGCACTTGAGATATGCATCGCTTCAACTACAAGAGTGACTACGCTATTTTGCATAGTGGTTTGATCATCTTGCTCTTTGGTATAAAATGTGTAGCCATTAATTACATAACCAGTGTAAGAAAAGACATGTAAACTGGGACCATTTGCTAGCCTCCTCAATCTCTGTGAAATTGAACCAGAGTCTATATCAAAGTTTGAGTTAATGTAATTTTTTAGCCATGTTATAAAACTTTGATTGCGCTCTTGTGTTATCCAATTTTGATTCTTATTCATGTTCAAACTAGATAACTGATCCATGTGTATTGTAACATACGGTTGAACCTCATCATCATTGTGTAGAACATACAATTGTGTCTGCTTCCATTATGTCCTTGATATAGTCATTACTCTCTTTCCAATTATACTTTCTCCTGTTATTCTTCCCGAATGACGAGACATGGGCAGCCCTATGGATTCAATATTGGGTATATATTTAGTACAAAATTCAGCAGCTTCTTCAATAATGTATCGTTCAGCAATACAACCTTCTGGTCGACTTCTACTTTTTACGTACCCTTTTAATATTTTCATATATCGTTCTATCGGATACATCCATCTCATATAAGTTGGCCCATAAATTTGTGTCTCCTTAACAAGATGAACAGTAAGGCAAACCATTATATTAAAAAACGAGGGTGGGGAATACATTTCAAGCTCACACAAAGTAACAAAAATTTCCTTCTGCAATGTCGGTAATTTTTTAGGATCAATCACTCACTACAAATTTCCCTGAAGAAGAAACATAATTTAGTTATGGTTTTTCGAACTTTTTCAGGTAAAATAGATTGTTTACCTATTGGTTGCAAATGCTCCATTAGAACATGACAATCATGGGTCTTCAAACCTTTTAACTTGAGGTCTTTTATACAAACTAAATTTTTAATGTTTTAAGAGTATGCTTCTGGAACTTTAACTTCGTCTAGAAATTTACATAAAACAACTTTTTCCTTTCTAGATAGAGTATGAGCGGCTGGAGGTAGATATAAGCGATTTCCTTTTTTGACGGGACTCAATTCATTTCTTATTCCCACATCGACCAAGTCCAATCTTGCATTGATGTCATCCTAAGACTTTCTTGGAACATTGAGTAACGTACCAATGACATTATCAAATACATTTTTTCAATATGCATCACATCGAGAAAATGTCTTATATACAATGACTTCCAATATGGTAATTCAAAGAAAATTGACTTTTTCTTCCACCCAGTTTTGACAAGCTCTCCCGCAAAAGGTTTGCCAAATTTATTGGTCAAACCATGTACTTTTCCAAGTATTTGATATCCAGTCTATACTAAAAGAGCATTACCTTCCTCTGATTTTCCATTGAATGCATTTTTCCACCCACGATATTGATGATTAAAAGGCAAAAATCTACGATGTCCAAGAAATACGTCTTCTTACAATGTTTCAACCGCATCCAATCTGTACTATCTTCATATATAGGACATGCACACTAACCTTTAATGCTATATCCTGATAAATTACCATATGCTGGAAAATCATTAATTGTGTCGAACAACATAGCCCTCAAATTGAAACATTATTTCTTATACCCATCATAAACATCCACACCTGTCTCCCATATATTTTTTAAATCTTCAACTAAAGGAGTCAAATATACGTCGATATTATTGTTTGGGTCCAAAAATTAACAGAGACAACATCCTAAAATTACGCTTCATACATAACCATGGAGGTAGGTTATAAATCAACAAAATCACATGCCACATGTTGTGTGAGATGCTTCGAAGACATCGTAGATTTAGGGTTCGCACAGTAAATGAGAGGAGGGTTTGTAGGGTTAGGAAGAGAACAAATTAAATATGTTTTTATTTATTTAAAGGGAATGATTTTTATGAAATGCACACCATTTTATAGCACTTATATACAAAGCACCTTAAAAGACCCTGTAATTATGTGAAAGTGTTGTAAACATAATGTGGGAGTGCTATATTTTACAGCGCTTGTATACAAAACGCTCTAAAAAGTGCTGTAAACATTATGTGAGAGCGCTATATTTTACTGTGCTTATATCCAAAGTGCTCTAAAAACGCTGTAAATATTATGTGAAAGTGCTATGTGACCCTACAACAGCGCTTTCAGCAAAAGCGCTATAAACATTATGACCCTACAATAGCGCTTGTCATAAAAGCGTTGTTGTATCCTCCGTTAATTTTAAAATATTATACGACGGCGCTTTTACTTAAAAAGGACTGTAAAAGGCGCGTTGTAAAATTCTATTTTTAGTGTAATGTTTCTGCATCGTAAACCTAAGGTACACTTCTCTCATACTACATTCATTTCCTTTCATTATTTAAAATGCTTTTTAAAAGAGTGTTGTTATATGAGCTTTATAATTTTTTAAGTATATGCATGTAAACTGGTTTCTTCCCTCTACCAGCGAACCCTTCTCTGTGCGAACCCTCCTCTCCCTGCGAAACCAATAAATCGTATATCATCTTCGATGCAATCCTTTTATGTGTGATCAGGTCTCAGACACAACTTCGCCATCACATCTCAACATCTCTGCCATTGTAAGTGTCGCTCGAGTTTCATTTGCAAATTTTTAGGTTCTGTTTCAACATTTGAATTTATATTGCTGTTCTTTTTCAAATTTTTAGGGTTTTGGTTCAATTTTGCGTTGTCATTTTAATTTACAAAAACATGCATCTTTTTATTGACATGATTTAGAGAAAAAACATTGTTGGTGACCTTGATTTCTGTTTTGGGTTTTGTTTTGTTTGGTTCTGTTTGGGTTGTGTTTTGTTTTGGTTTATATATTAGGTTCCTCATGCATGTGAATAAGTGATTTTAATTGTTAATTTAGATTATTTAGATGTGTTCTTGATTCAATGTTTTGAATGTTTAGCAGTAGAATCTAACCATCCGATGTTGTTTTTCTCTTGTAGTCATGTCTTGTTGATTATCACCATTATAATATGTTGGTGCGGTAGTTTGTCATCTATTCTATTCTTCATGGCATTTTGAATTATTTTAAACTTAATTATGTCGGAAATTTTTGTGCACAGTATTCGGTATGACTATTTCTTTAGACTTATGAAAGGCTGGATGAAGAAGTAGTTATTGCGAATGTTGACGAGCACAAATATTTGGCTCATAAGTGAGTGCGGTGACATACTTTTATACGCCTTATAATTAAACTATGTTAAAATCATATTTAATAAAAACATGTGCCTAATTTGGATGATTTCCATTAACACATATGGTATTGCTGCCTATCGCTCACTGAAGTTTTTCCCAAAGAACAATAAATCTGGCGAAGATTATGTTGGTGGTCTTAATTTGGATGATTTTGTAGCTTTCATTAATGAGAAATGCGGCACCAACCGTGACGAACAAGGTCAACTTACTTCTAAGGTTACTTTATTAATGTGTTTACAATTTAAATAAGCTAGAATACTATACTTGATAGCTTAATGGATTAATTATTATTGATTTAGGCTGGTATAGTAACATCTCTAGATACTTTGATGAAGGAGTTTGTGAGTGCTGATGATGATGAGAAGAAGAAGGTTGTCTTTTCTCGACTTGAATAGGAAGTTAAGAAACTTAAGGGTTCTGCTGCAAGGTTTAAGTGATATCATGTTTCCTTTTTTGTTTTGATTTGCTTATCTAAAACAATTTAATTGTAGTTAATGCAAATCATGTTAATCTATAAAGTTAATGGATATCATGTTAAGGCAGATCTTGTTAATGCAGATGATGTTAATGACATTCCTTCAACTATCATTTAAAGATTGTTTATCGTTCATTTTTTCTTTAAAGAGTTAACATCAAACAACTATATGTGGGATTACCAATTGCAACTAGGTAACATGCATCCAGGTTTATCTCCAGGCCTACTTGCTATACAAATTAGATATTGAAAAATTAGTACCTTAATATAGAAACTAAAATCACTTGTAGTTATTCTCCATGATAAATTAGTAGCAATTGCCATTTAACATAAGGCATGTGTAGAATCACATAAACAACTATACTACAAATTATAGCAAAGAATCTTAACTTCAAAACAAACACACATTCATAAAATATTCAACATCAGAGCAAATCAGCTGCAACTTTTACTAAAACTTAAAAATAAGGTATTATAGAGTTTATGCAAGCAAACTTTTCTCCATAAAGTATGTGACTAATTATCTTGTATTTCAAAATACTAGTTGTAGATTTGGTTTCATGAACTAAAAAATGTAGTGAAACCCTTGGTAGAGGAGGGTTGTTACTCGTGCACTCTAACCAATGTGATTTTTTTTACATTAGCTTGAGTTGGATGTTATCATGGTTAACATTAGTAATCTTATATTACCTTTAGCACGCACAGGAAACTTGTGCCCTCAGGCTGAGTAGGCACCAATTTAAGCACAGTCTGTCTCCTTAAAATATGCTTGGAAATTATGACGCAATATCATGTTTGTCTTTTCTCCACTTGAAGAGGAAGTTAAGAAACTTAAGGGTTCTTCTGCAAGGTTTAAGCGATATTATGTTTCCTTTTTTGTTCTAATTTGTTTATCTAAGACAATTTCATTGAAATTAATCCAGATCATGTTAATATATAAAGTTAATACAGATAATGTTAATGACATTCCTTCAACTATCAGTTAAAGATTGTTTGCCTTTCAGTTTTTCTTTTTAACCAAATGTGTCTTGTGATGATGTGTTAGGCATTTGATGTATTTACTTCCCAATTTTTTTAATTAAATAAATTTATTTTAAAAGGATTACAACTGCTTCAGATATTTATTGAAAGTTGTTAAAGTTATGCATTCAGTGGCTCTAAGGAACGAGTCCAATGTTATTAGAAGTGATGCTTATCTTAAAATGATGTCATGCCTATATACATGAAATTTTCAAATGATATAGAGGAGACTTTTTCTAGAGCCCTCAAGCTACTATTGGTGAGTGATATCTCCATCAATTGCACACATCTTCTTTTTTTAATGAATATATTCTTTTAAATGTTGCTAAAAGTTTTCATGGTGCAAATTAAGGTCATTTACACGAGGGGCAGTATGTTACACTAGTCCAAAGCGGAGCACAACCAATCTGGCATAAGGAATCCATTCACCACATTCAAATCCGCAAGGTTCATGGTAAAAATCTTCTTTAAAGGGTCTTCTTTTCTCATGAGTGTGCAATATCATTTTCTTTTCCTCTCTCTCTCTTGTAATGCATGTGAAACAAATTGAGTAGTTTAGGAGCTTTTTTAATGCCAATAATGAAATTAAATCTTGGTTTAATGATGGTTATTCTATTTTATCATATTTGCATTTGATTTTAATTATTCATAATCTCATCTTATAGACAAAACATTCTCTGAGTATTGTTTTTTTAATGCAACTAAAGAAAATTACACATTGGTTTAATTATAGTGTTTTTTGAATTGTCAAAGCATCAATGGTTGTATCGTGTCTTACAATTTGTTTAATAGCCTAATTCTAGTCTTTTAACTTAAAAGCTTCTTAAATCCTATTGGTGATGATTGGAGTTAGTATCAAATCGAACAATATTAAATTATTAGTTTTCATCTATAAAAGCTCTATAAAATATCTATGATAACGCTTTTTAAAAGAAGCGCTATTATACACTTACGACATCGTTTTTTTAGAAAAAGTGCTATTAAATAGCTACAACGGCACTTTTTAGAAAGAAAATAAAAGCTCTATTAAGATACTACCTACGACAACGCTTTTTAGAAAAAGCTCTGTAAAATGAGACACCTATAACAACACTTTTATGCAAAAAAACGCTATAAAAGCGATGTTAAATATCACCTACGACAACACTTTTTTATTTCAAAAAGTGTTGTTGTATCTTTTAACAGCACTACATACTATAGTGTTTAAAAGTGTTGTTAAATGCATAAAAAAAACGTTGTTAAATCCTATTTTTGGTGTAGTGCAATATCAATTTTTTATGAAGTTCTTTGTTTTTAATTTTTGCCCATTTTATTAGTTGAATTGCATTGTCTATCATATCAAATTTGTCTTTGATTATTCTTCTTTGAAAATATTTGGTTCTACTTGTTTTGTTCTTCGTCCACGAGTAGAATGTAGTAAGTTATCTTCTTAATGTGTTTTTCATGGTTATGGGATGGTCAAAAGGACTAACGTTATTATGATCTTCAAGCAAGAACACTTTATGTTTCTCGTCATGTTGTTTTTCTTGACTATATCCCATCTTACTCTCTTTCCTGTGATTCTCATATTACTAATAGTTCAGAACTCCTCCATATTGAATTGTTTGATGTTAATGATAATGTTTCTAGTGATTATAATGTTGATAATTGTAGGACATAGACTACTACTCCAGATGGTGACATTCTTCTTGTTCCCCCAACTGCCCAACACTTATCCATCTTGCAACAGTAAGTCTTCACAATCTAATTTTGTTTATTTTACTTACTTTGCTTTGTTATTTTTTTTTCTTAAACTTTAATCAAACTTTTTATGAGTCGTCTTCCTTTGAAGAGGTTACTCTAGACCCGATCAGTTAATAGGCTATGGAAGGTGAACTTTCTTCATTGCACAAGACAAATACTTGGTAATTAGCACCTCTATCTCCTAGAAAATGTGTTATTGATTCTCGTTCAGTATACATAATCAAAAACTGGAGCATTGTAGGAGCAGCAACAACAATAACACTGGATGATGGACCCTTAAAATTCTTCTTACTTGCTCTCGTTAACTTCAGACATTGTGTTTTCCAATGACATTTTCTTTTGCCAAAAGCACATTCATCATTATCAAGCTCGATCCTCCCTTGGGGTTTTCTTTGTGAATAGGAGCAACATAAATAGATGAAGGAGTAGAGATGATTCCCTAATCTAACACACTAGAGTTGATTTGAGTCTGATTTCTTCTACCAATAATTCACTAACTACTAATTCAACACTAGGAAAAGAAGTATTATGCAAAATACTCCAACAAAGGCCCTTAAAATAATTGCGAAGAGCCATCAGAAACGAAACCAAACATTGCTCTTCTCTTTGATCAATCTACACCTTAAGAGCTTTCAATTCAGTCGATTCCAAATAAGCCAAATGATTCCACAAATTAGTCACGACCGAATATAATTCTTAAATGGTAATATTATTCTACTTAAGGGACTTAATATCACTTTCATGCTGATACTATTTTGTAAAATTACACTGAACATATATATTTTTTTCAAATAATCTCAAATCTCTTTAGTTGTATGATGTTTTGCTAGTTGCATAATGATGGACTAATCAACATAACTGTTAATCTTAGTAATGACTTTTGAACAACTAACTTTCCTTGTTTTCAATTCTATTGCATATTTTATTTCATCATTTTTATCTGTGAACTTAACAAAAGTTCATCGAATAATACTATTTTGCAAAATTTGACTGAACATAGATTGTTTTTCAAATAATCCCAAATCTCCTTAGTTGTATGATGTTTTGCTAGTTGCATAACGATGGACTAATCAACATAATTGTTAATCCAAGTAATGATTTTTGAACAACTGACTTTCCTTGTTTTCAATTATATTGCATATTTTGCTTCATCCTTTTTTATCTGTGGGCTTAACAAAAGTTCATCAACATAACTCTACATATCATTTTCTTACAAAAATATTTTATCACATAACTCCAATAAGAGTATGTATGTACGTCCATTGATGTGGACACTAATAGATTGCGAAGAATCATCCTTAACACCAATCATAACAAACAATCACATAATATACAATGGACACAATCATTGAGAACTAAAGAAATTAGGGATAACATATCAGTAGCAGAGTCCGGAACTAAACGAAATTGTTTGAAAACTGAAGAGCATAAAAACGCCGAAAACTAAGGAGCAGAATTGCATCGAAAATTTAAATGGAGGGAGGAAACAGAGAGAGAAAATCGGTACCGAGTCAAAAATGGGTCATCCACCATGTTTGTTAGACCACTTTACAATAGATCACAAAATCAAACAATGCTCTTTGATATCATATCATCAATATTGAGTATATAAAAACATAGAGGAGAAAGGAGAACAAAAGAGAAGAAGAAGGGCCTTAGGATAGGGTTTTAATAGAAAATGATCAAAGTTACCCTAATTACTACTAAACTCTAATAATATTATCTATCATTGAGTACATGTTTTGAATTTAATTGTCATGTACTATTAGTGTAAATTTTTTTTGCACTGTCAGTATATCATAATTATTTATGAGCATTACTTTAAAAATAATTATAATAATAATCAAATATTTTTAATGATCTAACATTTGTGATTGACAAAGTGTGTATATAAGTTAATCCTTTTATTTTTTTCTTCATGATTCTAATTGTAACTGAATGAATATATGAATAGATTAGGAAATCGTTGCAATAGCTGGCTAATCAAAATTGCATTTTTTCTAATAAAAAAAGATAAAGGCAATTACATTCTTAATAAATATAAGCCACAGTGATTAATTAGTTTAATAAGTCAAAAAAATGTGGAAGAAAACAAATAACGGTTATTTATTTACATTAACTTGCTACCCATATGTCGACATCGACAGGTGTTGCTGTGTGATCTTTGGACACCACATCATGTATCTTGACACTTCCGATGCCAGTATTGACATCTCTTCAAGCTATATATAAAAGAACATTTCTTTTCATGAGAGAACCTTTATTTATATTCTCTATGATCCCACTTAGAGGACATAAACAACCTGATCATAATACGAAAGTTATTTATATATAGATGCAAAAATATTTATATATATATATATATAGAAGGTGTTTGCACCTTTTTACTATGATGATAGGTCTTGGTTGTGCTATTTCTTTCTTTCTTTTTCTTTTTTTTTGTTTAAAGTTGGACCGTATGTAACAAAATTGTTTTAGCATACTTACATCAATTTATGTCATTTATTATATAATATAATTATAGTTTTCACTTTAATTTATAAAGGTATGATTATACATCTCGTATTTATAATTTTGAAAGATACAATTATGTTCTTAGTAGTATAAAAAAATGTGTATTCTAATGTATTTTGGATAAATGAAAGATAAAGTTGAAAAAGTAAGAAAACAAATGTTATATGCACAATTATTTTAATAAATACAGGAGAGATGGATGTTTTTTCAAAACTAGAGAGGATATTAGTGTCATTTAAGGTGGTCTTAAGAGACGTAAATCTAATTACCCTTATCTTAAAATATTTAAAATATTGATGAAAAATGAGTACGAGGCCAGCCTGTCTTTAGTTGTCCAATTGATCTCCATTATGATTCATATACTCCCTCGATCCCTTATTATGAGAATCCATCATGACAAAAATCTGTATTAAGAAAAATTGTTAACTTAATCAACTTATCAAGAATGTCTGTTATTTTTACATATTTATCTGTATAATTATTGTTATAGGGATGGGGGACTATATAATATAGTACACACCAAATATAGATGTTATGAATATAAATAGTTACTTAAAAGGTTATAAAATTTAGTTATTTTTAGTTTAATTATAATTTTGATCCCTCTATTATTACAATAAAATTGATGCATTTATTTTAAAAGTAGAAATTTTTTGTCTCTTACTCAAATTTTTGAACTAAAAAATAACGATATTTGATATATTTTAAATGACGTGACATACAACTTCATAATAAAGAACCATCTAAATGTATTATATATTCATATGTCATTAATTAAATTACAAAAATAAAAATTTTAAGAAATTAAAAGTTAAGTTATTAAAGGGTTTTATTGTGATTTCATTAGTGTTATGATAAGTCAAATTATTTAATGCATGTCACATCATCATATTTTAGTTAAAAAATAAAATGAGAGAGCAAACTTGTCTGATTTTAAAATAGAATAACTAATTCTTAAATTGATAAAAATAAGGAACTAAAATTACAACTTAACGTTCTTTTTTTTTGCAAAGAACAAAGCAACTAATTAAGCAACAAGTTAGACAAACTAGTTAGAAGATTAGTCTTTACCTTTTTTGAGTGGAATAGAGATTTTATCTCCCGATTAGAAGATTAGAATTTACCTTTTTTTTTTGGTGGAATAGAGATTTTATTCCTGAGTCGGGTAGAAAATTTAGTGTTTATTTACCACAATAAATTAGAGTATCATTGTATATCATTTTTCATCTTTTATTTAACTAAATTTATTATCATTTTTACAAAAAACACGTTATATACAGTTAACATTTTATATTTTTTCCATCACAATAAATTAAACAAGACTTTTTATATACTTTTTTATTTTTGACAATTTTGTTATATTTAGTATAGAGACTATATATAGTCAAACACTAGGAAAATGAGTTCAACATTCCTGGTAAAAAATGTGATCTGGATAAAGTGTTAGTTTTCATTCTGTTTTATAATTATATATGAGACACTTTTCTCTACCGAAAATGCTTTTTTGAATATTCTTTTTCTTCAAATGAAGATCTTCATAGCTTATTGTCTATATTGGGACGTGGAACTTCAAAACATGACTTGTTCATGTCTTTCCATGGACAGAAGACTTTAATCGTGATTCGCGATGACTATTAATATTCAATGTTGTATTTAAAACAGATATCGCTCTTGACAAAGCCACAAAATCCAAGACTATGGTACACTTTGCACGAGTTTTAATTAATATGTATGTGGCTCTTGAGTTTCCATTATTTGTAGGGTTTTATCATAATTATCAATGTTTTGAATCATAGTTTGAGTCCAAGAATTAGGAAGTTTCACTTAACTCTTGATGTGTTGTAGCAAATACTTTAAATGTTATTAGGTTTTTTAAGTTCAATTAAATTCATTTTTAATTTTACATACAAAATTTTATTAGTAAGCATTATTTATATTTAGGCGTTACAGTATAGTTTTTGTATAATATTTATGTTTCCTTTATTTCACTTTTTAAAATTAGTTACATATAGATTTTCTTAGTGTCAATATTTTAAGAAAAATGTTATTTGAATGCATATATTTGACACAAATATAAAAACTGTATGTATTGTTTACCGTAACAATATTTTTTTATTTATTTATACTTTTTTAAAATAATGATAATTTTTTTTCAATTTTTTTTTACTAATTTAGAGATATTATTTTTACAATGTTTACACCTAAATATAAATAACTGGTTAGTCGAAAACGATAAACAATCGAATTTTGGATAGCTTTGCCTATAAATACTAAAACTTGTAATTTTTTTAACACACAATCAATCGAACAAGCTTTATATGTTATCTTTATCTTTATCAATTTACTCTATGCATCTCTTATGTAGTAGCTAAAAATTTCAACGTACTTAACCTCTTTGGAGTAGTTAAGGAACTCATAGCTAAGGAATATAGTTCATTCCTCAACTAATCCTATCGAGCAAAAGGAGATAAAAACATTGAGCACTCTTGGTGGAACACTAATAGCGACCATCGGTAATCTTAGTTTGTAAGGACAAAATTACCTTCGGTAGATGGACTTGCGTTTTGGTAGAAATCTCAGTACTATGGAACAACCATCAACTTGAACATCAAAGATGTCAAGCCAACACAGAGCTAATGATCCCTCACAAACGTTGGGAATGCCTACATCATGACTAGCTCCTAATGCTTCACGGGAAGGAAAGGTTGATCCATTTGAGCACCCAATGGTTATGACCACTTCTTTCATTAGACAACAAATTGACATGGCGATACATGACATCATGTATCAAGTCTTACAACAACTTGTTGACATTGTTATACAATGATTCATAATGAGGTTCAACAAGCCAGGGAGCTGGAGATGAGACAAGCCAATTCATGTGACAATTTTTTCACTTCAGTAGTTAAAGGAATACAAGGAATACGTATAATCAGGATAACCATCAATATGATCAGGTACATATGTCTAGGAGGCCACCTAAAGCAGTAGGACAAATTGGAATGCCGCAAATATCGACTTATGGAAATATTCAGCAGATGAGTAACATGTCTTACGTAGGAGGACAAACATTTGGTCTACCAGTAAAAATGTCTAGACCAGTTATGTATTATCCTTCCAAGCATCCATGGGTTATTACCCACCTGGATAGATAATCATCAAACACGTCTGTCATGACCTGATGTACCTTCACCACACCCTATGGGTTCAACTCTACCAAGGCCAAATGTGAGTTATAATGGAGAACAACAATAGGTTGCAAACCCACTTTACTAGCATAATACACTTATGGTTCAAAGAACTCCTATGAGGAACACTATAAATAACTAGGAGCAACAATGTGGGAACCCACTACCTCATGTTCAGTTTCAACAAGGTTTTCAAAACCCATTAGAGAACATGTGGAATCAAACAATTGCAGTTGAGGCCAGACCTTTTCGACATCAATTATTGGATTCCAACTTCATAGTCGGTACAATCAAGAGATACAAGAAGTAGCTAAAATGTCACTAGAATGAGGTTGAATAGTGGTATTCCTTTTTTTTTTTTTTCCTTTTTAAATGAGTATCCTTTGTGTAAAGATAATAGATCAATGTTAGAGGATAGATGTTTTGAATTGAAATAAGAATGAGATAAAATGAAGAGATCAGAGTTTAGAGATTGACACACACAAATTTATATTGGTTCACCCAAAATGAGTTATGATCAATTCTCAATCACTTGTGAGTTTTTTCACTATGGCTCAAAATGCATATTCTCTCATAATATTATTTTCACTATGTATTATCTTAGCCTCACCAGGCTTACATAGACAATTTATCTTCTTGTCTTACAAACCTTACACAAATTTCAATAAATTAATCTTAACTTGAGGATATACAATTTTTTGAGAGGTTTCTATGAATGGATCTAACACTATAGTATACTTTCTAAACGAATGATTTAAAGATGTATTTAAGATTAGTAGAAAGTATGTGAGGAAGACATTGTTTTTATCACAAGATTTGTAACACCCCGATTTTTAACAGCGCGAGCGTATTTTTATTTTTTTTCAAAACAAACTCATAAAAACAAAGAAATAAAGAAGAAAATACTTTTGGATAATTATATAAGTCAATATAATTGATACGCAGCGGAATAGTTTTTGAAATATGAGTCCAAAGTATTTACACAACAGCCAGTGATACATGGAATCCATTAACATAAGATGTCGTGCTGACAATATTAGTAAAGATACAATCTTCCAATTTAAAATAAACACAATCCAAAATAAAGACATTTGTTCCCTCTATGTCAACCTAATCTGATCATTCTACCAAAAAAAAAACTATACACCCGGAGTGATCTCCACACGCCCCGTAAGATCCTCCTAACATAGCTCCAGTCAGGCGTTCCCGTCTACATTCCCATCCACAGGGTACGAACCGGTAGGATTGTCCTGACTCTCATATGAGGGCAAAACCCAGATTTCCACAATAGTTGTAAAGGGTCACCAACCGAAATTAACAGTTAACACATAACATTTAAGTTTTTGAATGCACAAAATAACCTTTCCACTAAGCATGAACCTTAAAAGGATTTTCCATATGCTAAAAGTTCATATAATACTTGCCAAATGAAAATGAAGTCAAAATAAGTCTTAAATCAATCAAGTAATAAACAACCGGCCAATCCATTGATGAACCAATTGAGCAATCGATCATCTAACTCAAAATAAGAATTTCCACTAAGCCAATCGATTGGGAAATCGATTTGGAAGAATGGTTTTAGTGAAAACTGAACTCTGGGCTTAAATCAGTCGATTGGGAAATCGATTGAATGAATAATTGAGCCCATGTGTTAAAGCCAATCGATTGGGAAATCGATGTCTTGAGGGTTTTTCGTGAAAACTGTACTCTGGGCTTAATTCAATCGATTGAGAAATCGATTGAATGAATAACTGAGCCCCTGTATTAAAGGCAATCGATTTCCAAATCGATTTTGTCAAAATGGCTGAGCTCCTGTAATGAATCCAATCGATTGCCAAATCGATTTTGAGGAATAGCTTTTAATAGAATCGATTTGGGAATCGATTTCCCTGCATGTTTTTCTTAAAACTACATAAACTAACTCAATCACATTCACACACAACTCCAAAACATAACACGTAGCAATTTCCACACAATCACCACGACAACTTGAGTTTCGAAACAGTTTCACAATCAATTTCACTTACACACAATTTGTTCCAAAACATAGACACTTAGTACAATCATCGCAATCACAATGACATCTCAAGTTCAAACACTCAATCATACACTTGAATCAAACACGACTCGTGTGTCAAGCATCCTAATGCAATGCGTATATGCCAAAATGCATGGACTCGGAATTCCAAACCAAAACCCTCCTCGAAGGGCCGTAAATCATAATTGTACTGCATATCGCAGGCCAAAGTACCAATTACCGAGGTGCCACCTATCACGGGTCTGCACGATTTACTAAATAGCGTAAACCATAAACGTACTGCCTATCACGGGCCCGTACCGTTTACCGAGGTGTCATCTATCACAGGTCTGCACGGTTTACTAAAAAGAACGTAAATTGTAAATGTACCGCCTATCACAGGCCAAAGTACTATTTACCAAGGTGCCACCTATCACGGGTCTGCACAATTTACAAAAACGTAAATCATAAATGTACCGCCTATCACAGGCCAAAGTACTATTTACCAAGGTGCCACCTATCACGGGTCTGCACGGTTAACTAAAAATAACGTAAATTGTAAATGTACC
>NC_021165.2:47865978-47942167 GCF_000331145.2 Cicer arietinum
TTTCTTTTCTTTCTATTTCCTTCTCTTTTCCCTCCACACAAACATATATATATATATATATATATATATATATATGTATGTATGTATTTATATATATTAATTACTTTTAACAAATATCTCCAAATATCTAGATATTTATTAAAATTATCATTTCACCCATAAGGCATTAAATTCTTCGTAAAGGATTCACCGTACTTAATTTAATTTATTTATCGACGAGTAATTTTAATCGGGCATCAAATATCTTTTTGGTCATATAAACTCCAAAATATTAATAACTTTGGCTAAAAAGCCTCCGAGTTCAATACCAAAATACACTAAAATACATAAAGTATACTTTAAAATTATGGGTCTTACAACATTGATCTCTATGATTGTATATATCTTTCTTATTTTTTGAGGATAGAATTATCTCAATTTATAGAAATCATGAATCTTTAAATATGAGGAAAAATACAATATATCATTTGGACACTTAGATGATTTCCCATTGACCTTGTTTATAATTACAAATATGTCATTCCAACTATGTCCTTGTTATAAGAAGGCTGATAGGATAAGTATGGTGGTCCATCCTCAGATCTAATTAGTACGAGGATGAAGCTTTCAATATTTTTATGTGATTGGTTTTTTTTGGCATTTCCTTTTTTCAACAAATTGAAGTGGCTTACCTTGTAAGTCAATGACACCACTTTTTGTACCTTTGTACTTTCCCTTATTTTCCTATGTGCGAGGATGATTAGATAACAAAGTTCATCCTCAATTATGTGTTGTTTATCCTTTGACACTTGTACAAGTATTATTTAATCAATTTTCTGCTGCTAGTTGTTCTTCTTGTTATTTTGATTATTTTGGATGTTTGAGATAATAGTAGCATCATCCTCTCTTAGAGAATAAATTAATATCTTTAGAATCTTAATTTGATCAAGAATGTAAATGACAGGTTTTCTAAAAATTTCCCATTGACATCCTCAGTGAAAGGAGCCTCTGATATTGTAACCTCCAAAAAATTTGGCACCTCAACCGCTTCGGTCATAAAAGGCTCGATTGTTGGAGGTGAAGGTGTTGCAACTAAATGGGCAAGCGCAAGATCCCCAACCTCAACAAAGTGAGTCTATACTTCTCCCAAACATCACGTTTAAGCTTCATCCCTTTTTGGATTGTATCGAAGTCTAACTCAAGACCTTTCTTTTGAGCCAATAAGAGCTTTAGCTCACCATCAATACAGGTTGATTCGCTATATAAGCTAATTCTTTGACTGTTGGCTACTTTGGTAATGTTGGCTATATGTGAAGCTTCCAGTTGTTGTCGTCCCATTTCCTCCTTAATCCTTTCTTGCTCAACTTTAAGAAAATGCACCTTATCTTCAAAGGCGAGTAAGCTTGCTTAAGGGTTATTTTTGTGGACTAAAGGACTTCAATCCAAATGAGGTTGTGGGGAGCACACTCGTATTTCTCCCTAAGGCCATGATAGTCTATAGAGATATGGCTCAGCTCCAAGCTCGTTTGGGTAAAAATATATTGTTGATAGGAAGGGATTTCATTTACTAATGCTATCCAAAAGAGTAGAGCTCTCAAAGAGCAACTTCTTATATTTTGGTGGGGATCTCTATTTGTTGTGTTGCATCAATAATGTACATATTTTCTTTAGTGTACATAGAGACCACAGAAGGGCTATTGATTTCTCCAAAGAAGTATTTGATTCACTTCTCTTTAGAAAATGTGTGGCAAGACAGGTGATATGTCATTGGATGGAGGAAAAGCTCACATATGAGGTGCATAAGCTCTTAAAGGCGAGCTTTACATGTGCAAATCAAGAGACTGAATAGCCTTATGAGCCAGGTCTATATATGCTTAAAAGAACAACAAGACAAAGGATTAAGAGAGTTATCTATGGACCTATTGAAAAAAATTGAGTGCAAAGTTACCTTGGAAGAGGATTTAGTTGTTGTTTTAGTGATTTAGGACCTAGATGCAGTCGTTTCCATTGGTAGATGAGAAGTTTTCATTCTCTAAAATAAGTTTTCTTTTCATTCTCTGAATAACAAATAAATTACTTCTGGTCTTTTCTTCTTGTGGACTGACGAAAACACTGCGTTAGTTGGCTTGAGGGGTCATGGGATCTGAAGGTTCGTTGATATGAATGCCACCTGGTTTGTTCCTTTTTTTGGGAGTTGATTTGTGTAAGACCCGTAATTTTAAAGTACCATTTATGTATTTTTGGTGTATTTTGGATTTTGGCTCGGAGGCTTTTAAGCCAAAGTTATTAATATTTTGGAGTTTTATAATCAAAAAGATATTTTGATGCCAATTAAAATTTATCGTCGATAAATAAATTGAATTTAACTGCGATAAATCCTTTACGGAGAATTTAAGGCGTTTCGGGTGAAACGGTAATTTAACAAATATCTAGATTTTGAGATATTTGTTAAGTTATATTTATTATATTTATATATGTTTGTTTGGGGGGAAAAAGAAAAGAAAACTAGAAGGAAGGAAAAGGAAAAGAAAATAGTATATAAAGGAAAGAAGGAAAAGGGAAGAAAGGAAAAACAAAGGAAAGAAAAAGAAAGGAAGGAAAATTTCAAACTTCATCTTCTTCCTCTAACCGTGACCCATTTTTCTCCTTTCTCCCATTCTCATTTTCGTCAGTTTCGTTTCTTCAAAATTAGTAACCCAATGTTGGGTGAGAGTTAGATCAAGGTTTTCGCAACTCCACTCTTCCTCTTTGATTCGTAAACGAATAAAAACGGTTTTTGAGATCCAAACACAAACCCCTCCGTTTCTTCAAGATCCAAGCTTCATTTCGCGAAGAGTCAGAAGGGAAGGTTGCTCACTACCACGCCACGGTGCTAGTGAACTAATTTGGAAGCGGCGTTGCGAGCGGAGATTTTACCAGAATTACTCGCGGTACCGGAAAACCACGTTAGCTTGCATTAGGGACTTATCTGTAGTTGTGTGGGAAGGAAATTGTTAGGGTTAAATGTGTCGATTTGGGGAAAAACCAAACTAGTGCGTTATGGGTAACAACCTTAGAGTTAGGTTTTGTTTATAGTGATGAATGTTTCGTGGTAAATGAATTTGAATGTCATTGTGTATGATTATGGGTAAATGAAATTTGATGTATCTGGGTGTTATGTTGCGTGATTTGTGTTCGTTGTATTTGGTGTGTTCGTACTTGATGTTTGTTAATTGGTGTGGTTGTTGTGAATTATGGTTTGAATGTGAAAGTATGTTTGAGTTTGTTTCTGTGGAATTTGAAAACCATTAGAGTTAAACGAGTATTAAAAATGGGGAATCTTTTAATACCTCGGTTTACTTAATGTGCATTTGAGGAAAAGGTTTAAGTTAACTGGGCGGTGAGAATGGGGAATCTCTTAATGTCCCGGTTACTTAACTATCATTTTGAAAATCGTTTCGGTAAATGAGTATTAAGAATGGGGAATCTCTTAATATGACTGTTTGCTTAACGTTTTATTTTGAAAATCATTAAGTTAAATCGGTATTAAGAACGGGGAATCTCTTAATGACTTATTTAATTAATGTTGTTTGAAAGTCGTTTAAGTTAAATGGGTATTAAAAATGGGGAATCTTTTAATATCTGCATTTGCTTAACGATTGTTGTGAATGGAGTCTGTGTATGCTCATGCATTTCATTTGGTAAATTGTGTCGACCCGTGATAGGTGACACCTTGGTAAACTGTACGGACCCGTGATAGGTTGTACGTTTGCGATTTACATTTTAGTAAATCGTGTTGACCCGTGATAGGTGACACCATGGTAACTGTACTGACCCGTGATAGGTGGTACATTTACGATTTACATTTTTGGTGAATTGTGCTGACCCGTGATAGGTGGCACCTAGGTAAACAGTACTGGTCTGTGATAGGCGGTACGTTTACGATTCCCGCTTTTTCTTTTAGTAAATCGTGTTGACCCGTGATAGGTGACACCATGGTAACTGTACTGACCCGTGATAGGTGGTACATTTACGATTCCCGCTTTTTCTTTTAGTAAATCGTGTTGACCCGTGATAGGTGACACCATGGTAACTGTACTGACCCGTGATAGGTGGTACGTTTATGATTTACGCATTTTAGTAAATCGTGCTGACCCGTGATAGGTGGCACCTCGGTAATTGGTACTTTGGCCTGCGATAGGCGGTACAATTATGATTTACGGCCCTTCGAGGAGGGTTTTGGTTTGGAATTCCGAGTCCATGCATTTTGGCATATACGCATTGCATTAGGGTGCCTGGCACGCGAGTCATGTTTGATTTGAGTTTATGATTGAGTGATTCGAATTTTGATTTATCGTGATAACTGAGATGAAGGTGTTAAGTGCTATGTGTTGTGTATTGTGTGTGAGTATGATGGTTATCGAACCTTTGTGTGTCGTAGTAATCGCGTAGAAATTGCTAAGTGTTAAGTGGTGAACTTGATTAGGAATGACTTAGGTTAATTCATGAATTTTTGGAAAACTGATCAGGGAAATCGATTTCCCAATCGATTGGATGGGTAAACAGGGACTTGGCCAATTCACAAAATCGATTAGCCAATCGATTTCGAAAACAATTTTCAAAGGAATCAGTTAAGAAATCGATTGCCCAATCGATTAGGCCTTAAGTCAGGGGCTCAGGAACCAATCAATCGATTTACCAATCGATTGAATTCAGCCCAGGATTCTGTTTTCATTAAGAATCCCTCACCAAATCGATTAGGAAATCGATTGGCTCGAAACCAGGGGCTCAGGAACCAATCAATCGATTTACCAATCGATTGAATTCAGCCCAGGATTCTGTTTTCATTAAAAATCTTCACCCCAATCGATTGCCCAATCGATTGGCTCAGTGAAAATCCTCATTTTTAGTTGTATGATTAATTGCTCATGAATCTATCCATGTTTTGTTTTATCATGTGTTAATTAGGAGATCGAGAACTGCATTTTACCTTCATTTTCATTGGCAATGTAATGTATGAACTTTTCGCACATTGAAAATCCTGTTAAGGTGCATGCTTAGTTAAAAAGTTGTTTTGAGCATTCAAAAACTTAATTGCTATGTGTTAACTGTTATTTTCTGGTTGGTGACCCTTTACACTATTGTGGAAATCTGGGCTTTGCCCTCAGATGAGAGTCAGGACGGCCCTACTGGTTCGTACCCTACGGACAGGGATGGAGATGGGAATGCTTGACTGCGGTTGTGTTAGGAGGATCTCACGGGGCGCGTGGAGATTACTCAGGGTGTATAGTTTTTGGTAGGATGATCAGATTAGGATGATGTATAGGGACTAGGGGTCCTTCTTTTTGGTTTGGAGTATTTTAGTTTTGGAAAACTGTACTTATACAAATATTATCAGTTTGATATCATCTTTGAATGGGTTCCATGTACCATTTGATGTTTATGTAGAAATGTTTTGGATTTGTAATTGGAGAAACTTTTCCGCTGCTTGTAAATTATAATGACTCAATTATTTATCCAAAAGCATTTCCTGATTTATTCTTTGTTCGTTTTAATTACTTTTAGAAAAAAAAAAATATACCCTCGCTTTGAAAAACGGGGTGTTACATTGTGGTATCAGAGCATAGGTTTAGTTTTCTTTGGGAGCTGTGGAACCTTGGTTATAGATTGTAGGTCGACCTATAAGTTAGGAGTTGTTATCTGATCATGTGTCGGTTTAGGTGACTTGAGTTGTCAAGTCCAATTTAATTGTGTGTTGTTAGTCGGACGTTAGTTTAGAATTATTTGAAGTAGTGTTAAAACTCTACTTGATGATGGTTCTTATAGGAAACCATGCCGCCCAGAAGGAATGACGCTCCGAGAGCCAACGCTAGGAATGACCAAATGGCGGAGGCTATGAACAACATGGCTGCTTCTGTCGCTGCACAGACCGCTGCCAAGACTCAACGGGATCTTGAAAAGAGGGGAAGAGAGATCCGTGCTGCAGAATCAAGAGGGTTGGAAGACTTCCGTCGTTACAATCCTCCTAAGTTCAAGGGGGATGAGGGTTCAGAGAAGGCGGATCAATGGATCCAAGAAGTGGAGAAAATCTTTGATATGATTAACTGCCAGGCTGGAGTGAAGGTCAGCTATGCCACGTATATGTTGCTAGGGGATGCTGAATACTGGTGGAGGAGTGCAAGGTTGTTGATGGGAGCAGCCCACGAGGAGGTGAACTGGGAATCGTTCAAAAGAAAGTTTTTAGACAAATACTTTCCGATGAGTACCAGGACTAAGTTGGGTGACGACTTTCTGAAACTTCACCAGGGGAGCCTGACTGTGGGCGAGTATGCTGCTAAATTTGAATCACTATCGAGGCATTTCAGGTTCTTCCGTGAAGAAATTGATGAACCGTTCATGTGTCATCGTTTCCAAGACGGATTGAAGTATGAGATTCAAGATTCCGTCTTACCTTTGGGAATTCAACGTTTCCAAGCGCTGGTAGAGAAATGTAGAGAAGTGGAAGATATGAAGAACAAGAGGGCTAGCCGAGTTGGGAATTTTAATTCGGGAGGCCCTAGTCGGGCGACTTATCAGAATAGGGGAAAACAAGTGGCTAAACCTTATAATCGCCCCCAGAATAACAACGGTGGACCGAGTCGCCCAGGGAACCAGAATTTCGGAAGGCAAATGGGGCAAGTGCTTCGATGTTTCCGATGTGGGAAAGAAGGACACTATGCTAGTGCTTGTACCACTAACATCCCCATCTGTCACAATTGTCAGAAGTCGGGGCACATGGCAAGGGAGTGCACGGCTCCAAAGGTGGAACCAGTGGTGAATGTAGCTAGGGCTACCCGTCCTACTGCTAGAGGACGCATTTATTGTGTGAATGCTGAAGAGGGAAATCCATCTGGTAATCTGATTCAGCGTGATTGTGAGATTGCAGGTAACACTCTAACTGCACTCTTTGATTCGGGGGCAACCCATTCCTTCATTGCTATGGACTGTGTGAATCGCTTGAAGTTATCTGTGTCTGCTTTACCTTTTGATTTGGTTGTTTCCACGCCTGCTAAGACCTTAACCGTAAATTCAGCATGTTTACATTGTCGAATGACTATTCAGAATAGGGATTTCTTGGTTAATCTAATTTGTTTACCGCTACAATCACTCGAGGTCATCCTCGGTATGGATTGGATGTCTTATCACTATGTGATCTTGGATTGTGCTCGGAAATTGGTTCTTTTCCCCGAACCAGGAGTTGTTAAGTATTTAGCTGCTAACAAACTCCGAGTGTCGCTAAGTGAAGGGACTCATGAGTTTTTGTCTCTAGCAAATGTAGAGGCAAAGATAAATGTGGAAATAGAAGATGTGATACTTGTCAACGAGTATCGGGATGTATTTCCAACGGAAATTCCAGGATTGCCACCGGTAAGAGAAGTGGAATTCTTCATTGATTTGCACCCAGGAACGGGACCCATTTCAATGGCACCTTATCGAATGTCGCCATTGGAATTAAATGAGCTCAAAGGCCAAATTGAAGACTTGTTGGAGAAGAAATTCATCAGACCAAGTGTATCACCATGGGGTGCTCCAGTTTTGCTAGTTAAGAAGAAGGACGGAAGCTCGCGCCTATGTGTGGATTATAGACAGCTCAACAAGGCAACTATCAAGAATCGTTATCCTTTGCCACGAATCGATGATTTGATGGATCAATTGAGAGGGGCCGCGATATTTTCGAAGATTGACTTGAAGTCGGGTTACCATCAGATCCGAGTAAGGGAAGGAGACATTCAGAAAACAGCTTTCAGAACCCGCTACGGACATTATGAATACCTGGTTATGCCGTTCGGAGTTACCAATGCACCGGCAATTTTCATGGACTACATGAACAGGATCTTTAATTCGTTCCTTGATAAATTCGTGGTGGTATTCATTGATGATATATTGATTTATTCAAGGACCGAAGAAGAGCATGGAGAACATTTGCGACAAGTTCTTGAGATTTTACGCGAGAAGCGATTGTATGCCAATCTGTCGAAGTGTGAATTTTGGCTAGAGAAAGTGAATTTCTTGGGACATGTGATAACCAAGGAAGGAATCGCTGTAGATCCGGCTAAGATTGAGGCGGTTCTTGCTTGGAAACAGCCTCAGACTGTCACTGACATACGAAGTTTTGTGGGACTGGCAGGGTACTACAGGAGGTTTATCGAAGGTTTTGCTAAGATTGTGGCTCCACTGACACAACTTACCAGAAAAGATCAACCGTTCGCATGGACGGAGAAGTGTGAAGAAAACTTCCAGTTACTGAAGAGGAAATTGACGACCTCACCTGTATTGGTGTTACCGCAATCAGAAGAACCCTATGAAGTTTATTGTGATGCATCCCACCAGGGGTTAGGATGTGTTCTGATGCAACACAAGAAAGCTGTGGCTTATGCCTCGAGACAATTGAAGATTCACGAAAGGAACTATCCTACTCATGATTTGGAGCTTGCCGCGGTTGTTTTTGCATTAAAGATCTGGAGGCATTATTTATATGGGTGCACGTTCACCGTGTTCAGCGACCATAAGAGCTTGAAATATTTGTTTGATCAGAAGGAGTTGAACATGCGCCAGAGACGATGGATGGAGACTCTCAAGGATTTTGATTTCACACTGCAGTACCACCCTGGGAAGGCCAATGTAGTGGCGGATGCGTTGAGCAGAAGAAGTGTATCGGTGTCTTCACTAATTATGGCTAGACAACAAGAGTTGTGGGAAGCTTTTAGAGACTTGCACTTGAACGTAGAGTTTGCACCGGGAATTTTGAAATTCGGAATGATTAAGATCTCGAGTGGATTACTTGAAGACATTGCGAATTCTCAGGATGACGTCTTAATTCAAGAGAAGAGGAATCTAATAGTACAAGGGAAGACGACTGAGTTCAAGATTGGGGCTGATAATGTTTTGCGGTGTAATGGTAGGATTTGTGTACCAGAAATTACAGATATGCGGAAAACGATTTTAGAAGAGGCGCATAAGAGTAAGCTGAGTATTCATCCTGGGGCAACAAAGATGTATCAGGATTTGAGGCAGAATTATTGGTGGCCAGGAATGAAGAAACATGTGGCGGAATATGTATCCACTTGTCTAACTTGTCAGAAAGCGAAGGTGGAACATCAGCGACCTGCTGGAATGTTGCAACCTTTAGATATACCTGAATGGAAGTGGGACAGCATTTCCATGGATTTTATAACCGGATTACCAAAGACAAGGAGGAAGAATGATTCTATATGGGTGATAGTGGACCGACTGACTAAATCTGCTCACTTTTTACCGGTAAGGACCACCTATAAGGTAGATCAGCTAACGGAGATCTACATTGCTGAAATTGTGAGGTTACACGGGGTACCATCGAGCATTGTATCAGACCGTGATCCGAAGTTCACATCGCATTTTTGGGGAGCATTGCACGAAGCGTTGGGAACGAAGCTACGATTGAGTTCAGCTTACCATCCACAAACGGACGGACAGACTGAAAGGACAAATCAGTCCTTGGAAGATCTGTTGAGAGCATGTGTTTTAGATGATAGAGGAAGTTGGGATGATGTACTTCCGTTGATTGAGTTCACTTACAACAATAGTTTCCACGCAAGTATTGGAATGGCACCATATGAGGCTTTATATGGGCGCAAGTGTCAAACGCCCTTGTGTTGGTATAAAGACGGTGAGAATATGATTGTCGGACCAGAGATGGTGCAACAGACCACAGCTAAAGTAAGGAAGATCAAGGAGAAAATGAAGACTTCACAAGATCGCCAGAAGAGTTACGCGGACAAGCGTCGCAGACTTTTGGAATTCGAACAGGGTGACCATGTATTTCTGAGAGTCACACCTACTACTGGAGTAGGTAGAGCCTTGAAATCGAAGAAGTTGACTCCGAAATTCATTGGACCATATCAGATTTCTGCACGAATTGGGCCGGTTGCTTATCGGATTGCATTACCTCCGATACTGTCCAATATCCATGACGTGTTTCATGTGTCGCAGTTGAGGAAATATCTCGCAGATCCATCTCACGTGATCGAACCAGACACAATCCAGCTAAAGGATAACCTGTCGTTCGAAGTACCACCCGTGAGAATTGATGACAGGAAGATTAAGCGGTTGAGGACCAAGGATGTTTCGTTGGTCAAGGTGATCTGGAACCCAATTACTGGAGATGCGACTTGGGAACTGGAGAGCAAGATGAGGGAACAACACCCAGAGTTATTTATCGATGCATAGTTTCGAGGACGAAACTAATTTTAGGGGGGGAGTAATGTAAGACCCATAATTTTAAAGTACCCTTTTATGTATTTTTGGTATATTTTGGATTTTGGCTCGGAGGCTTTTAAGCCAAAGTTAATAATATTTTGGAGTTTTATAATCAAAAAGATATTTCGATGCCAATTAGAATTTCTCGTCGATAAATAAATTGAATTTAACTGCGGAAAATACTTTACGGTTAATTTAAGGCGTTTCGGGTGAAAAGGTAATTTAATAAATATCTAGATTTTGAGATATTTGTTAAGTTATATTTATTTTATATATATATGTTTGCTTGGAGGGAAAAAGAAAGGAAAACTAGAAGGAAGGAAAAGGAAAAGAAAATAGTATATAAAGGAAGGAAGGAAAAAGGAAGAAAGGAAAAACAAAGGAAAGAAAAAGAAAGGAAGGAAAATTTCAAAACTTCATCTTCTTCCTCTAACCGTGACCCATTTTTCTCCTTTCTCCCATTTTCGTTTTCGTCGCTTTCTTTTCTTCAAAACTAGTAACCCAAGGTTGGGGGAGAGTTAGATCAAGGTTTTTGCAACTCCACTCTTCCTCTTTGATTCGAAAACGAAGAAATACGGTTTTTTTTGGAAAAACGATCAGGGAAATCGATTTCCCAATCGATTGGATGAGTTGCAGGAAGTTCACCATTTTGACCTAATCGATTTGCCAATCGATTGTATAAATATATCTTTCAAAATCTTTTAAGAAATCGATTTGGAAATCGATTGGCAGAGAGGCAGGAACTCAGCAAAACTGCCAAAATCGATTTGGAAATCGATTTGGCAACCCAGGGACTCATCAGAACTGACAAAATCGACTTAGAAATCGATTTGGTCATGCAGAAACTCAGCAGAACTGACCAAATCGATTTGGCAATCGATTGGCTCAGCAAAAGTCCTTATTTTGAGTTAGATAATCGATTTCTCAATTGATTTATCAATGCTTTGGTCAGTTATGTATTACTTGATGGTTTGAGAACTTCATTTTGAGTTCATTGTTAATTGGCAAGCATTATATGAACTTTTAGCATATGGAAAATCCTTTTAAGGTGCATGCTTAGTTGAAAAGTTGTTTTGAGCATTTAAAAACTTAATTGCTATGTGTTAACTGTTATTTTCTGGTTGGTGACCCTTTACAATTATTGTGGAAATCTGGGCTTTGCCCTCAGATGAGAGTCAGGACGGTCCTACCGGTTCGTACCCTACGGATGGGAATGGAGATGGGAACGCGTGATTGCAGTTACATTAGGAGGATCTCACGGGGCGCGTGGAGATACTCAGGGTGTATAGCTTTTTGGTAGGATGATCAGATTAGGATGATGTATAGGAACTAGGTGTCCTTCTTTTTGGATTGGAGTATTTTTAGTTTGGAAAACTGTATTTATACTAATATTGTCAGTTTGACTTCTTATTCGAATGGGTTCCATGTACCATTTGATGTTGTGTAAATGTTTGGATTTATAATTGGAGAAACTTTTCCACTGCTTGTAAATTATAATGACTTAGTTATTTATCCAAAGGCATTTCTTTGTCTATTTCTTTGTTTTAGTTTAATTACTTTTGAAAAAAAAAATATACCCTCGCTTTGAAAAACGGGGTGTTACAATTTGTGCCTCATTCTTCTTCTATATCACCAACAATCGTACATATAGAAAATGCAAAATAGAAATAGAAGAGGGGCACTGATGGTTGGTATGCTAAGAAGATAAAAAGAGATTTACTAGTTTACCCTTTTGGCTTGCCGATGGGGCTTTGCTTTCGGTGGATCATTTGAAGGCCGACTGCGGCACGTTGATAAGTTTTATGGTATCTTTCAAATCATCCTTAGAACTTAAGAGCATTAGGAGAAGTTAGAGGGTATCTTGATCGATGATCACCAATTGGAAAACACATTAGATTCCTTTGGAAGATGGGGAAATGCAACCATGAAAAAAGCATGAAACTTTTGTAGGCTCAGGCGAGCAACCTTGTTTAACTAGACTTTACCTATAAAGCTTCTGGTGACTCCAACAGTGTTTGATTCATAATCGAGGGGGGTGTGTTGTAGGAGTCTCAATTTCTTGGCTACACTTTGAGAATTGTAGCACTCCACCGAAATATTGTTGTTCCTACTTCCTAACTTCATTCTACATAGCAAGTCTCTAGCCATTAGAAGATCATAGCTTCCAACATCAAACATCCAATATGGGTCGCAACCTTCCAAGAAGATCGGGGTCCAATCAAGTGATATCTGGTTCGGCAAAAATAACCGTTCAACTAATGTGCAGGCTAGTTAGTCATTATATGCAAGATGGATTATTCACCTCCATAGGAATTGTTCCTCATTAGAAATCGAGTCGTGGTTTATAGACGTATCCAAAAAATAAAGGAAATAAAATTTAAACCAAAATGGAAGAAACCAGATAGGTCCACCTGCTGCCAATTTGTCATTCCTCTCCCTCAATTGTTCTAAAATAGTATGTAAGGAACATAAGAACGAGGAAATAAATAAATAAAGAGTCCCAAGCTATGCTTTAGTTGAATTGAAGCAAAGCCACATACAATTGCAGCTCTTGGGCGATGGCTACAAAACTAGTACAAACGAAGAATTTGATGAACCAATACAACAAAAATGCAGTGTGCTCTACATATGAGACATCACTAGAGTCAACAATGTTATATGACATGAACAAGGCATAACTAGAGCTGGATTTTTAGAAATGAAACCCTAATGAATGGATTGTGGCATCATGAGTTGTAGGGGCTTCGACTTTGATGATGGGCAAACCAAGGATGGTTGCCACATCAAAATGAGTTAAGGTCATCACACGCCATAGAGAAACAAAAACATTGGAACTTATTGACCTATAGTAGAGGATTATATAGGTGGCCCATGTTGAATCTTATGTCGACATGTGAAAACTTAAGGATGACATATATTCCCCATTGTTTACAATCCTACTCCTTATTTGAAATTGCCCTGGTGAGCTATTTGACTTACTCAAGGGTTGGACGTGCCCTTAAGTAAGTTTGGAGTTGAGAGGCTTCGGGAGGAAGGGTTCAATTGTTACATAAGTTGTGGATGGATGCAATGTCATGTGATATTCAATTGGGCGAAGTACACCAATGATGTGTTTCTCATTTTGATTAAGGCTTTGTGAACCAAATGAAGACATAGGTTGAGATTAGGGACAGTAATAATTCAAGGCGATAAGTTGTAGGGAGAAAAGGATACATGAGAAAGCAGTTTGAGGAAGGAGATAACACAAAATGAAGATCAATGAAATTGGGTCGTCAAGATCCAAGACTGTCAGGGTCGTCAAGGTCCAAGACTAAGTCAAAACCCACTACAACATGATAATTTGACATACGATTTTAGCGCCACTAACAACCAAAACAAAGAAACGATAACAGAAAGAGAGCACACACATATAATTCTAATTTGACTAACCAAAGAACACATGAAAATGAGTTGATTGTGGGGTGCCACGATCTTTTTTAGTTGGAAGATATAACACATTACCCCGCGTAATTAGCCATGCATCGCTACATGTTATTAGACCACGTTTCATATCTAGTAGGATTAGCTTTGTCTATAAATACTAAAACTTGAAATTTTTCTAAAACACACAATCAATCTTACAAGCTTTTTATGCTATATTTATCAATTTACTTAACTTTACTTTATGCATTTCTTAGTTTAGTAGTTAAAATTTTGACATCGTACTTAACATCTTTGGAATAGTTAAGGAACCCATAATTGTGAAATAGAGTTATTTCCTCAGCGTAATCATTTGAAGCAAAAAGAAATAAAAAAGTTGAGAGCATTAAGCCGTTTCTTTGGCTAATTTTTTCTCCAACAACACGCAAATATACAGGTTTATGTCATTAACCACTTTTAATGCCTTATTAACCACTTAATTGTTAGTGTTTTACCACTTATTTAACATGTATCTTATTAACAACCAAAATTCAAGATATTAACTACTTTAGAGTATTACGATTTAATGTGATATAAGTGATTAATAACATGCACTTAAGGAGTGTCCTTAAGTCTTAGCTCAACAGGAATATGTCAATATTGTTAGCTTGAAAGTCTTATCCCGGATTCAAATTTGAGACTTCGTATTTGTGTGTGAGTTTATGGTTGTACTTATCATCTCGTCTAAGACAAAATAAACATATGCATTTTAGTGGTTAATGAAATATTTAAATTGGTTAATGACATAAATCTATTGTATCTGGGGTACAAAATTATTATTATTATTTGAAAAAATAATTTAAAATCTTTTTTTGCATAAAAAAAATGATTTGCAAGAAAAAAAGACAATAGTGCCCCATATTTATACGGTGTCTGTATCTAAAAGTTATGTTCTAATAACTCAACTGATGTTTTAATTCAATCCTCTCATGTTCGGATAATAATATTGTCTATTGACTCTATTCATATAACTATGACGGAATTTTTGAATAGCTATGTATCCAAAAATTTAGAGTCGTCAAAATGGAGTAATATGAATACACTGATCCAAAAAATCTAATGAAACATAGGGTAGTCTATAAAAATTTTAGCCGAATTTTAATGGGCATTTTAGCTCAGCCCTTAAAAGTCCATACCCGTGGTGGACTATCCCAGTCGAACTTAGGACTACCCCCTTGACATGAAATAATAGTATATGAACTTTATTTTTAAAAAAAATTATCTAAAATATTTAAACACAACTAAAAACAAGGTATATTTAAAAGATTGTTAATATTATTTAAAAAAACGTTAAAAATGTTTAAATTTAGATAATATTTTTTAAAATTACAAAACTTAATATTATAAAATAAAAATAAAAAATTTAAAAATAATTAAATGACTAGTCTAAAGACGTGAAATCTTTTTACAATTGAACTCGGATAATTTTTTTAAGATAATTTTTAAAGTGCTTTTAAACCAATATGATAAAAACCTATAATCTGTTAGAACCAACCTTAAACAAACCGTCGACACAGTTTTGATAGCTCTAAAAAAGTGAGAAAAATGTTGCCTTATAATATAGACAATTAGTAAACAACTCCTCGAAACAATTGCCTATATTCGTATAGGCAACAATTTACACAATTTTGACTACAGTTGAAATATATAATTCAAAAGAAAGAAATGACAGAATTGCTACAAAATTGATTATTGGCTTCCCAAGAATCTCAATTGAAGTGTCATTTAATAGCTAGGCATTGTAACCTCTAAATGTACCCTGTCATGCTATTTGTCGGGTATACTACTTATCAAATTACTATTTTGTTGATGAAATGTAAAAGACATGAGATGAGATGAGATTATTATTCGAGTTATAGTTAGTAAATTGTTTGAAGATGATAATTTGAAATAATATTTGTTGGTATTAACTATTAGATGTGACTTGACTCTCTAGTAAGAGATCAGTTGGAAGATAAGTAAAGTCTAATAAAAAGTTATTCTGATCAAATTTTGAATTTTAGTATTTTCAAACCATTCTTCTTTAATTAATTTTTTTAACTATTTGAGATAAATAACTTTATTGATTTGAAATAATATGATAACTACATTAAAGAGATTACAATGAATTATATAAGTAGAACTCGCTAACAATACCATTAAATAGTATTTTGTTGAAGGTGCTATTTTGTATTAATTTATTTATTTTTGGTAAATATTATTTTGTATTATTCTGACATAAAATATAAGTAAAAATAATAATTAAAAATTAAAAATTAAAATAAAATATATCAAATTTTTAATTACTATTTTTATTTATATTTTGTTCCAAATACACTATCATTATACAAGGTAGTTGTTGTAGAATTTGATTTATGGGCTGTAACATTTATAAGAGAATAATATTTTTCTTTTTATCTTGAGAGAGGAACGAGATATTCATAATCTAGAGTGCAACAAGAATATAAAACCTCACAAAAAATTATTTTATCCGGATTCGAATTCAAATTATTTGAAAGGGTCATTATCTGTCTGAGGCTAATTATTTACTTGTATATATGGATGGTATATTCTCTGCTATACTTAAGATGTTAACTGAATTGTAAGAATTTAATGATGTAATTTCAAACTACACTAATAATAATTATAAAAAAGTGGTTAGTGTCACTTTCGTTAATAATTTTTGTTTTTTTTTTTTTTACTTTTTCCAAATTGTTTTTATAAAAAAGGTATATTACTACACTTATGTAAAACTAAAGCACGTGTTAGGCCATTCATTGGAGAAATTACATGTAAAGGTGACTTAGGATCTGGTGATTAAAATATTAACAGGATTTTGTGGTCACAGATTCAGTCAGAGAACTAAACAAGAAATATACTAGTCTCATATAAATGTGTGTGTAAATATAAATTATTATATAATCCCACTAGATTTAACTCCCAATAATTATGACAACAAACTTGGTAGCTTGATCTGTTATGGGCCGGTCGTCATATGCGGAGTTCTAATCTTTTGGTTCCAATAAAAAGTGAATTATAAGTCTAACACAATATTTAAATTTTGAAAGTTAAAAATACAAATTTTAAGATAAATTTTTATATTTAAATAATTAATTTATATCTTTGGGACACATGTTAGTTTTTTCACATGTATATATATAGGATCGGTTTTGAGATTTTTAGTGTTATGTGCGAATATTCTTTTGTAATTATTCAAATATCATATTTTTTTATTGTAAAATCATTAATGCTTCTTTTAAAATTAAGATTCTTTAAAAAAATCATTTTTAATATAAATCAACCTGAGATTATTCAATTTATTTTGTGACATACTATACCACAAATAAGATTTTAACAATTTCAGTTTAAAAAAACATCTTTCTTTTAGCAGATGCAAGAGTAATAAGAATAATGAATATTATTTTATAAGATGTACATAAATTATGAAAATAATTAAATGTCATTAAATAATTCCATATCATATAACTTATTTTTGATTCAAATGTTAAAGCCTCAAAACCTCTGTAATGACTTCTAATTTTTCAAATAAAATTTCACCAACAAGATCATAAGAATCAATTATGTTTTTGGTAAGTTTCAAGGAGTTCAACATGATTTCAATACTAAATAAAAATTAAAAATCTCTTTATATCTATTATATATTGATAAAATCTATTAGAGAAAGAGCCAAATACTTGATCTACATTATATAAAAAATAATGAATTTTAAAAGTCTCTTCGGTATATTCAAGGTTGAATTGTGTTTATTAGAAAAAATTTACTACAATGTATTTTAAATCTCCATTTTATGCAAAATAGTTTTAGCACTAATAATAACATTTACAAATTTGGTATATTCAAGGTTGAATTGTGTTTATTAGAAAAAATTTACTACATTGTATTTTAAATCTCCATTTTATGCAAAATAGTTTTAGCACTAACAATAACATTTACAAATTCAGATTCTGTATATTTTTTCTAAGAGTTAATCAAACCTTTTCCAAATCAGAATGCTCTACATTTGCAAATTCAAATTCCCTACATTTTTACTTTTTTACTCCCATCATTCAACAAAATTTACAATTTTCTATAATTCAACCGGTTAACATTATGACCCTTTTCAATACATTTTTTCACGAAGTACATATGTTCATTTATAATATATAATATAAATATAATTATTATTTTATAAATATCAATGTTTATTTAAATATATCTATATATTACTAAGTAGTAAGTTAAAAAAAATAAAAAAATAGTGCCTCTAAATAAACGACTTCCTGAGCGGTCGTGTTCCCCACCCATGTCAAAGCCATCCCATGTATATATATACCAAATCTTCTACAGTTGCAACATTATATTAGAATTGTAAAAGATCCAAAACACGCTTAACACCAAATTAAATTAAGTGATTAATGAAACATGTGGACCACTCCTCGATCGAATAACTTATTTTTGCCTCAATTAGTTTATTTTGTTTATTTATTAGTACCCCCAATTATATATGTTCTTGATTTGAGAATGTATAACTGGAACCCATAGTGGGTTACCCACTCAATTGGTGTTTTTCAATAATAATTCAAACAAATAAAATGTGCACGAGGGGATCCAGGTTACCCGATAATTATATAGTCACATACATAAGTTTCTTTTTTTTGTCCCAAAAAAGTTTTACATGAATTGGGTTATGAGAATTTGTAAAATGTGACTTAACTTCTTACCAACTGGATAGACATAGACATAGTTTAAGTCATTGATTACTTATTGGAGCATATATTTTATGTTGATGAATTATATATTCACTGCTAGCTAAGTTTGTGGCATAATTTCTTGATGCCTCTACAATAGATGACAAAGTTTCAAGTTTCTAAGTTATCCATTGAATGAAGTCCGGGCCCCTGAATTAAATAATAATTATATAAAAAATACAATATTAGTTAGGTAAATGCTCGAGTATATGGGAACCTAAAGCACAGCCATTCATCATTTCGCTACTTGTAATCTCATCATTTTGCCGATTTCTTTTTAAATGTGCATAGACCTAAAACCTTCTTAACCATAATTGTTTATAGTTCTATATTGGATTGGATGAGATAAGATTTAACAATATGTTTATAACTGGTGGATAGTTCTGATCCTAAAAGCTAGTTTTGTGGGATTGTGTTAGGTTCAACCTAAATTCTTAAGGGGTATGAGAGGGTATGATAGTCTATCAAATATCCATTGGACTACACCTTCTATCAGGTCAACACTATCAGACTACTCAGGTCATGCACCTGATGTCCAGTCTTGGGCTTAGAAGAATCATACATTGGATGAGATAAGATTTGATAAAGTGTTTATTGTTAGTGCAAAAGTGGTTTTAGCTATAATCATTTGATTGAATGTTTTGATGATAACAAAAATAAACAAATAAAGACCAATTATTTTCTAATTGTATTTGCTAAGTATGTAGATTAAGTTCGAAGACAAATAATTATATTAATAACTATCCATTTTAAAGAAGCATAAATTACAAATTAGAGATCTACTAATGGAGCAAGTGGTAATACTGCAAAGACAAGCGCAATAAAGTATGTGTTCCAATAAGATATATTCTCTGATGATTGGACGAAGACAAAAGAAATCAAGACTTCACTTCTCCTATATAGCCCAAGTCTGGTGACACGCGCCTTTATTATTGCAAGATTTGTTTGACTTTGAAAAAAGTAAGCAACCTTTAATTGACTCAGGGATGCAAGCGACATTGTGTCTCGATTCCTGCTCGAAATGCAAGCAACGTTGTAGTTTAGTTACCTCTGATAAATGCAAATGTGTTATGGATCGTCTGCCTCTGTTGATTTCAATAAAACAATTATTCGTCTACCTCTAATGGATTCAACAAATGTATGTTTGTCTGCCTCTCATAAGCGTGACAAGCAAGAATCTACCTATGCCTCTAATAAGCGTGACACACAAGAATATGTCTTTGCCTCTAATAAGTGTGACAAGCAAGTAATTGCCTCTTCCTCTTATAATCGCATCAACCGCCTGATAATCTAACTTTGAGTTATATTGTATCCTTTGAAAAAGTCTACAATTTGAAAAAATCAACGCTCTGAAAAAGTAACACTCTAAAGAAAATAAAGCAATTGCATATTCTCTCCTGCTGGAAATGCAAGCAACGTTGTAGTTTAGTTACCTCTGATAAATGCAAATGTGTTATGGATCGTCTGCCTCTGTTGATTTCAATAAAACAATTATTCGTCTACCTCTAATGGATTCAACAAATGTATGTTTGTCTGCCTCTCATAAGCGTGACAAGCAAGAATCTACCTATGCCTCTAATAAGCGTGACACACAAGAATATGTCTTTGCCTCTAATAAGTGTGACAAGCAAGTAATTGCCTCTTCCTCTTATAATCGCATCAACCGCCTGATAATCTAACTTTGAGTTATATTGTATCCTTTGAAAAA
Organism: Cicer arietinum; assembly: GCF_000331145.2. Taxonomy (NCBI): domain Eukaryota; kingdom Viridiplantae; phylum Streptophyta; class Magnoliopsida; order Fabales; family Fabaceae; genus Cicer; species Cicer arietinum. The sequence continues at coordinate 47,886,106 of NC_021165.2, forward strand.
GTCTACAATTTGAAAAAATCAACGCTCTGAAAAAGTAACACTCTAAAGAAAATAAAGCAATTGCATATTCTCTGGTGAACATTCTATATCTACTACCTATCTGAAACTCTTTAAGATTTGATTTGATCATAGTATCATTTGATTCCCTATCGTCAGTATCAAGGTACGTAGAATCATTCACAGAGATATATATGGATACTTATTAAGAAACTGATATGCCTTAAATGGTGATTGAATATTTCTAATAGTAACATTCTCAACAGACACTTCATCTATGTATTTAAGAACTTAGTCAGACCTTTATGAGTGTGAGTGAGAGGAAATTAAATATGCTATGTATGAAAGAGAAAATCTATGAAAACCAAGAACACATCAAACTAAAAGAATAAGTGAATTATCCTCTCATAGAGAGTTATTAGAGTTGATGTAAATTAGTCAAAGTGTTCTCACAAACTTGTAGGAATATAGGACTTAATCTGTAACATCCTCATAATGCGAGCTTGAATCCTAAAAATAAACTATGTCAAATCAGACACAAACTAGAACTAATATAAATCAACTCGATATTGACAACAACCCTCTAATCCTTAAGAGGTACCTAAAAAGGTAAAATGAATCTCATGAACCTCAATGGTAGGATGCTAGAAAGTTGAAGAAGATTTTGAGGACGACATATTGAAGAGGCTAGAGAAAAATACTCAGTGCCAAAAGAATCAGAGTTAAGAATACTTGTATGTTATTTATGGAAATAGTGGATTTAGCCCTCAATTGTACTAAGGAAAAATGTGTGTGCAAGGGAAGGACTGGATGTAGCAACAATTTGTTGTGAACTAGTATAAAATATATGTGTTTCCTTTATCATCTTCTATTTCTCGCATCTGAGTTCTTTATGATTAACATTACTCTATCTAACCTGTTTTTAAAAGTTAGTTGAATGTTTTGATAAAGAGTAGTTTTTGTAAGAAAATTGAGATACCGGAAACACAATTCAAACCTCTTTTTCTTATGTTTTATAGCACCTTCAACTAGTATCAGAGCACGGTCTCTTGATTGAGCACTTTACCGTGTGAGAGAAAATATCCCTATTTTCTGGAATTACTAGGAAAATGGTAGGAAATAGTGTATGCTTAAAAATATTTTCTTAAGTTCTTTTATCTCTCTAAAAACATTGTTTGACATAGTTTGCTTGCTAGTATTATAATTGCTATCTGAAAAATAGATAAAGTGCTCTTGTAGAACATCTATTTTCTCAAATGTTAATTTCATCTCCTTTCCAAAGTTTCCTATTTTTTTTTAGGTATTTTGTTTGTTTTATGAAAATGTTTCTCATAATGTAAATCAATTTTCAACGACATTTTGAGTAGTTAAACAAAATCTCTTTATTGAGACAAATGGATTCTCAAAGAGAAGAATATACATGAACAAAATTTTTTATTGTGTCCCTTGAAATAAAGTAATAATCTCAAAATCATAAAATCATATCTATATGAGAGATACTTTCTTAGAATATTTATCTTAGAAAATACCTTTTCGTGTTATCGGCTCTCTTTTGGAGAGCAGAGTAATACTCCATGTGTATTACAGAGATTAACAAATATCACATAGCATTTAAATTTCAAATGCACAAAATAACCTTTCAACTTAGCATACTCTTTGAAAGGGTTTTCAGATGCCAAACATGCATAATCAAAGTTGAAAAATGAAGCTTTTAACAAAACTGCATTGTCGTATTCGAAAACAGCATTCGAATACATTGCTAATTCATAAGTCAGTAGCAACAATCATCTTGTCGTATTCGAATACAATCTTGTCGTATTCGATTACACGTATTCGAATATACTCATGTCGTATTTGAATACAACTGTGAAAATGTAGATTTTCAGTTTGAAAATATTTCGAAATCATTCAACACTTACAACATAATGTCAATCATCATACTTATCAATTACAACACAATTACAAACAACAACTGAATATGTTTATACAATCATCATAGTATATCAAATATGACTCGCGTGCCAAACACCCTAATGCAATGCGTATATGCCAAAATGCATGATTCCGGAAATTCCAAACTAAAGCTCTCCTCGAGAGGCGTAAATCGTAATTGTACAGTCTCTCACAGACCAGTACTAATTACCAAGGTGCCACCTACCCCATGCCCGCACGATTTATTAAAGTGTAGCCTATCACAGGTTTTATACCACAATTCCAAACAATACCCTCCGCGACAGGAGTAAATCCTAAACGTACAATTCCTCACGAACAAACACGAATGCAGTCTCTCACAGACAACACAAGTGTAGTCTCTCACGTACAAACATGAGTGCAGTCTCTCACGGAAAAACACGAGTGCAGTCTCTCACGGACAAACACGATTTACTAGGGTGTAGTCTTTCACGGACAAACACCAGTGCAATCTCTCACGGATAAACATGATTTACTAGGGTGTAGTCTCTCACGGACAAACACAATTTACTAGGGTGTAGTCTCTCACAGACAAACACCAGTGCAGTCTCTCACGGACAAACACGATTTACTAGGGTGTAGTCTCTCACGGACAAACACTAGTGCAGTCTCTTATGGACAAACACGATTTACTAGGGTATAGTCTCTCACGGACAAACACCAGTGCAGTCTCTCACGGACAAACACGATTTACTATGGTGTAGTCTCTCACGGACAAACACCAGTGCAGTCTCTCACCAACAAACACAATTTACTAGGGTGTAGTCTCTCACGAACAAACACCAGTGCAGTCTCTTACGGAAAAACACGATTTACTAGGGTATAGTCTCTCACGGACAAACACCAGTGCAATCTTTCACGGACAAACATGATTTACTAGGGTGTAGTCTCTCACGGACAAACACCAGTTAAATCCTCGTAAGGATAAGATGAACCACTCAACTCATGGAACCATCCTATGGCCCATCGCGGTCACCACTTAAACATTGTGGCCCATCGTAGTCACCACTTAAACATCGTGGCCCATCGCGGTCACCACTTAATCGCGCCTCAACGCACCTTAAACATACATATAGCAGTTTTGAACACATAATCTCATCAAAACTTAATCACCACAACATCACACATAATGACACCACAATCATTCATAATATCAATTATGAGCACATAATCACATCCAAATTAATCTCCACAAATTCACTCATTAACCACCTCAAATTTAAGTTAACAATTCACCCATCAATTTCAATTTTCTCAATTCCCACCAAATTTAATCCACAAATCACCCATATTACAACTCCACATATTTCAACCATAATTCACCCATTAATTTCCACAATTTCAAACATAATTTTACACCAAATTAATTTCCACAAACCACCCCTCAAACACATCAAAACAATTTCCTCAACCACACTTAAATCACCTTAAATTCATTTTTCACAAATCCACACATAAAACACATCTAAAAAAAATTCATAATATCAATTATGAACAAATCAATTCCACCAAACATGAATCACCATAAACCACATCTCAAACACACCAAATTCAAATTCCACTAATCCACTCATAAATAGAATTAAATTCATTTGGAAGGATCCCTTACCTTAACGGTAGCTTTAACAGCCGATTATGGCACCGCGATTAATTTCGGTAAAATTTCCGCTCGCTTTGTCGCTTTCAGAGTTGGCTCACTAGCACCGTAGCGGGGAGATGAACAACTTTCCTTTCTATCACTTCTCGAAACAAAGCTCAAATGTCGAAGAAAAGTGGAGGTTTGTGTTCGTGGGTTTTTGAAATCACCAACACTAAGCTTTGGTTTTGCGAAATAGAGGCAGGGAAGAAGAAGCAGTTCTCGCGACAAGGAGGAAATGTTTTTCTTTCACTAACACTTGGTTTTCTTGAAGCCAAAGAAAGAAAGAGAAGGAAGCAGAAGAAGAAGGGATTCGCGAACAGGGAGGAAATGTTTCTGGTTTTTTTCCTTTTCTTCACCTTGCTTCTCATATATCTATATATATACATTACTTATACTATATATATATATATATATATTATTAAAACCAAACTACAAATATCTAAATACTTTTACTCACATCTCCAACTATTTTGATAAAAATATCTACTCTCATCGTAAATCAATTGACAAATAAAATTTTCAGCAACCTGAGATATTTTTAACAAAACTGCCCGTATTAAATTCTTCGTAACGTAAATAAATTATTATTTGACAAAAGATTCACCGTAATTAATCTAATTTATTTATCAACAAATAATATTAATCGAGGCACCAAAAAGATATTTTTGGCATTAAACTCACAAAATATCAATAACTTGGCTAAAAATCCTCATAATTCAACACCAAAATACATAAATTAGAAATTAAAACTCAAGGTCTTACAATCCTTAAAGAAGTCTATACTGCATAATGAGCCACATTGGCAATCCTCTTGCTACAAGGTCTGAAGCCTTTACTCTGTATGTTCAAGGACAAGGTTTTTGGTAGTCGTGTATTGTGTTCTTGGTTTATCATCTGAGACTCATATATGAGAATTCAAAGCACTAGAACAAAATGACTGCATCTATTGATTCAGAAGGAAGATCATAATCAAGACATCTTAACAAAAGTATACATAGAGTTTTGGTTTTATACATAGATTTTTGATGTTAACAAAAGTATTCTATGAGAAAAATATACTTGGCTTCACAAATTATGAAATAAGATTCGTGTTTTTGAACACAATCTAAAATAAGATTTAATTCATATATATAATTGAAGAAAATCTTTGACCAAGTTGAAAATAATATATGATGAACATCTTATTAACAATAAGATATGAATTATTCAGTAGAAGATTTGATTAAGATTTATTACAATAAGATATGAATTATTTACAAGAAGATTTAATCAAGATTTATCTACAATTCAGATATGAACTATTTACATGAAGATTTGATCAAGATTTATCTACAAGAAAATATGAATTATTTACAAGAGAATTTGATCAAGATTTATCACAATAAGATATGAATTATATAAAAGAAAATTTGATCAAAATGTATATACAAGAAAATATGAATTATTTACAAGAAGATTTGATCAAGATTTATCAAAAGAAGATATGAATTATTTACAAGAAGATTTGGTTAGGATTTATCTACAAGAAGATGTGAATGATTTAAAACAAGATATGAACTATTTACAAAATGATATGATCAAGAATTGTTTACAAGACGAATTACTCTCAAGAAGATACATTTATTATTTGCAAGGATATATTTAGATTTTGACAAAGGACAAAATACTGAATTGGATTTCGTCATATTCCTACTAATGAAAGTTGAAGAACCGGTCCAACACTATGTTCCTGCCCATATAAAAGCATGCAATAGGAATGAAGTATCACTATGAAGAATTTACAATTAATCTTAAAAAGATACGAGCAATATCAATTTCAAGAAAAATACATACTCAATCTTAACAAAATAAGAAAAATATCAATTTGAGAAATTTACACACTCAATCTAAACAAAATACGAATCAATCTACAAGAACTGCTCAAGTTGGCTTCCGAAATAAAGAATTATCTAAAGAACATATTATCAAAAAACATCTGCTTCAAAATTATTTTTGAATTAGATCGTTGTTGACCTTGCTAGGAATGAAGATACAATTCAGAATTAAACAAGGACTAAATTAAAGCCATAAATTTATCTATAAATAAATTCTTAAGGCTGAAAAGAAGATCATCGAATAAAAAAAAAAGAGTAGAAGAATTCAAGCTAAAAATTCCAAATTCATCTTACAGTACAAAGAGAGAAAAACTTTTTCGAATGTGAAATATTTTTTAAGTGTTTTTCTTAGAGTGTGATAGTCATTTTTATAATCATCTTGTTACAAACAACTACTAAAGTTATAAACCTTTGCATTCAAACTCAGTAGTAGTGTTAGTGTGCTTTCAACAATCTGGGATTATTAGATTGTGTGGAGAAGACTTGGTTGGTAGAGTCAAGGTGTGCGTGTACCTCAAAAATTTTGGGTTATCAGGTTGTTAAAGAAGACTGGTTTATAGGGTAAGGTGCTTTGTAATTTAAGGTTTTGAATTAGTGGATAAATCCTTCTTAGTGAAAGGACTAAATGTAGCCAAGTTAGTGGTGAACTAGGATAAATTACTTGTGTCACTTTATTCCTGCACTCTTTAGTTTGTTTATTGCTTCTACTCCTAGTAAATCATCAAGTCTAAACTAGTTTAATCAAATTATGAAAAAGTTATCAACTTAGTCAAACACAATTCAACCTTTTTCTTGTGTTTGCATCTTCAATTCGCATCAGTGCTCGGTCTCAAGGGTTAGCACTTTACACTATTTGAGGAAAGATCCAAGGGTTCAACATGTCTGGATTTAGTGAAGAAGTTGCTAGAGGAAACATCAAGATACCACATATGTCTGATGGAGAACATTTTGAGTACTGGAAGGACAAGTTGTGAAGTTTCTTTATTTCACAAGATCCTGATTTTTGGGACTTGGTGGAAGATGGCTATACTGCTCCAAAGAATACTAATGGTATTGAGATTCTAAGGAAAAAGTTGGATGCTGATTAGAAGAATATGTACAAGAAGCATCATACGTCTAGAACTTTCATCTTTAATGCAATCACTTTCATTTTCAAGGAGTTTGACAAGTGCACCAACAAAGAGACAGAAAAGAGTATTTAGGATAATCTTATTCTTATGTACGAAGGTAGCAAGAAAGTTCAAGAAGCAAAGGCCAACCTCCCAGTCAAAAAGTATGAGTTGTTAAAGATGAAAGAAGATGAAGACATTGTAACAATGTTTTCGAGATTATAGATTATGGTCTCATGATTAAAAATATTTGAGAAGAGTCATAGTACTATTGATCATGTGACGACAATACTAAGAAGTCTGCCAAGCAAGTGGAGACCTAAGATCACTGTCATTCAGGAAGCAAATGATATGAATACTCTTAAGTTGGAACAATTAATCAGCTCTCTCTTTCAGAGGATGAGTCTAAGAAGAAGCAACCACCCTTCGCGTTGAAATCCAAGCAAAAGAATGTTTTGAAGACAACATTAGAATTAGAGGATAATGATTCAGAGGATTAGAATGAAGACCCAAGGGAAGAGGAATTGGCTTCCATATCCAGAAAAATTCAAAAGATGTGGCACAATAGAAAGAAGAAATTTCCCCAAAGATATTTCAAGAAGTCCAATAGAGGAAAGGATGATAAAACTAACAAGAAATGCATTATCTGCTATGTATGCAATGAACTTGGATATGTCAAGTCAAAATGTCCAAATCTGACGAAAGGGAAACATCAAAGGAAAAATTCTAGACCCAAGAAGATGAGTTTGATGGCTACATGGGATGATTCTAATGATGACAAGCAAGCAGATTTAACTCTCATGGCTCATACCTACTCTACCTCTAGATCTAACATAGATTCTGACTATTGAAGTGAATCAAAAGATGAAGAAATTGAGTATTTTCTGACTGAACTCGATCAAATTTAACTACTGTTATAAATGAGTTCTTGAACAAGAATCACAAATTGTCATTAAAACTTAAAACACTTGGGAAAAAATGCAAACCTAATTGAAGAATTTAATGTTTAAAAGAATGAAAGTGCTAAAGTTAGAATAAAAATTGAAACTTTGAAAATTGATATTGCTGAACTTAAGGCTTAAAATCTAACTATGAAAAGTAATCACAGTTCAATATCAATTGAAAATACCACATGTAATTTTGATAAGCATGAAGAAGTATTTCAAGATTTTCTTGCTAATGGTATGGAAAGAAACACGTATGCTTATATGATTTAATGAGTTTGTAGAAAAGCAAATTATGTAAAAGAGGTCTAGGATTTGAAGAAATTGTAACTGAATCTAAACCTATTCCCTTTGAGATCTTGTGTATTATTTGCTATAAGAAAGTCCACTCCCAACTATCTTGTCCCATATTAAATACAAGGAAAGTCAAGAAATCTTTCATGACTAACAAACCAGGACCTAACTAAATTTGGGTACAGAAGAACAAAATTGTCTATGTTGCAGATGTCCTCAGCAATCAAGTTAAAACACCAATCATGGTACCTGGATAGTGGAAGCCCGTGACATATAAAGGGAGAAAAGTCTATGTTCCCAGAACTAACATTGTGCAAATGAGGCACAATGATTTTTAGAGAAAAGCAAAAAGGTTAGATCATTGGTCAAGGTACAATTGATAATGGTACTTCCGTTTCTATTAAAGATATCATGTTTGTTAAAGGTCTTAAGCAAAATTTATTAAGTATTAGTCAGTTATGTGATAATAATAATTATAATATTATATTTAATCAATAAACAATCAAAACAATTAGTTAGAATGATGGATTTGTACTCTTTACAAGTTAGAGGCAAAACAACATTTATAAAATAAATCTGTTTAGTGTAGAGAAAAAAGAGGTTAAGTATCTTATGCTAGTAAATGAAGATAAACTTATTTGGCACAAATGATTAGGTCATGAAAACCTTAGATTAATTTCAAAATTTAATAAACTTCAAGTAGTAAGAGGTTTACCTAAGCTTAGTTACAAAACTGAAATTATGTGTTAAGCTTGTCAAAAGAGAAAACAAACAAAGAACTCATTTACCCCTAAGAATCCAGTCTCTATCTCAAAGTCATTTGAGCTCTTACATAAAGATCTCTTTGAGACAGTAAGAAAAGCCTCTCTAAGTGGAAAAAAATATGACTTGTTATAGTAGATGATTACACTAGGTGGACATGGGTAAAATTCTTAAGAAGTACGAATGAATCCCACAAAGTGTTTGTCACATTTCACAAAGAAGTAATGAAACACGTTCTTTGAAATTTTTTGTGATGATAATGGAATCTTACACAACTTCTCCTGACCTAGAACATTCCAACAAGAAGGAGTTGTAGAATGAAAGAATAGATCACTACAAGAAATGACTAGAACTATGTTAAATGGGATGACTGTTGCAAAATACTATTGGGCTGAAGCAATTAACAATGCATGTTATATTCAACATAGAGTCTTAATTAGGTCTATATTGAATAAAACACCATATGAAATATGGAAAGGTGAAAATCTTAATATATCTTACTTTAAATGACTTTGTTGTACTTGTTATATGTTGAACACTAAATATAACCTTGGTAAATTTGATTTTAGATTTCAAAAGTGTACCTTCATTTGTTACTGTGAAATATCTAAGGCTTATAATGTGTTTAATATGATGATAGTGTAGGTTTATCATAACCAATGGAAGCATATGCAGGCAGGCAAACCAGAAGAACCTGAAAAATCAGAGGATACAAGAAAATTAAAAGAAGATGAAAAATATCCAGAGGATGAAAGTCAAGATAAGTCAGAAGGAAGATATTAATGGAAGTACAAGTCATGTCATCCTAAAACTCTAATCATTGGAAATGAAAGTGATCCTTTTAGGACCATATCTTCACTAAAAGATCTCACTTGGTTTGGCTTACTCTCATCAATTGAGCCTACCTCTATTGATGAAGCATTGGTAGATGATGAATGGATTCTTGCAAATGCAAGAAGAGTTAAATGAATTTAAGAGGAATGATGTTTGTGATAAAGTACCTTGACCAAACAAGAAGATTACTAGAACCAAGTGGTTTTTCATAAACAAGCTAAATGAAAAAGATGAATTGGTCAAAAACTAGGCAAGACTTGTCGCATAGAGGTATAGTCAACAATAAGGCATTGATTACACTAAGACTTTTGCTCCAGTGGCCAGGTTAGAAGCTATTCGTATCCTACTTTCTTTTTCCGCAAATTATAACATTACATTATTTCAATTGGATGTTAAAAGTGCTTTTTTAAATGGTTATATAAGTGAAGAAGTCTATGTCAAACAACTCTTAGGTTTTGATAGTTATGAATTTCCAAATCATGCTTTTACACTTAAGAAATCTATGTATAATCTAAAACAAGCACATATGACATGGTATGTAGACTTAGTAACTTTTTGCTTAAAAATAACTTTGAAAGAGGACAAATGAATAATACACTCTTTAGAAAATAAATAGAAGATGACATTCTTATTATTCAAATTTATGTTGATGACATTATTTTTAGAAGTACTAATGACACTCTTTGCCATGAATTTTCTAAATTGATGTAGCTTGAATTTCAAAAAAGAATGATGGGAAAACTTAAGTTCTTCTTTGGGATACAAATTCAGCAAAGTCAAAAAGGTACATACCTTCATTGAACTAAATATACAAAAGAGCTTTCAAGAAAAAGAATAGGAGTGATTGCAAACCTATTACCATACAAATGCACCCTACGTTTTCACTTGAAAATAATGAATCAGACCAAAAAGTTGACTTGAAAACCTATAGAGGAAAGATAGGATCCCTAGTTTACCTTACTGCTTCTAGACCTGACATCATGTGTTAGTGTATTTGTGTGTGCAAGATTTCAAGCCGACCTTGAGGAAACATTTAACTGTTGTTAAGAGAATTATTAGATACCTAAAAGACAATACCAACATTAACTTGTTTTACAAGAGATCGTCTAAGTACAAACTAAGTGGGTATTGTGATTTTGATTATGCTGGAGATAAACTTGAAAGAAAAAGCTCAAGTGAAAACTACACATTTCTAGGTGACAACTTAATTTCTCGGTTAAGTAAGAGATAAAGCACAATTGCGATGCCAATAGCACAAGCTAAGTACATTTCAGCAATTGGTTGTAGCTCTCAACTACATTGGATGAAATATCAACTAGAAGACTAAAAATATCCTAGAAACCAACTTTCCCATTTACTGTGACAACACTTCTGCCATTTGTTTGACCAAAAACCCTATACTTCCTTCTAGAGCTAAACGCATAGAAATCAAACATCATTTCATTAAGGACTTGGTTAAAATAGGTGTGCTTAATATCTAGTTTGTAGACACCAAACATCAATGGGTTGACATATTTTTCAAACCACTAGATGAAGATTGGTTTGACTTCATCAAGAAAAACATAAACCTTATTCTTTTATCTGATTGATGTTGTGCCAACTTTAGAGCAGTTTAGTTTCATAATTAGGATAAACTTTATGTTTTATGTTTATGTTATTTTCATTCTATTAAAAAAAAAGGCAAGATTCACTTTCAAGTCTTTTTGTATAATGAAAAAAAGGGAAGAAAAATATTTGATAATGTGGGGAGAAAAAATACTTAGACTTAGGGGGAATCTTAATTAAGGGGGAGTTAAAGTATTTAAAAGAAAAGTTTTTATAAAAATACAATTTTGTCACCATCAAAAAATGAGAGATTGTTGGAACCAAGTTGGTTTTATACTTAGAATTTTGATGTTAACAAAAGTATTTTATGAGAACAATATATTTGACAGTATAGAGTATGAAAGAATTTCGTATTTTTGAAAATAATCTAAAATAAGATTCCATTCAATTTATAATTAAAGAAAATCTTTGACCAAGTTGAAAAGAAGGTATGGTCAAGATTTGAAGAAGATATGATCAACATCTTATTAAATATAAGATACAAATTATTTACATGAAGATTTGATCAAGATTTATCTACAATAAGATATGAATTATTTAAAAGAAGAATTGATCAAGATTTATCTACAAGAACATATGAATTATTTACAAATGATTTGATTAAGATTTGTCAACAATAAGATATGAATTATTTACAAGAAGATTTGAACAAGATTTATCTACAAGAAGATATGAATTATTTGCAAGAAAATTTGATCAAGATTTATTTACTAGAAGATTTGAATTATTTACAAGAAGATATGAACTATTTACAAGAAGATTTGATCAAAACTTATCTACTAGAAGATTTGAATTATTTATAAGAAGATATGAACTATTTACAAGAAGATATGATTAAGAACTATTTACAATAAGAAACACTTACAAGAAGCTACATTTATATGATTTAGATTTTGACAATTGATAAAATATAGAATCAGACTTAGTCATATTGCTGCTTGTGTAAGTTCAAGAACCGGTCCAACACTATGTTCTTGCCCTTATCAAAGCAAGAAATAGAAATGTTGTATCAATTGGAAGAATTCACAAACTCAATCTCAACTAAATACGAACAATATCAATATGAAGAATTTACAAACTCAATCTTAACAAAATGCGAACAATATCAATTTGACGAATTTAAAAACTCAATCTGAACAAAATATGAAAAGAATCAATCTAGAATAACTGATCATATTGGATTTAGAAATAAAGAATTGTCTAAGAATAAAGAAATAAAGAACATATTATCAAAAAACATCTTGTTCAAAATTATTGTTCAATAAGATTATTGTTGACCAAGCTAATAATGAAGATACAATTTAGAATTAAACGATGACTAAATTGAAGCCATAACTTTATCTATAAGAGATACTTAAGAATGAAGAAGAAGATGATGGAATAATCAGAAAAGAGTAGAAGAACTAAAGCTCAAAAATTCAAATTCATCTTAGAGTTCAAAGAGAGAAACAATTGATTGAATGAGAAATATTTTATTAGAGTGTGATAGTCGTTATTATAATCAACTTATTAGAAGCAACTACTCAAATTCCAAACCTTTGTATTCAAACCCGATAGAGGTGTTAGTATGCCTTCAACAATCTGAGATTGTCAGATTGTGTGGAGAAGACTTTGCTGGTAGAGCCAAGGTGTGTGTGTGCCTCAAAGGTTTGGGGTTGTCAGGTTGTTTGAGAAGATTGGTTAGGAGGGTTAGGTGCTTTGTAATTTAAGTTATTGAATTAGTTTAGTAAATCCTTCTAAGTGAATAGACTAGATGTAGCCAAGATTATGGTGAACCAAGATAAATGACTTGTGTCACTTTATTCCTGCACTTCTTAGTTTTGTTATTGGTTCTAGTACTCCAAGTAAAACATATGTGAGAGACATGTGTGGAGGTATATGATGGATAAAGGAAAGAACATTGTAATTTGAGGGAAATGTTGTTCGGCATAATTAATTACTCCCTGCATATGGCAATCTATCATGATATAGCATTAAAGGTTAGTGTGCATGTTCTATATGCGAAAAGAATACATATTCAATGTGGTTAAAACATTGTAAAAAAAATGTATTTCTCGTGAATCATATTTTTTAACATGTTAATCATCATAGCGTTGATGGAGAAAAGCATTCAAAATAAAATCAGAAGAAGGAGTAGCTCCTGTGGCATTAATGGATGATATTGACTGGTGATCAAATATTTGGTAAGATGATGGACATGAACAATAAATTTGGCAAACCTTTTGCGGGAGACGTTGTCAAAAGCGGTAGGAAGAAGAAATAAATTTTGTTTGAACTACCATTTTGAAAATCATTATATGTAAGACATTTTCTAGATTTGATGTATATTGAAAAAATGTATTTGATAGTATTATTGGTACGTTACTAAATGAATCTGAAAAGTATAATAATGGCATCCATCCACGATTGGACTTGATAAGCATCAAATAAAAAAGTGAATCGGGACTCGTCAATAAAGGAAAACGAACATATATGCCATTAGCAACCTATACTCTATCTAGAGAAGAGAAAGTAGTTAATTGTAACTGTCTTCATGAAGTTAAAGTTTCAGAAGGATACTATTCAAATTTTAGATATTTGGTATCTAGTAAAGACTTCAAATTAAGGGGTTTAAAGCCTTACCATTGTCATATTATGATGGAACATTTACTATCAATAAGAATATGTTCCATTTTTACTGCAAAAGTTAGACACGCCATAATTGTATCTTCTTCTTCAGGACAATTTGTAGTAAAGTGATTGATCCAGTCAGCTTGCCATTATTGCAAAAAGAAATCGATGTTACTTTGTGTGAGCTTGAGATGTATTTTCCGCCTTCATTGTTTGACATAATGGTTCATCTAACTATTCATCTTGTGAAAGATACATAACTGTGCAGGCCAACTCATATGAGATGGATGTACCAAATTGAGAATTATATGAAAATATTAAAAGGCTACGTGAAAATTTGAAGTCGACTAGAGGGTTGTATTGTTGAACGATACATTGTAGAAGTTGTTGAATTTTGTACTGAATATATGTGTAATGGTTAACCCATTGGACTTCTGAAGTCTCATTATTTGGGAAGAATAACATGGAAAGGATAATTGGAAATAAAATAGTGACCATACTAAGGACATAACGAGAGCAAGCACAGTGGTATGTTTTGCACAATACCGATGAAGTTGAGCAGTAAGTGGAAATACACTAGGAGTATCTTAGGAGTTTTAACTCGAATAAAAATGAAAATTGGACAGCATGATAGCATAATCAAAGTTCCATATCATGATACAAAACTGATATTTATTCTAAGTTGTTTGTAGATGTTTCTTCAATTTCTAACAAATTGAAATGGTTAGCATATGGTCCAAGTTTACATGTATTTTCTTACACTGGGTATGTAATTAACAGCTACACATTTTATACAAAAGAACAAGATGATAGAAACCTCACATACCCCTAGCGAAAACGTTAGTTCCAATCTAACATCAATAACAAACAACAACAACAACAACAACAACAACAACAACAACAACAACAACAACAACAACAACAACAATACTCCTAATACTCCCAACACTCCTAGCCCAAACAACCTCCAAACTTCTAGTAGCAAAAACAACAATAACACCCTCCAAACTCCACCTCGTAACAACAACCACTCTTCTAACAAAACCAATCTTTTAATAATTATCAGTATGTGCCGTCTTTTTCACATCAACTTCCTCAATTTCTAGCAGATCAAACTACATACTGATCAACTATGCCACCAATTGACTTCATCTGACCATATTTAAATCAACCTCAACAAACTATGACTCCGTCGGCTAGTGGTTATGTACTTGAATATGAAATGCAATTTCAAAACATGTTGTCTTCAGTACCACTAATTAATACTTACGAGGGACATTTGTCATCAGGTAATATTCCACCAAATAATGATTGAAGGAGTAGAGCTATGATCTGATTAATTATATGATGATTGATGTGTTCGAATAATTTTTCTATTTTTTTTGTTTGTATAAATAATTTCATATTATTATTTAAGTATAGTGTGTTTTATTTTTCGTTTGGATGATATAATTAATTTTGGAATGTTTTATTTTGTATAGTAGTAATAATTTAATTAATTATTGAGAATTTAATTAATATTACAATTAAAATTTAATTTTGATATTTTTTTAATTAATATTTTAATTTTTTTAGATATTATACTAATATTAATTTTTTATATTTATTAGAATTTTTCAACATTAATTTCTTATTTATTAAAATAATTTTTTTAATAAAATTATCCATTTATGCTGGTCAAAATGGCCACAAATGAGATTTTTTTTTGTCTAACTACATAGTATGTGGCAGTGTAAACGACCACTGTTTTTTTTTTTATAAATGTAAAATGGTCTCTTTGTGGCTTCTTTTTTCTCCCGAAATTAGTGACCACCTTTCCTGACACAAATTTGCGATTGTTTAAACTTTCATAAATCGGAAACAAAAAACTAGTCATTGGCCGTTTTGACCGCCATCAAGTGCTGTGACTAACTTAATTGTGTTGTGGCACTTTTCCCCCAATTGCGGGGATTTTTGGCTGCCACATAATAAGGTTTTTCTTATAGTGTAAATATGAGTATATGATATATTCCTCCTAAATTGTTGATATGGCGTTGAAAACATATTGACACCATTTAAATGGAATTTTGCTCCTTGATCAGTTTGGACTTTATTAGATTTAATAGGTTACAGAAGACTAACTACCACTTTTTTGGGATTGAATGATTTGTTCCTCGCCTTGGTGAGCATAAGATGAGGAGGGGCAGGTTGTCAGACGATGCTCATGATTTCTTCTTGGAAGTTGTGAATCAAATTAAACATGCCATTGTGATAGTGAACAATGTTTTGATAAAATATGGTAAAATCTACTAACAACGTCAATGATCACATGTGGATCTAAACAACGGCCAAAGTGGTTGTTATGTGACGGAGAATGGTTAAGAGCTCTTCGATGAGTGCGTTGTACATGCGTTAAGGGACAAAATTCATTTGTGGTTTTAAAAAAAATAAAATGAAGAAAAAGTATTTAAACACCACAAGGGGAGAGCTATGGACTTGGGAAAATGAAGGATCTCTAATAAGGTCTGCTTACAATTTTCACAATTCATATATATACAAACTATTGTCGATATATAGTTTTCTGGGAATGACAACCTAGTGAGACAAGAGAAAAATACTCAAAGTCTTAAGAGGTAGAGTAAAGAATACTTGTACCGCTATTTATGAAAATAGTGGATTAAACCCTCAAAATATCTCTCCATAACGGGATCACTAGATGTATTAACAGTTTGTTGTGAACTATTATAAAATATCTATGTCTCCTTTAATCTTTTTTAATTCTCGTATCTTAGTTCTTTATTATTCAATCTTATTTCTTTTGAACCCTTTTAATAGTAAGTTAAATATTGTGATAAAGACCAATATTTATAAGAAAAAATAAGTAGTTTTGAAAACTGCAAACACAATTTAAACAATTTTTTTCTTGTGTTTTCCAACACCTTAAACTAGTATTAGAGTTCGATCTCTTAATTGAGAAATTTATCATGTAAAAGAAAATATCCTTATAGGCTAAAATTATTAGGGAAATGGTCTGAAATAGTGTATTTTTTTTTTTCAAAACCTTTCTTAAATGTGTTTATCTCTTTCAAAACTTGGGTTGATAAAATATGGTCAAAATGACTATTATTGCTTTTTGAAATTAGATAAAGCGCCCTAGCACAAAATGTCAATTTCACCTCTTTTCAAAGTTTTTTTTTTTAGGAAAAGGCTTTTTGGTATTAAAGTTGCTATTTTCCAAATCACTCTTAAATGACATATTTAGTAGTAAAACAAAATCTGTGCAATGAGACAAGTGAATACTCGAAGGGGGAGAATAGACATGAATAAAGACTTTTCTTTATGTCACTTGAAACATAGAAATCTTCTCAAAATTATATTTATATGAGAGATACTTTCTCATATTAAATGTCTAAGGAAATACTTCATTGTGTGATAAACTCTTCTTTTGGACAACAGATTAATACTCCTTCTGTATTTCTTTTTTTAAATTCTTTTTTCTAGTTGTTTCTTCTTTAAACTCTTCAATGACAAACTAGACAAAACTCACAAGCCTTTGTGAGGCATAGTAAGTTACTAAGTGAGAAGAGTCTATTTGCTAATATTCATCCTCTAATAGGAAGAAATATTAGTGGATATAATAGAATTGTTAGTGAAAAATAATAGAAACGTTATACTGCATTTGAATAATGAATCTAACTAGTCAGTGAGAAGCTTTCTAAAACTTGTATGATATGAATGTATGATCACATGTGCATGTAATCTCTTAGAAGAAATGACAAGTAATACAACCGATAAACCAATATCTCTCTAGAACGTTGAATGACAACAAGTCAAGGTGAAACAACAATCACCATGTATCTAGAATATGATAATAAATTTATACATTCTAATTCAATAGAGGCAATCATTTAAAACTTCATAAGTACAATCATTGAATTAAATTGTAACTACAAAATATATAGTTTACAATTATCATCTGATATACCAAGATTGCAAAATATATTTGTTCTTAAACAAAGTCCAAAAACATAATTACATCCTCTGGTTCTGGATTAGCCCATCTTATATGTTATAATACATAAGAAAATATAGGGTGAGATGATAACCTCAGTGAGTTCTATAAAAGAGAAGAGAAGTTCAAATTCTTTTCTTTTGATGCAACATAAAACATGATATGAACATGCATTTCTTTCTTAAACAGACATTAAATTTTACTTTTATATATCTTTAAAGTATGCAAAAATATAATAATCCTCTTTTTCCTTACGGAAAATATGCATGTCCTATTTATTTTTCTTAAAGTACGGAAAAGTTTCCTCGACATTCTTGATGTGGGTCATTAAGATAATTAAAGACCTCTTTGTAAAGTTGGTCTGGTCATGACTCCAATCGGCGTCCAAGTTGTTTTTCCTTTACCAATTGTTTAATGCCTGAAATAATCATTAATGTCCCATCGTAACCTCTTTGGACCATGCATGTCATGCCATTATGTATACAATGCATATGTCACTTTATCTTTGAAAAACATATCTCATTACCACCTCAAATGCATGTAATTAACTTAATCCTTAACATAACAATATGTAAAATATAAGATACAATTAGAGGAAGTCATTGAATTAGAGGCAATCTAATAAGAGGAAAGGTTGGATTAGAGGTAGCCAAGTCAGAGGATGACTTAGACCATACGCAGCCCGATCAGAGGAAAGCTTAGACCATAGGGAGCCCAGTTAGAAGAAGACTTGGACTAGAGACATCCTGGTTAGAGGAAGAGTTGGACAAAAAGCGGCTCGGTTAGAGGAAGTCTTGGACCAAAGGCAGCTCTATTAGAGGAAAACTTGGACCATAGGAAGCCTGGGTAGAGGAAGTCTTGATCTAGACGCAACTTGAATGAAGAAGAATCAGAGGCACTTAGAGTAAAGAAGAATCAGAGGCATAATTACTTTTAGAGATGGTTTAGGAAACATATTAACTCAAGAATTAATCTATTTCATTTAACCCCTATTTCCTCAAGTCTTAACACAGTACAATCAACCACATAACACATGCATAATTGTTGATTTTCAAAGAATTAAATGAAGATTTTCAAACATTTCCTTCAACCTAAATATTATCTAACAATAATTGAAATTAAAATCGAGACTAGAAAACCCATATGCAAAAGAGAAATTTGTTCTAGGAAAAGAAATCACTATTTTCCAAGAAGAAATCCCTTTAATTCGAGTTGGATTGTGGAAGTTGTCTACCTTCTCAGCTCTTAGCTCTTCTACTTTCTATGCATTGGTTTGATATTCCCTAAGTCTACGCCATATCTTCCTTTGGTGTTATTTTTAATGATTAATGGATTTTGAATGGAGAAAATAGACATGCAAGGGGTCAGAGTGGAGGTAGAGGACTTTATAGAGTTGTTGAAGGAATTAGGAGGAAATGGAAAAGTGAGAAATGATAAAGATAATGATCAATAACTGAGGGGTTGTGTGTTGGAGTGTTTTGAGAAAAAGTGAAAAAGAAGTGTAACTGGTGATGGAAGAGATGAAGCTCATGCTTAAGTGGTGCACTTGAGAGAGAGAGAGTGAGAGAGAGAGAGAGAGAGGTGGCATGTTTCCTCTTTTGACATTTCGACTCATTAAAACAACCATTTTCCTATTCTCACTTAGAACATAAGTCAATAACAACTAAAAATAGGGTATGGATGTTTAATAACTTTCTAAATATCTGTTTATTATTTAGGTCTTTATAAAATATTTCCTAAGTAGTAAGAGAACTGTTACACAAGAATCCTGATCAGAACAAAGATGATGCTCTCGAAATAATTATTAAACCAGATTATCCTCAAAGAAGCATGTACTATATAGTGAGTCACCTTGGAAATCCTCTAGCTACAAGGTATGAAGCCTTACCTCTAAAGGTTAAAGGACAAAGTTCTCAGCTCTGGTGTATCGCATGTTTGACTCATCATTTAATGGGAAATCAAAGCACTAGAACAAATGACTACATCTGTTGAGTCAAAACGAAGATCATAACCAAGACAACTTTGCCTCTATTTAGAAGATCATCTAATAGAAAAGTCCAACCAACTCTGATAAGACATGTGAAATAACAACTACTAAATTACTCTCGTCTGTCCTCATCGGGTACCTTGTACTTTACTTCATTATTTTATATGTACTTGCTTTTCCTACCTTATATGTTTTTGTTTTGCAGGCCTATGCCTTCCTATATGTCCTATTGTAAGCCTGTGTTGTCTATTCGGTCTAGGTCTATGTTGTTCTATCCTCGTTCTTATCGCCTTTCTCTTGTTCACCCTCTTTAAGATCTATGTTTTTAATTCTTCATCTCTGCCTATTTAAACCTCTTTCTCCTCCAACAATTTTCAAAATCATCCATTTCAATAGAAGCCTTTCTAGCCAAAAATTGGTTTTCTAAAATTTCCTAATATGAAACCCTCTAGGAAAAAAGATATCTATATCTTTTTTCTTTATTAAGTCTTCATATTTTAAATGATCCACTTCTTACATTATACTCTTAGAAAGGCTTCAAATTTTCTTCAAATATGAATTGCTCAACCTGATGGTGAAATGTTTAGAAACCCTAAATTCATTACATCTTTGAACTATAGCCAACAAGATGGATTATAAAGAAGGTTCAAAAAATTCATTCAAAGGTTCACTTGGGGAATCCTTGGGTATCAATGTCTCCTTCTTTCACCAAGTACATTGAATACAAGGACAAAGTAAGAAAAAGAGAATTGAATGACTTGTGCCCCATTTTGTTTGAATCCTCTACATTGGATGGGATCTAAATGAAATAACGAAGATAGGTTGGATGACTACAATTTTATCAAAAGTCGGTTTTTGGAAAATTATATCTACAACTCTATATTTCGAGAAAGTCCCACAAGACAAGTTAAAATTATTAGAGAAAAGGGAAGTCAAAGGTAGCCTCTTGAATATGAAAGACTTTGTCATCACTGAATAAGATGGAAGTTCAAAGAAGGAAGACTCATTTTGAAGATGTTAAATAAAACAACTTAGTTTATTTATGTATTAGGAATCGGTGATTCAAATCTGATATGTAATTTAAATTAATGGATTTGGTCGAGACAATCTTAGAAAGACCTTAGGACTCTAATTTCCTTAGCCCTTTCGTAACAAGTATTACAATTGTAATGTTGTTTGTATGTGTTACAAGAGTAATGTAAGTTATGGATTGAATGAATTTTGTTTGTTTGTTTTGTTCTATCATATGTCTATCTTCCTCTCCTTTGACTCTCAAAACTTCTCTTCTTATCCTCTGTTCGTTCTTTTTTTTTTCTCTTCAAAATTATTTTTTCTCTTCGTTCAATCACAATTTCACCTCCCTTTGGTTTTTGCCTCGTAACTTCAAAACTAACCCATGTGGCCTATGGTATTTGTCACACTATTATCTTTCCCACGCCCTTATCATTACAAATCTCTTTCCAAAAACGCTTATGTTTTGCTTCTCGAGAAATCTGACTATTTATACCTCAAACATTTTTTATCCTTCCCAACCCATGTCCTCTCAATCTTTTCTCCATCCCGGCATTTCTATAAGTGTTCATCCTTCCTTTTTCACTCCTCAATCTATCTTCCACGAATATTGGTCCATCTTCTTTCAAAAAAAGGAAGTCACCTTTCTCTCTTGAGAAGAAGGAAATATCACAATCTGAAGTGGTCTTGATGGTGAGTGACGTTCTTCTTGAAGAAATAGAAACCATATTACTCTTCAAGAAGTCAACCACATGTTTGACCTCCTCATCTCTTTAATGAAGGAAGCAACTGAACACTTAAGGAGTGTCCTTAGATGTCTCTAGAACTTGTCTTGGAGTAGATTTTCCTTTCTCTTTGTAGTTGTGTTGTCTGCTTTGTAATTGTGTTTTCTTTAATGGTATTGCTAATTCTTTTATTTTAATGCCTTCGCTTAAATTCACTTATGTGTTGCGTATTGTTTCAGTTCTTCTCGTGTTTCTTATATCTGTTTGTGTTACTAAAACCTCTATATATTTACCCTTTTTGATAAAGGCAAAAAGGGAGAAAAGTAGAAAATACAATTAAATGTATACCATGTATATGCATTCTTTCATGATATTTGTGTTCATCTTTTACCCTCATGTGTGTTAAAAATAAAATGACTTAATAACATTTGAAACGCTTAAAGAATCGTATCTATCAAATTTAGGGGGAGCTCTAGAAGAATTATGTGAAAGGTTCTCTTAGAATATCAAACAAATCGTTAAATCAATTTTATTTTATAAGTATCACATTTAGGGGGAGATCTCTTTTAAAAACCCTTTTGTGAAAGAAAGTTGTTGTTCATTATTTGTAGAGTTATTTCTCATCATCAAAAAAAGGGAGATTGTTAGTGCAAAAGTGTTTTAAAAATACAATCCTCTAGTTGATATTTTAATGATAACAAATACAAACAAATAAAAATCAACTATCCTCTAACTATATATGCTAAGTGTGCCGATTAAATACAAGAGTTTTGTTAATAACTACTCATTCCAAAGTAGCATGTATTACAAGCATGTTAGCGATCTACTAGTGGAACAAGATATAATAGAGCAAAAGAAACACTACAAAAACAAGCGCAACAAAGCAAGTATTTCATTATAAGTTATATTCTCTGATGACTGGATGAAGGCAAACAAAGCCAAGACTTCACTTCAACTACAATGTAAGACTAGTGACAAGCGCCTTTGTTGACGCAAGCTTTAGTCGACTCTGGAATGTGAGCAACGTAGTACCTCAATTACCTCGATTTAAGAAGAACTCACTAAATCCTTTACACAGAGAGAGAGAGAGAGAGAGAGAGAGAGAGAGAGAGAGAGAGAGAGAGAAACAATGGATGAGAGAAAATAAAAAAGGTTATGTCTGAATTGAAGAAAATCTGAAAAAAAGCCAAGAACACATCAAACCAAAAGAATTAGTGAATTATCCTCTCATAAAAATTTATTAGAGTTGATGTAAATCAGTCAAAGTGTTTTCACACAATTGTACTGGTCTAGGATTTAATTTGTAACATCCTCTCAATGAGAGTTAGGATCCTAACAACAAACTTTGTGTCAAATTAGACACAAACTAGAACTGATGTATGTTAGCCCGATAGTGAAACAACCCTCTCATACTCAAAGAGGTTCCTGAAAATGTACAATGAACCTCAAAGACAGGTTGTCAATATGTTGAAGAAAGGTTCTTGGGACAACAAACTAGAGAAGCTAGAGAAACATACTCAAACCCTAAAGAGGTCGAGTAAAGAATACTTGTAAAACTATTTATGGAAATAGTGGATTAAGCCATCAACTGTAATGAGACAGAATCTCTTTGTAAGGAATTGACTAGATGTAGTAATAATTTGTTGTGAACTAGTATAAAATATATGTGTCACCTATAGCCAACTTAAATCCTCGCATTTTAGTTCTTTATTATTCAATCTTACTTCTTCTGAACTCTTCTAATAGTAATTTGAATGTTTTGATAAAGAATAATTTTTGCGAGAAAATATAAGTGGTTTTGGAAACGTAAAACACCATTCAAACCCCTTTTTTCTTATGTTTTCCAACACCTTCAACGATGTGTCAATCTGGAAAAAAGATGGCACTAGTTTGTCTCTTTCTACCTAAAGCTTCTCAAGGACACAACAATTCTTATTATGAGTAGTAGTGAATAACTGAAATCTAAACCAAAACCTCTCATACCCTCTACCCAACATGTGAACGTAGTTGGCCCTTCCTTTAACCCTATACTTGATACCCTCTCTAACACTAACTCTAACACCTCAAATGAAATGTTTGAGGAAACCTTATCAGAACACTATGGATCTCTTAGATATAAAACACATCATTTCTCTCTCAAGACCAACACTCCAAACCAAACACCATCAATTACTCACACTAACCCTCTAAAAACACTTACCAACTTTACAATTCCACCAACACCTACCTCCTCAACCCCATGCATTTGACCCTACCTCACCAAGGCTTATGAATCCCCTTCCCCAATAAACTAAGACAACACCTCAAGTCCTCATTGACTTAGCCTCTAATACATCAACAAACGACTCCCCTGCACCTCCCTCCACACCTTTTCACTCCAAACCTACCACATCCACTGTCCCCTAGACCCATTTCCCCTCACACATTGCATTCCCTTTGGCTTTCCAAACCTCGACTCATTCATTACTTCTCTAATTGCCAAAATCACTTCACCGCGAGATAGGAATGCTCAAATATTGGACCCTAATAAAATTTCAACACAATGGAATAAGGTCCTCTCATTTGTCACTAATTGGATAAGGGACAACATGGATCATTGAATGCAGTTGGGCTCTCATAATTATGTTGCTTTCAGACAACCATCTTATCCTCAATATATGGATCTTGCAGCTTCAAAAAGTTGACAGCAATCAGTCCATAAAGCTAGTGATAGCCATGTTAGAAGACTCATCAAGGGACAACTCGTCTCCCTCTAGTGGTGTTCATCTGGAACTTCTAATGGTTGCTCCATTAGCACTGTTGCAGTTTCATATGCTCATTCCACATATTGAGATAACCTCTTTGGATGCTCTTATTCTTGTTACTTCAGCATCTACATAATATGCCTCTAGAAGTCACTATGCCACTCTCTTTGGCCCCATGTTTGATCATTCTCAGTATGCCAAGAAGGAAGACTTTGATCTCTTGGAAGTTAAGACTGAGGGGTTCATGGAATAAACATCCAAGAATCACGAGAACACTAAGACTACCCTACGTTTTATCTTAGCTAGGATGATCAACCCAAATCTTTAGTTCCATGTAATTTTTTTCTTTATTGTTTTGTTCTTTGTCATTTTGTAATTTTTTTCTCTTTTGGTTTGATGACAAAAGAGGGAGAATATGTTTTGAGAACTTTTTTAAATGAACATTAAGACTACCCTACGTTTTATCTTAGCTAGGATGATCAACCTAAATCTTTAGTTCCATGTAATTTTTTCTTTATTGTTTTGTTCTTTGTCAATTTGTAATTTTTTTTTCTCTTTTGGTTTGATGACAAAAGAGGGAGAATATGTTTTGAGAACTTTTTTAAATGAACATTAAGACTACCCTACGTTTTATCTTAGCTAGGATGATCAACCTAAATCTTTAGTTCCATGTAATTTTTTCTTTATTGTTTTGTTCTTTGTCAATTTGTAATTTTTTTTTCTCTTTTGGTTTGATGACAAAAGAGGGAGAATATGTTTTGAGAACTTTTTTAAATGAAAATTCTTTTAATTTCATTTATTAACACTCATAAGCTATCTTGTAAAAATATCTCTCATCTTACAATTAAACATGCATATTTTAAGAGGCAGCTTGTTGTAATATTCTATGTTAATTCTCTTTACTCTTTAAAAATTAAAAATTGTTCACAAAAATAGATGTTTGTCATCCTTAAAAAGTGGGATAGTGTTAGAACCAAGTCAATTTGAAGAACTATGAACAATAAGTTGAGATTTTGTTTTATCTGCTCATTTTTCATCACTTTGTTTTAATGTTGTTAAAACATTTTTAAAATTAAAACACAATTCAAAATCCGCTTTATTGTGTTTCTCGTTCTATAAAATTAACCAAACACCAACTCAACCTATTTATTCATCTTCACTTGTCCCAATAGATAGAAAATCTTATCTTGTCCAATTGCATGAAAAGTTCAAAAATTCATGAATTAGAATCATTTGATTTTCTCTCATTTGAAAACCCAACATCATCTGAACCCTTATTAGTCAACACCACTGTATCTTCACCTAGTTATTTCTTATCCTTTGAATTAATAAAATAATAAAAAGAACAAAATCAAATTTGTTGAATGAAAGATGGTAAGCTGATTTGTCTACTTGGAAGAAACCAAATTCAAAAGAAAAAAAAAAACAAAAGAAGTACTATACTCCTTTTGTTGTTTGGATAAAAGATTTGTCAACATTATTTCCTTTTCAAAACAGGTATCAATTTTAAGACTTCACTCGTGTCTGCTCTATATTTCATATTCTATTTATAGCATGTTAAAGTAAGTGTCAAAGTAAGACTTCAACAAATAGGCAAAACGAACTGAAATTTTTATGGAGATTTCCACCAAAAGGCATGAAGATATAACTACAACGCAAACACATAATTAGACCTCTTTAGCTCAAATCCTTGAAGCATTTAGAAAACCTTCTTCACACCTTATTATTTTATTTTGACCTACCTAGTTTTCTATAATCTCTTTAAATGAAAGAGGTTATATTTTGGAAATTGAATGTTTTCATCTTTTCTCTTATTAGTAAAAAAATATATTTTTTCTCGTATAATACTTTTAAGACTTAATTGCAGTTTTAGTCCTCCTATTTTAGCTGAATCGCGAAAGTAGTCCCCCATTTTATTTATCTCTAGTTTTGGTCCCTCAAACAGAATTTTAGTCCAAAACTTGATGAAATTTCATTTTTTTTTTTTGCATTTATTTAAGCCACATAATGCCTCAAGATCTCATTTGCAACAATTGTATCTAAAATATATGATCATAAATAGTGTAGTACCACTTTAAAAAAATGAAATTTCATCAAGTTTTAGACTAAAATTTTGTTTGGGAGACCAAAACTGGTGAGAAACAAAATGGGGGGACTACTTTCGCGATTCAGCTAAAATAGAGGGATCAAACCTGCAATTAAGCCTACTTTTAACTATGACGTGTTTTCTTCCTATCTGTTTTATCTCATGATAAATGGGAAAGAAATAATTAAGATAAACAATGATGAACCTAGAATGCAAATTACAAGTCAAACATTAACCTTCATATGCACACATTTTGTTCTAATTGAAAGTATATTATATGCCCTGATTATATGATACATACGATAACATGCATTTGATATGATATTAACATAGAAAGTATTTTACGTGCTAAAACTCAAGGGGACATCTAAAATTTTATAAGTATATTTCTTTAAACATGGAAAATTGTTCAACAAAACATGTGATTTTTATCCTAAAAAAGGGAGAGATTCTTGAAATTAAGTTGATCAAGAAACGATTACCATAACTATTTTGGTGAAAACAAAGTCATGAAAAAACATTTTACCGTCTAATTTTGTTCAAGTGTACAAATGATAATACCTAAATCTTTATAACATGGTTGTGTGGAAATATCTTCTGGTGGACTTGACGGGGACAATGTGGATGGCTAAATCTTAATTATATTCTATCATTGAAAGTTTTCTTAACTGTTATTTTAGCTAAATCATTATTATCCTCTCTTTGATAATAATCTTATTGTTTATTTGAAACTTGTAACGAAGCCTCGTAGTGTCTAGTTCGTCAAAGGCTTTACCATACCTAGTCATTATATAATATTAGAGTACAGTCAAGGTTGACTATAATTTAGTATAGTGCTGTAAATCAAGTGATTTAGTGGAAAATCATTTAAGATTGAAACAACTAGAAGTAGCTACTATAGAATGAGAAACAGAAGAAAGGATGTTTGAATTGTGTTTTAAATTAAAAATCATTTTTAAAAACATTAAAACAAAGTGATGAACATAAAACAGATAAACTGGAGAATTTAATCTAGTTTATCCAGTCCCTTCAACATGAGGGATTTTATCGACTAATTCACCAACTGAATTGCATTTCCACTGAGCACCTGCTAGTCAAATTGATTGTGTTTAAGTCTTCTCTGTTGGAACCAAGTTGGTCCCTCGAACAATTCCTTGTGAGTTTTGATATAAACAAAAGTATTTTTTTAGAATAATTTATTGCACTAATGGCTTCATTAAGTATGCAGAAATTAGAACAAAATCCTCAAAAACCAAAAAATGCACACATTGGAAAAGTCTATGCATTTGCCTATGATTGCTTACTTCTGGTAGTTCAACGTGTTTCTACGTTTGCCTATGAAGAGTGATGCATGCTTCCGTTAGCTTGCTTTCGATGAGTCTATGCATCTACCTCTGAAGATAAGCCTCTCAACATTCAACGTGCCTTTGAAGTTTTTATACCTCAGATGGACATTATTTGTAGGATGCCTCTGATGAGTAGTACTTGTAGGATGGCTCTAATGAACAATAATTGTAGGATGCCTCTAATGAACATTAACTTTAACATGCCTCTGATGAACAATAACTTTAGCATGCCTTTGATGAATAGTAACTTTAGCATGCCTCTGATGAACAGTAACATTAGCATACCTCTGATGAACAATATTTGTCTGAATGCTTCTGAAGTTTGAAGCCATTGTTCAATTCTACATCTGAAGCATATATTCCGCTAACTCTAAAGACTAAACTCGTTCCAGAGTGTTGCCTCTGATACGCAACACACTTTGAAGTTGCAATGAATTTGATAATGCAACAAAGGTGAAGTTGCACATACTACTAATTCTAAGTCACGAACATTTGCATCTGCCTCTAACTCTGGTTGCCCAAGCATCATGATGGAGAATAGTCAATGATTTAGATGGAGAATAGTCAACAACTCTGATGGAAGGTCAAAAGCTTTGATAATTTGAAAAACATACATTATTGGACTTAGTTGTATCCTTACGTCTGAAGGTCCAAGGACAAGCCCATATTTCTTCCCGCCCAAATACCATCAGGCGTATGAAGGAATACTCAAGTGAATCAATTTGCAAACGTATTCTGAACAAATATGCATAATATATTAATAGTAGAATTGCTCATATCAGATTGAGAAATAAAAAAATGCCTAATGGTAAAATTATCAAGATCGTATCAATCAAAATTATATTTGGAAGAAACCTATATTGACCAAGGTGAATTTGAGATACAATTCATAAACTTGGCAATAAATTCATGAACCCTAATTTCATCTATATATAGTAGATCATAATTGAAAAATAGAACAACATGAACACCCAAACTCTAAAATCCTATAAGAAAAAACCAATGTTATTTAGAAAACCTCCATAGCTCAATTTTTTCCTAAGTATTCAAAGTTTTAGGTTTCAAGTTATAGAAACGTATTCGCTCAACTTTATATTATTTGATGCTTACTGATTCATTGTATATGTGTAATCATTGTAACAAATCTTCTTAGAAAAAGCAAAAAAGAAACAGTATCACCCCTTTGTAACCCAACCCAATAGTGGCTTTAGTTTACCTTTAACAATTTGTAGGTTTCAAGTTGTGTAGATAAGAATTGACTTATAGGGTCAAGGTGTGGTTTGTCTCAAAAAGTCTGTAGATTTAGATTGTTTTGAGAAGACTGAATTGTAGGGTCAAGTATTGTTATAATTCAAGTTCTGATGGGAATGGACGTTGCTACCAACAAGGAGACAACAAAAAGCATTTATGTAATCTGATTATATCTTATGAAGGAATCAAGTAGGCTCAAGAGGCAAAGACAAACCTTCTTATCATAAAGTATGAGTTGTTTCAGATGGAGGAAGACAAAAACATTGAGACTATTTTTTCTAGATTTCAAACATTGGCCTAAGGGTTAAGAGTACTTCAAAAGTGATATGCAATCATTGATCTTGTTAAGAAGATCCTATGAAGTATGCCTAACAAATGGAGACCTAAGATCACTGCCATTTAGGAAGCAAACGATCTGAATACTCTCTATTTGGAATAATTAATCATCTCTCACAAATGACATGAAATTAAGCTTGAAGAAGATGAGCTCAAGAAGAACAAAACTTTGGCTCTCAAATCCAAGCACAAGAAAGCCTTGCAAAAAGAAGTAGAACCAGAGAATAATGATTAAGAAAATCAAAATGAAGATTCAAAGGAAGAGGTGATTGCCTTCATATCCAAGATAATTTAGAGAATGTGGCACAA
The DNA here is from genome assembly GCF_000331145.2 of Cicer arietinum. Taxonomy (NCBI): domain Eukaryota; kingdom Viridiplantae; phylum Streptophyta; class Magnoliopsida; order Fabales; family Fabaceae; genus Cicer; species Cicer arietinum. Next base: position 47,915,531 of record NC_021165.2, read on the forward strand.
CAAGAGGAAACATTTCCCTCATAAAGGTTTCAAGCAGTCCGGTAGAGGAAAAGATGAAAAATACGATAAGAAAAACAACATCTGCTATTGATGCAATGAACCTGCACATGTCAAGTCAGAATGCCTAAATATGGAGAAATGGAAGTTATAGAGAAAGATTCAAAGCCAAAAAAAGAATGTTCTAATGGCCACTTGGGATGATTCTAATGAATTCTCAGATGACAAAGAACAAGCCAATAGGGCTCTAATGGCTAATGTTGATGCTGATTCAAATTCTAAATTTGACAGTGAGTATGTCGATGAAGAAATTAAGGTACTCTATGATATAACTCGTTCTGAACAAATTATATTTACAAATGACTTCTTAAATAAGAATCACAATATCACTATGAAGATGAACGCTCTTAGAAAAATAAGTGAAATTTTGAATGATAAAATTGACACTTTAGAAAGTAATACGACTGAACATAATATCGAAAACATAAATCTAAAAAGTAATCATAAATCAACATCCATTGAAAATGTGTCATGCAACTCTGACAAAAGAGGAATAGGATTTCATGAAACAATAACTGAAAATGTGCCATCAAAATACATTATTAATATGCATATATGATTTTTTGGTGTTAGTAGATGTGGTAAAAGAGGAACAAGATTTCATGAAACAATAACTGAATCTAAGCTTACTCCCTTGATAATCTATGTATTGTCTGCTCCAAGAAAGGTCACTCTAAAACATCTTGTCTTATGCTAACCACATGGACAGACAAGAAACCATTCAAGGTTAACAAACCAGGACCCAAACAAATGTGGGTACCCAAAGAAAAAATAGTCTATGTTGCAGATGATCTCAACAATCAAGTTGAAACACCAGTCATGGTACCAAGACAATGGATGCTCGATTCATATGACGGGAGAAAGGTCTATGTTCCATGACCAAACTTTGATCAACGGAGGCTCGGTCACTTTTGGAGGAAAGCACAAAGGCCAGATAACTTTTATAAATAATGATCTATTAGTAAAGGGACTAAAACATAACTTACTTAACATAAGTCAACTAAGTGAAAATGGTTATGACATAGTCTTTAATCAAAAGTCTTGTAGATTTATAAGTCAAAATGATGTTTATGTTCTATTTACAAGCCAGAGGCAAGGGAACCTTTATAAAACCAACCTTTTTAACTTAGCAGAACAAAAGGCTAGATGCTTTGGGTGTGTGAACAATGAGCAATTGATTTGGCACAAGAGATTAGGTTATGCCAATTTGAGGTTAATTTCAAAATTAAACAAATTCTAAGTTGTTAGAGGCTTGCCAAATCTCAAGTTCAAATGAGAAGTTCTTTGTGAGGCCTATCACGTAGGAAAATAAACTAAGAGTTCTTTGTAAAGCAATTCTCTATAGTAACTATCCGTAGTGACCATCGTGGAAAGTTTGAGAACAAACTCTTTGAGAAATTATGGGAAGAGAGTGGCATATTGCACAATTTCTCATCCCCTAGAACACCTTAATAGAATGGTATTATGGAAAGAAATAATTGTACTCTTCAAGAAATGGCTTGTAATAATGTAAAAAACGAATGTTGCTAAGAACTTTTGGGCATAAGTTGTCAATACCTCATGTTACATTTAGAACAAAGTTTGTTTTAGACATATTTTGAATAAGACTCCTTATGAATTATGGAAAGGTAAAAAGCCCAACATTTCTTACTTTCATCAATTTAGTTGTGTGTGATATGTTTTAAATACTAAAGATAATCTTGGAAAGTTTGATCCTTTTTCACAAAAGTGTACCTTCCTTGGAGAATCTGAAAGATCCGAAGCTTATAGAGTGTTCAATAGGGAGACCATGTAGTGGAGGAGTCAATACATGTTAAGTTTGATGATAAAAAGCTTGACCTTAAAAATACCAAGCAATTCGAGGATATTGTAGGTTTACAAAAACTAGAAGAAACTGATAAATTAGAAGATAAAAACAAACCAAAAGAACCAGAAAAATTAGAGGATAAAAGGCAATCAGAGGAACTTTAAAAAACATCAAAGATGAATATGATTAAGATAGAACCAGTCGAAGTAAATCAGAAGCTAAAATTGGATGGAAATGCAAGTCATCTCATCCAGACACTATGGTTATTGGAAGTGCAAATGATCTCGTGAAAATCATATCATCACTAAAAGATACATCTAATGAAAGAATTGGATACTTGCAATGCAAGAAGAGCTTAATGAATTCAAAAGAATTGATGTTTGGGATATATTACCCATACCAGAGGATTAAAGACCCATTGGAACCAAGTGGGTATTCAGAAACAAATCAAATGAAAATGAGAAATTGTCAAGATCAAGGCCAAAATGGCAGCACAAGGTTACAATCAGCAAAAAGGTATTGATTATACTAAGACATTTTCTCTATTGGCCAGGTTAGAGGCAATACATATCTTACTATCCTTTTTTGCTTGTAATAATATTACTTTATTTAAAATGGATGTAAGAAGTGACTTTTTGAATGGTTACAAAAATGAGGAAGTTTATGTAAAATAACCTCTTGGTTCTGAAAATGTGGAGTTTCTAGATCATGTCTTTAACCTTTAAAATTCTTTAAACGGATTGAAAAAGGCCCCTATAGCAAGGTATGATTGACTTAACACTTTTTCTCCTAAAAAATGATTTTGAAAAAGGGCAGATTGACATTACCTTGTTAAGAAAAACTATTGAAAATAACATTCTTGTTATTCAAATTTTTGTTAACGATATTAAATTTGTTTCTACTAATAGCAATCTTTGTCAAGATTTTGCTAAGTTAATGCAAAATGAATTTCAAATGAGTATGGTGAGAGAACTGAAGTTTTTCCTAGAAATTCAAATTCAACAAAGTCAAAATGGATATACATTCATCAAACCAAGTATACAAAAGAACTTCTTTAAAAAGTTTAAGATGAATGATTGCAAACATATGGCTACACCAATGTATCCCTCCTGCTCACTTGATAAAGATGAATATGAATAGAAATTTGACAAGAAAACATGCAGAGGAGTGATAGGTCACTTCTATATCTTACTACTTCGATACCTGATATTTTATTTAGTGAGTATATGTTTGCCAAATTTTAGGCTGATCCAAGGGAATCCCACTTAATTACTGTTAAAAGGATCCTTAGATACCTGAAAGGTACTTCTAGCTTTGGTTTGTTTTATAAGTTGTCAACTAAGTACAAGTTAGTAGGATATTTTGATGTTGACTATACTGGAGACAAACTTGAGATTGTGTATTAGCTTGCATGTTTATGGATTTGCATGTTTGTTCGGTCTGCATGTCTGTTTGATGTTTTACTTTATTTTGTTTAAATAAATTGTTATCAAAAGTATTGTTTTGTCATCATCAAAAAATGAGAGATTGTTGGAACCAAATTGGTCACTCGAACAATTCCTTGTGTATTTTGATGTTAACAAAGGTGTTTTGTGAAAATAATTTATTGCACTAACAGCTTCATTAAGTATGCAAAAATTAGAACAGGAAAATAAGAGAAAATGACATGAGGATAATACTAGAGGACATCACCAGAGGAAGTAAAAAGTTAACAAAATCAAATTAGTCAACAAAATCCTCATAATGTGAAAAATACACGCGCTCAAAAAGTTCGCGCATCTGCCTCTAATATCATGATTCGGGTAGTTCACCTTGGTTTCTACATTTGCCTCTGAAAAATGAAGTTGCTCTTGGTTAGCATGCCTTTGATGAGTGTGCACGTTTGCCTCTGAAGATTCAGCGTGCCTCTAAAGTTTTTATGCCTTTGATGAACAGTACTTGTAGGATGGCTCTGATGGACGGTAATTGTAGGATGCCTTTGATGAAAAATACCTATAGGATGGCTCTAATGAACAGTAATAGTACGATGCCTCTTATGAACAGTAACTTTAGCATATCTTTCATGAACAATAACTTTAGCATTCCTCTGATGAACAATAACTTTAGCATGCCTCTGATCAACAGTATTTTTTAGGATGCCTCCGATCAACAGTATTTTTTAGGATGCCTCTGAAGTTTGAAGCCACTATTCAAGTTTGCATCTGAAGCATATATTTTGCTAACTCTGAAGATTGCAACTCGTGCCAGAGTATTGGCTCTGATACACAACGCACTATTAAGCTGCACTAAATCTAATAATGCAACAAACGTGAAGTTACCGATACTACTAAATATAAGTCACGCAGCTTTGCATCTGCCTCTGACTCTGGTTGCTCAAGCATCACAACTTCTGATTCCAACAATCAAGTTAATGGCTATGAAGAATAAAATTCAATGATTCTGATGGATAATAGTCAAAACTCTGATGGAAGACAAAAGGCTCTAATAGATTGACAAACATACTTAATTGGACTTAGTCGTATTTTTACTTTTGAAGGTCCAAAGAACAAGCCCATATTTGTTCCTGCCCAAATCTAATCAAGCATATCAAGAAAGACTCAAGTGAATTAATTTGCAAGGAAAATCGGAACAAAAACGCACAATGTATTTCTAGAAAAATTGCTCATATCAGATTGTGAAATAAAAAATTGCCTAACGAATAAATTATCCAGATCCTATCAATCGGAATTGTATTTGCAAGAAATCTATCTTGACCAAGGTGAATTTGAGATACAATTCAGAAAAGCAGCAATAAATTCACAAATACTAATTTCATCTATAAATAATGGATCAAGGCTAAAGTAGAGAATGAAAACCACGATCACACAAACACAGAAATCATAAAAAAAAATAACCAAAGTTATTTAGAAAACCTCAAGAACTCAATTTTTCTCTAAGTATTCAGAGTTTAAGGTATCAAGTTCTAGAAAAACATTTGCTCAACTTTATATTATTTAGTTCTTCATTGTAAGTGTGTAATCATTGTAACAAATCTGCTAAGAAGAAGCAAAACAGAAACAATGTCACCCCTTTGTAACCCAACCCAGTAACGGCTTTAGTTTTCCTCTAACAATCTGTAGGTTTCAAGTTGTGTAGAGAAGATTGGACTTGTACGGTTAAGGTGTGGATTTCCTCAAAAGGTTTTTAGATTCAGGTTGTTTTGAGAAGACTGGCTTGTAGGATCAGGTGTTGTTGTAATTCAAGTTTTGAATTAATGCAGAAATCCTTTTTTGCGAAGGGACTAAACGTAGCTACCAAGTTGGTGGTGAACCAAGATAAAATTTAGCTTGTTTTTTTAGTTCCGCTCTATCTATTTATTGCTTCCTCTGATTAGTCCAAACATTTACGTTACCAAACTAGAATCAGAATTAGAATTAAGAAAAGAGTTTCAAAATTAGACAAAAACAATTCAACCCCCCTTTTCGTCCTTGCGCGCCTTCAAAAGATTTGATCAAGATTTATCTACAAGAAGATATAAATTATTTACAAGAATATTTGATCAAGATTTATCACATGGAGATATAAATTATTTACAAGAAGATTTGATCAAGATTTATCTAAAAAACTATATGAATTATTTACAAGAAGAGTTGATTAGAATGTGCAAGAATATATGAATTATTTACAAGAAGATATGATCAAGAATTGTTTACAAGAAAAAACACCCACAAGAAGATACATTTATTATTTGAAAACATATGATTCAAAAATTTCAAGGTAAAAGGAGAAACCCTAACCTACCTGTAAATAGATACTAAAGCTAAAGAATAAAACAAGAGAACTCACTAGCGCAAAATTTCCTAAGTCATTAGAGTTCATAAGGTTAAGGTTTAGAGAAACACTTGTTCAAAGGAAATATTTTCTAAGTGTTTTCTAGTGTGAGAGTCATTGTTACAATAATCTTGTTAGAAGCAAACCAATTTGTTCTAAACTCTTGTAACCCAATTCGATTGTGGCTTTCGTGTTCCTCAAGCAATTTGTAGGTTTTCAGGTTGTGTTAAGAAGACTTGGCTTGTAAAGTCAACGTGTTTGTGTTCCTAAAAAAGTATGTAGGTGTCAGGTTGTTTTCAGAAGACTGGCTTATAGGGTTAGGTGTTGTGTAATTCAAAGTTTGAATTAGTGGATTAAATTTTTCTGAGTGATGGGACTGGACGTAGCTACCAAGTTGATGATGAACCAGGATAAATTCTTGTGTCACTTTAATCCTACAATTCTTGTTTTAGTTTTGCCTCTAATTACTAAACCAGATTGCTACTACTTTTATTCTAAATAAGTCACCAAACCTGAACTAGTTCTTAAACAAATTAGCAAAAAGAATCCAACTCAGTCAAACACAATTCCACCTCGTTCTCGTGGTTGCACCTTTAGCTATTTCATACTTAATAGAATTGCATACTTTATCCTCTGAAGTTTTTGAAACATTTTCTTTCAGAGTTAGATTTTACCTTTTTAGGCTTTCAAACTTCTTTTCAAGGGAACTGCATTTGTTTGTTAAGATGTCATGAACTTTTCTTAGAGATATAAGTTTTGAAGAAACCTAATGAGTTTTGTTGAGAATCTCATTTAACATATCTATGAGTTCACTTCGAGATAAATCAGATAATACCTCAATTTCTTCATCAACAACTTAATCGTCATAATCAAAGTCAAGTTCATAGTCATAGTGAGTATATTCTATCAAAGCCATGTTTGCATTCTCATCATAATCATGTCTTGAAGTCTTTCCTCTAGGATTTTTCTTTCTCAAGTTTAGAACATTCCAATTTGAAATGATCTAGTTCCTTACTCTCATTGCAAATTAGTTTCTTTTTGTCTAACGTTTCATTTCTTTCTATAATATTTTGGGACCGTGTGAAATCTATTTTGGGAAAAGATATATTTTGGTGTTCCACATGCGCAATATTTTTCTTGAGATAAATGACATATCTTCATCATCTAAGTTTTCACTCTAATTTTCCAATTTGCTTTTCTTTGAATCTTTAGTTGCTTGTTGAGCCTTAGAATTTGTCTTCTTTCATTGGGATTTGAGGGCCAATGACTTTGACTTCTTTTTCGACTCATCTTAAACCAGTTCAATCTCATTGGATTTGAGTGAACTCATCAGCTCTTTTGGAGGCAATTTGTTTAGATCCTTAGCCTTTTGAATAGATGTTACCTTTGGTTTATACTTTTTGGGAAGACTTCTAAGAATCTTCATCACATGGTCAGAGATAGAGTAACTCTTTTGGAGAACCTTCAGTCCAGAAACCAGAGTTTGGAATTTTGAGAACATTAGCATTTTCTTTGGCTTCATGTACTTGCTTGATTCCTTCGTTGTTTAGAACTAGAGCATCAAAGATACTCTTTGTTGTTTCTTTGTTGCTGCATTTTTCAAACTCTTTGAAGGTGATAGCATTCATCATGAAAGTTCTTACTTTATGATACATCTTGTATTGCTTCTTTTTATCAACGCTCAGATCCTTTTTGGATATTTCAACACCAACAATGTCTTTTGGAGCCTCATACCCATCTTGGACTATGTCCCAGAGTACTGGATCTTGAAAGCTTAGTACAATCAAGTTGTTGACGAATGCAGCCACTATTGGGCTAGGTTACAAAAATGAAAGGTTTAAGGGTTTCTAAATAACTCTCACAATAGGGTGTTTACAAAGTTGTATTCTTGGAAACTATTTCTCAACACTTAGACAAAGAAAAATTTTAAGAGCAAGAGTAAATAGATAGTTGTATTGTGCTTATTGTAGTATGTTGTTATGTATTCTTCAATGAGAGTTGCATGTCATTTTATATAGAACTTTAGGAGTTTTGGTCGTTGTCTTGATTGCAAAAAATCAATATGTATCATGGAGTTTCATATCAAATCTTCATAGATTGATTCACTATTACACTTGTCCAAAAATATCCTTGAAATTGATTATGTGTATCTTAATACAGAACCAGAAAGAGAAGAGGATTAACTATTCAAAGTGTTGAGTTTCTATCTGAGTCAGAGGATCATATGTTTGACATGATTATTAGAGACAAATGATCATTTGTTTGTCACACTTATCAAAGGCAAAATAATCATATGCTTATTGTAGTTATCAAAGCCAAACTAATTAGTACACTATTTGCATTAAAAGAATCACAAGATGTGCATTTCTGAGCGCGTTCATTAGACTCAATGCAAATTTCAAAGCAGAGTCTTGGTGTTCCTTTAACTTGGTTCAAACACTAGAGGATGCAATGTAAAGTTTTATAAAATAAACCTGATACGAGAACTGCACACTTAAACAGAACATTAGTAATTTGAATTGTTTCCCACAAAATAATTTGGTTATCATCAAAACAAGTAAGGGTCGTAGATCCTCAAACCAACTTGGTTCTAACATTTATTAGTTTGGTGGTGGACTATTAAAAATATTGTGTTCCTCTCTTTTGTTACTTGTTTCTGTATTCTTCAACGAGGGTTGCACGTCTTTTTATATAGAACTTTAAGGGTTTTGGTTGTTGTCCTAATTGCAAGAAATTAGCATTTATCATGGAGTTTCGTATCAAATCTTCATTGATTGATTCACCATTACACTTGTCCAAAAATATCCTTGTAATTGATTATGCGTATCTTGATACAGAACTAGAAAGATAAGAGGATATCATGATCAAAGTATGTTGGAACCAAGTTGGTTATATATTGAGAGTTTTGATGATAACAAAAGTATTTTAAGAGAACAATATATTTGACTTCACAAAATATGAAAAAGATTCGTATTTTTGAAGAAAATCTAAAATAAGATTTGATTCAGATTTTTAATTGAAGAAAAAATAAAATAAGATTTGATTCAAATTTATAACTAAAGAAAATCTATAATACGATTTGATTCAAACTTATAATTGAAGAAAATATTTGACCAAGTTGAAAAGAAGATATGATCAAGATTTGAAGAAGATTTGATCAAGATTTATCTATAACAAAAAATAAATGTAATCAATCTGAAGAATTTGCAAATTCAATATGAACGAAATATGAAAAGAATCAATCTAAAGAATTTACAAACTCGATCTGAACAAAATACGAATTGAATCAATATGAAGAATTTACAAACTCAATCTGAACAAAATACGAACATAATCAATCTAGAAGAACTACTCAGATTGGATTCATAAATAAAGAATTGGCTAAAGAACATATTATCAAAAAACATCATGTTTAGAATTTTTTTTTAATAAGATCATTGTTGGCCAAGCTAGGAATGAAGATACAATTTAGAATTAAACAAGGACTAAATCGAAACCCTAATTTTATCTATAAATAGATATTCAAGGCCGAAGAAAAAGATCATGAAAATTAGAAAATAGTAGAATAACTCATAAGCTTAAAATTTCAAATTCATCTTAGAGTTCAAAGAGAGAAACACTTATTCAAGTTAGAAATATTTTCTAAGTGTTTTTCCTTAGAATGTGAGAGCTACTATTTTATCAGCTTTGTTATAAGCAAACACTTAAAATTCCAATATTTTTTATCCAACCCGATAGTGGTTTAGTTCCTTCTTCAATATGGGGTTGTCAGGTTGTTAGGAGAAGACTTAGCTCATAGATCAAGGTGGTTAGTTCCTCAAAAGTCTAGGGTTGTCATGTTGTTTGGGAAGATTGGCTTCGAGGGTCAGGTGCTTTGTAATTCAAGGTATCTGAATTATTGGATTAAAGTCTTTTGAATGAGGGGACTGAATTAACCAAGTTAATGTTGAACTAGGATAAATCTATGTGTCCAATTATTTATGCTTTTATTGTTTACTTCCTTTGAACCCATTGCTTCTTCTCTAAGTAATTCATAAAAACCACTCAGCCTTCATCAAATTAGCAAAAAGTCATCAACTTTGTTAAACGCAATTTAATCTACTTTTCTTGTGTTTGCACCTTCAAAGTATGTTACATAGATCTTCTGACATATAACAAATTGAAGATGTTGAGTAGATGAATCAAAAATTTGTCTTCTTCAGAACGTTGACTTTCTAGAGCATTAACTATTCAAAGTGTTGACTTTCTATTTGAGTTAGAGGATCAAATGTTTGACACGATTATTAAAGACAGATGACCAGTTGTTGGTTACACTCATGAGAGACAAAATAATCATATGATTGTTGTAGTTATCTGAGCCAAACTAATCAGTGCATTATTTACATTAAAAGAATCATCAGAAACGTGATTTAAAGCATATTAATTAGACTTAATACGAATTCTAAAGCGAAGTCTTGGTGTTCCTTTAATTTAGTTCAAACATCAGAGGATACAGTGTAAAGTTATATAAAATAAACTTGATCTGAAAACTGCACACTTAAACAGAACATTAGTACTTTGAATTGTTCCCATATAATAATTTAATTATCATCAAAACAAATAAGGTCATAGTTCTTCAAACCAACTTAGTTCTAACAACTATTAGTTTGGTGGTGGACTATTAAAAGTCCTTTTTTCTTTGTTTAACAAACTCTACTTTTAATCGTTGGGTTTACAAAGATTTTTATTACTTACATTGCTGTGAAATGATTTTATAAACTTGGTTATAGAAAATGAAATGCAATGTTTAATTAAATGGAAAGTGTTCTGGTTCTACAACTGCTTTCAAGGCCCAAAACTCCTCAAAATCCATATTCTTTTGCACTTATACTTCATATGCTTGTGCTATAAATAATCAACAAGATTTCTAAGTTTAAAGACATATCCTGCTTTGTCCGTACACATGTTTCTTAGGATACATAGGTTATTATTATTTTTCAAGTTAAGCTTTTCTTTATGATATCTTATTGGCTACACGAGAACTCCTTAGTTTAAGCATTCAATCATTTCAAAACCAAGTTGATAATTTTTTAAAAAACTTGCTTTTCATTTCACCACTTTTAAGACCTTTTAATAATTCTTTTTGCCATCGCCCTTTTTAGGGGATATGAGGAAGGATCAATGTTTTTTGCCGCTGTTTCTTTGCATTCCTATATAGTGGTTTCAATTAAAATGTTAACATTGAATATATATTACCTATCTATGTCTATATATATATAATTGGTGTGTTGTATTGTATTGTACTTTTTGAGGTTCTATTATTTTTCTCTATCTTGTTTTGCAAAAGGTTGGGAAGAAGCATGTGCAATGGTGTAGAATCTCGAGGGAATAGACATGACCTTGTGATGTCAAAGTTTGAGAATTACCATGAAGAGAGAATGCGAAATAGAGAATATGGAGATAGAGGTTTCATAAGCCATCTTCAACGTCTACATCATCATTTCAATGCCTTTCTTCCTACCATTTCAGTATCTGAGGTTGGTAACTTCTCTCTCTCTCTCTTTCACTCTCTATGTGTTTAAGTTTCTCTCATATTTACTCTTTTTTATTAGAGTTTAAAAACTAATGTTTAAAATTTGAAAACTTTACAAATAATAGAAAAGAATGAATGAAATGATGTCCATAATTAATGTGCTGAAGGAAATTATAAGAAACTATTTATTTATATAATTAAAGTAATATGATTATTAAGATAATACTATTCATGAGAAAAATGAGTGTCATAAAGTGATTTAGAGAAATTTCAGTGACAAGAATGTAATGGATTTAATTATTTCTTTTAATAAAATTAACAATATAATTGTTAACATTGAATATTTTAAAAACATTATTCACGTGAAAAATATAGTATACTTCCATATAGTTTTTATAAGAAAATGATTATATTTTTTTACGTCAAAATGATTAATTTTTTTTAAGTCAAAATTATCAGAGCATTACAAATTAATTTAAAATCTACCAATTTTACACGGTGGGAATTAACACATACATCGAGTTTATATATTGTACAATTTCAAAAATTAAAATGATATTTCTTTTTGCTATTTTGTTATTAATTTTCACTTATCTTGAATTTTTGACGGCTGTGTATATAATAAATATCGTAAAGATCGCTGGAGATAGAGGGAATGTCTTGTCTCTCTAAGTACAAATGTAATTAAACTATACAGCAATGAGATCCAATTTTAAGTAATATTTAGATGAAATATAAAAAAAAATTATTTAAATTAAGATATTTTTTCATCTTAAATTTTTTATAAAAAAAATATATCACTTGGGTAAATTAAACATGCAGTTATGCGTTAGAACTTTAACTCATGCATATACCAATTTATCATTTGGAATAAACAACTCATAAATGATTTTGAAAAAATAAAATAAAAGAAAGAGACAAATGGCAGACATCTCCATGAATACGATTTCTGTTATCATGCTTCATTGTTGATTGCCGAGTCAGCAGTGTACTATTCCATATTATTAATACTGGTATTAATTATAATTATTATATACACTCTACCCTCTATTTTAAAATGTAAATAAAAATTAATCAAAATAAACTAATATATATAAAATTTAGATCACATATTTCTATTCTACATTTATATTTTAGAATAGAATATTACTACATTAATTATAATAATAATATCAACAATTATATATATATATATATATATATATATCTCAAATCTCCATACATTCATTTAACGCACTATTTTATTTTTATTTCTGTTTTTTTACCGCATCATCAATTAATTATATTTGCTTTTTTTTTTTTTAATGATGTATACACCACATTAAACAGTTTTCTTATAATATATTGCGCGTGCGTGTGATATTATAAGAAAACTGTTTATATTCAACCGTGTCTTGTGATTGATGGTGTTGATCCATAATTCGTGAATATTTTATGGTGTTCTAAGCTATATATGCCTTCAGAGCTTTGATCATTTCTTTAATAAATAAATAAATAAAACGCTTCCATCAGTTTTGGTCTATGTGGCCCATATTTTGTTTTTGTTTTTTCAAACTATTCTCTTTATTGCTTAAAAAAATTATAGATAAGTTGCTCATACAAATTAAATCAACCACATTTACCTATTAACTATATCAAATTTAATTTTTTTTAAATAGTAAAATACACATGTTTGATTTTAATTATTTTATCTACAGTTTTTCAGAGATTACTTAAAATTTAGGTGAAACTTAAATTCTCTTTAAAAAATTATAAATAAAATACTTACAACTAAATACAATCAACCACGTGTAATCGACTGACATCGTCAATACTAAATTTCATAAAAATATTAAAGAAGTTCACGTGTTGACTTTAATTACTATAACTTTCATTTTCACTTCTTTTATATCTTTTTGCAACAGCATCATTTATTTAAGAATGGACGCAAAAATCCATCGGACAGAGGCCAAAAAAAAAATTACGAATTTATGTTTCATAATGCATGAATTAAAAATATTATATAATATTCCTAACAATTTAATTTGTATGTTTAAATCATGAAAAAAATGTACACATTATATTGACAATGGATACAAATAAATTCTATTAATGATGATCATATATATAATATGTTGTAAAGCATCAATATACAAACACCACAAATATCAATTCGTAAACATCGATAATTATATAGCCAAAAAAAGTGATCAACTATAACTACATATATCACATCAAATAAATCTTCCATGTAAAGTGTCAATAATATGAAATATAATATTAATGCATATTATTTTATATATATATGTATATATATATATATATATATATTAATTAGAATTAGGGGTGATCAGCTGGAACACACCCGAGTCACCCCACGAATCAATGTCTGATTTTATAGATGTATCCAATTATATTAAATCATGTTGATATTCATAAAGATTTTTATGAAGTAATATTTTGGTTTGGTACATGTTTTGTGAAGTAATTTAAAATTGGCATTATATGATTGGAGACATGTGCTAGTTTTTTTACATGTCACTAGTAGATAGTATTTAAACTCCATAGGAACTGCTTATTTTCAAGCACCTTTTGACAACAATTTTAGCTGATTGGTTTGGATTAAATTTTTAAAGTGTTTGTATGGAAAAGTTAAATGTGTGTGCTTCTGAAAAATCAATGTGCAGAAGCTAATTATATTGAGAAAAGAATAATAAATTATTATAAAATGTAAACAAAAATTAACTGATAATCGTAGAAACATTGTTGCTATGGAGTTATTGTACAGGAAAGTTAACATGTGTGAAGCCGAGAAATTAACTAAAAAAAACAAATAGTACAAAAGATGATTATATGTATGTTTGGTAAAAAAAGTGTTAAAAGTAATTATTTTTTTCTTTTAAATTTAGAATAAGAAACAAGATTGTTTAACATTACTTCGTTAACGTTATTGAATAACGTAAAAACATCATAAACGATGAATCTCTATAGAAGGGTAAAATTCGTAGTAACATTGTTGCTATGGAGTTCTTGTACAAGAAACTTAACATTAGTGAAGCCGAAAAATTAACTAGAAAAACAAATAGTACAAAAGATTATATGTATAATGTCAAAATAGATTAAACAAATGATTAAAAAAAATCATTTTCGTCTCTACATATAGTAATTAGGATAATTAGACTACATTTTGTTGAAATATATGAAATAATATTGATGCAATTGTGCATGCATGCAGGTGAAAGAAGAGTTGAAATCACTTGCAAAAATTGCTTGTCCGATAACAATGACAAGCTTAATGATATATTCTCGATCAGCTATCTCAATGCTTTTCCTTGGTCACTTAGGAAAAGCAGAGTTAGCTGGCGGTTGCCTAGCACTCGGATTCGCCAACATAACAGCGAATTCAATTATGAAAGGCCTAACAATGGGAATGGATCCAATTTGTTGTCAAGCATATGGAGCCAAGAGATATGGAGTCCTAAACCAAACATTTTTCAAAACAGTCTGCCTACTCGTAATTGTCACAATCCCAATTTCAGTTTTATGGCTAAACATGGAACCCTTCCTTCAATTATTAGGTCAAGACCCACAAGTCACAAAAGTTGCACAAATATACATGATGTTCTCAATTCCTGAATTATTAGCTCAATCTATTCTTAACCCATTAAGAACTTTTCTAAGAACTCAAGGATTAACACCACCAATTACTATGGCTGCTTCATGTGCTGCAATATTACACCTTCCAATAAATTATCTCCTAGCTACATATTTAAAATTAGGTGTAAAGGGTATTGCATTAGCCACTGGATTTAATTCAATAAACATAACATCAATAATGTTGGTTTATATTGTTTGCTCAAAAAAGCCACTAAAACCATGGAAAGGTGTTAACATGATTTCAATATTTCAAGGATGGAAACCATTGCTTAGTCTTGCAATTCCAAGTTGCCTTTCAGTTTGTTTAGAATGGTGGTGGTATGAGATAATGCTTTTTCTATGTGGTTTATTAAGTAACCCACAAAATTCAGTTTCAACAATGGGAATACTAATTCAAACACTTGGTTTTCTATATGTGTTTCCATTTTCACTTAGTGCTGCTTTGACAACAAGAATTGGTCATTCATTAGGTGCAGGACAACCCTCACGTGCACAAGGAACAGCTATAATTGGATTTGTGATAGCTTTTATACTTGGAGTTTCAGCTTTTATTGGGTTGATTTTAGTGAGGAAAAATTGGGGGAAATTATTTACTGATGAGATACAAATTATTGATATGATAAGAAATGTTTTACCAATTTTGGGGTTATGTGAAATTAGCAATTGGTCACAAACAGTGTCATGTGGGATTTTAGCTGGAACTGCAAGACCTTATGTTGGTGCTAGGATTAATTTGTGTGCATTTTATTTGATTGGGTTACCAGTTTCTATTTTTGCAACATTTGTTTACAAATTTGAATTGGTAGGTTTGTGGTATGGAATGTTGGCAGCACAAATTTCTTGTGTTTGTATGATGGTGATTACTTTGATTCAAACTGATTGGGGACAACAAACTAGAAGAGCAGTGGAGTTAGCTAAGAAAACAACAGAGCAAGATTGTGTAATTGATGAGGAAATTGTTTCTTGATTCTCTTTCAGCCTAATTATGCTATAGCAAGTTACCAACATTTTATTATTATTATTATTTCAAATTAAAATTTATCAATGGGTCAATTTCATATTAATATCATTTTTGTAAAACTTCATTCCACTCTCTTTTTAGTGAAATTCATTAAATTTTCCTTAACATAAAATGTTGAATTAAAGAAGTTCTCATTTAGTGTTGATTAATAACAACCACTTATAGCATTTTTGAAGAATTCTATATTGAAAGGTGAGATTGATCATAGTGTTAATTAGGCTTGAACCTCATTTTCAAAATTATTATTAGGTCATGTTACAAACTTGAATGAAGGTAAAAGAGGTGTTTCATGTTGTTTAATGACCGTGGGCTTAATGTATGGATATTGGATCCAAATCTCCATGCAAAAACTGCATTCAAAACACAAATGGTTCCTTAATGGAAGCTAGAGTTTGATCTTGCACATTCAAACACATAATATGTACTAGAGTATTCATTCAAACACATAAGACCTTGAAGCATGTACATTTTGCTATTTTCGGCAAATTAACTAGGAATGAATCAACTTGTGTAGTTGAATGCAGTTCTTCCAAGTAACAATCTTTATTCTTGATGTTCTGCTACTTCACTATTTCATTTATGCTTCATTTGTTTCATATTAGGTTAATATTCAACTTTTTCTAATTGTGAGGAGATTATTTTGTCTAAAGTTGAATATTAACCTAATTGTTCTATTTCATTTATATACATGCAAATTATTTCTTCTTGGGCATGAAATTATTTTGGTTGTTGAAATTTGACTGTTATATACTTATTTTTACTTTTAGTTTTCTTTAGATTATATTTTAATTAGTGAGTAGTTATAATTTGTAAACATGATATAAACTTTGATGGGAGTATAAAAATTAGACCTTTAATATTTGTTATAATTTCTAAATTTTATAATTAAAGACTAATATAAAATACTTAAAAAATGTATTTATAAAAATTAAATAAAAAACTTTCATATGCCTTTTTGCATTAATCACAAGCTGTAGATTTACCTGTGAAAGTAGTACTTTTGAACACATTCCCCTCGAATTATCTATGGATATTATTTTCATGCCAATTTTCCTTCAAAATTACATGGGGAAACTTCTCATAAAATGTACTTGCGAATATAACCGCAAGAAAAGTTGCAGCAAAATGCCTTTGAGTACAATTCATCGGCCAAAATTTTGATACGGATTTGTTCAATTTTCCTGCGAAAATATCCGCAAGTAATTTGAAGGTGCAAACACAAGAAGGGGGATTGAATTGTGTTTGATTAAGTTGATAACTTTTCATTATTTGATTAAACTAGTTCAGACTTCATGATTTACTTGGAGTAGAAGTAATAACAAAACTAAAGAGTGCGAGAGTAAAGTGACAGAAGTAATTTATCCTCTCTGGTTCACCATTAACTTGGCTACATCCAGTCCCTTCATTTTGAAGGATTTCATCCACTAATTCAACATCTGGAATTACAAAGCACCTGGCCCTCCAAGTCAGTCTTCTCAAACAGCCTAACAACCCTAGACTATTGAGGAACACACACACCTTGACCTCTATCAGCCAAGTCTTCTCCACACAATCTAACAACCCCAGATTGTTAAAGACACACTAACACCACTATCGAGTTTGAATACAAAGGTTTGGAACTTGAGTAGTTGCTTTTAACGAGCTGACTATAACAACGACTATCATACTCTAAGAAAAACACTTAGAAAATATTTCTAATTTGAACAAGTGTTTCTCTCTTTGAACTATAAGATGAATTTGAATTATGAGCTTGAGTTCTTCTAATCTTTTCTGAGTTTTCAATGATCCTCTTCTTCAGCCTTGAGTATCTATTTATAAATGAAATTAGGGCTTCAATTTAGTCATCGTTTAATTCCTAGCTTGGTCAACAATGATCTTATTAAAAAATAATTCTGAATAAGATGTTTTTTGATAATATGTTCCTTAGCCAATTCTTTATTTCTAAGTTCAATCTAAGCAGTTCTTCTAGATTTATTATGTTCATATTTTTTTTAGATTGAGTTTGTAAATTCTTCAGATTGATTATGTTCATATTTTGTTAAGATTGAGTTTGTGAATTCTTCGGATTGATACTGTTCCCATTTTGTTAAGGTTGCTTTCGCAAATTCTTCAAATGAAACTTCCTTTCTATTGCTTGCATTGATCTGAGCGGGAATATAGTGTTGGACGGGTTCTTGAACTTTCACAAGTAGGAATATGACTAAGTCCAATTCAGGATTTTGTCCTTTGTCAAAATCTAAATCATATATTTGTAGATAATAAAGGTATCTTCTTGTGAGTGTTTCTTCTTGTAAACAACTCTTTATCATATCTTCTTGTAAATAATTCACATTATCTTGTAGATCAATCTTGATAAAATCTAGTTGTATATAATTCACATCTTCTTGTGAAAATCTTGATCAAATCTTTTTGTAAATAATTCATATCTTCTTGTAGATAAATATTGATCAAATCTTCTTGTAAAATAATGAATAACTTCTTGTGATAAATCTTGATCAAATCTTCTTGTAAATAATTCATATCTTTTTGTGATAAATCTTTATCAAATCTTCTTGTAAATAATTCATATCTTCTTATAGATAAATCTTGATCAAATTTTCTTTTAAATAATTCATATCTTATAAGATGTTGATCATATCTTCTTCAAGTCGTTGACTTTATCAAAAGTGTTGACTTTTTAGAATGTTGACTGAGCATTGACTTTTTCATAACATTGACTTCT
The DNA here is from genome assembly GCF_000331145.2 of Cicer arietinum. Taxonomy (NCBI): domain Eukaryota; kingdom Viridiplantae; phylum Streptophyta; class Magnoliopsida; order Fabales; family Fabaceae; genus Cicer; species Cicer arietinum. The sequence goes on from NC_021165.2 coordinate 47,934,096, forward strand.
TCATGAACATTGATAAAGCGTTGATTTTATCAGATTTGTTGGCTTTCTTCATAGGTAGTTGAATCAGACGCTTGATGTAGTTATCAGAGGCATCTTAGTCATATGATTGCTTATATCTCCAGAGACAACTAAGTCAGCCGCTTGCTTGCATCTACAAAGGCAACTGAGTCAGACGCTAATCAGAGGTAAGTATCACCAGACTTTAGAGATGTAGAGCATAGAAGCAGAGTCTTGGTGTTCCTTTGTATTGATATGATAATTAGAGGATATAGCATAATATCCTACACAAACAACTGATCTTGAAACTACACACTTAATTTAAACATTAGGGCTTTAAATTGTTCCAATAAAATACTTTTTTTTTTATTATCAAAAAAAGATTAGAAATTGTTCATCAAACCATCTTGTTTATAACAAAGATATGAGTTTTGTATCTAAGAGATGCAAAGTATTCATCTAGATAGCCTCAAACATCTCATTTGAGATGTCAGAATCAGAGGTACGAGGGGTAGCACGTGCTAGGTTGGAGGAAGGGCCAAATACGTCTGTATGTTAGGGATAGGGTATGAAAGGTTCAGGTTCAGGTTCAGGTTCAAGATGGAGGGTTGGAATAGTTTTCTTAAACTTTGGAGTTACCTTCCATTTCTTCCTTTCAAAGAGAGGTGTTGCGTGTTCATTGAAATTGGTTTCTTTTGCTTCATCCTCTTCAACGCGCAGGGTCTAGACAACTTTTTTCCTTTTTTTCTTAAAAACTTGAACACCCTTGGGCAGAGGGAGACTGACAAGAGCATTTCTTGGTTGGATTGGCACATCCTCAAGTATTCCATAAACATTCATTTATTGTCTTCCTCTTGTAGAGGGGAATAAGAGTCCTCATCTATAGAGGGAATGGCCTGACTTCCACTATCTTGACTTGATGACCTTATGACGTCACTACTTGGTTGCATGTTCTTCTTGGGAGAGATCACTTGCATGTTGATGACGTTGGAGATGTTGAACACTGATGCAAATGATAAAACTAGATGTTCCTCTTGAATAGTTCTTATGACTTCCTCTAAAGCCTAAGTGAGAGGAGTACGCATGAGTACAACGATGATCAATTTGGGGTGTGGGGTAGTCTTTATCTTCCATATCCTAGATTTGATGACACATAACCTCATGTGTTCCAAGATGATGTTAGGAATTGATCGTTTGAGAGAGGTTCCACGTTAGACCCTTGTAATCTTTCTAACATGATCCGTAGATCCACCTTTGGGTACCACACACCCAATCAAAATTTTGAAGAGAACATTGTACTTAGGTTTTAATTATACAATCTTAGAGTTCACTTTATGATCTTTGAACAACTCTTTATTGATTTTGGATGGGCCAACCTTTGACTCATACACATTCTCAAACACCAAACCTTCATTTGGAAGCCCTAACAAAGTGCTCGATACTTCATCGTTTGTGTTTGCATCAACGAATCTCCAAAATTATTTAACTAGAACGTTTAGAACTACCTCTTGTTCTAGGTTAAAGTAATCATACTGACCCACTCTAGCAAATTCTAGAACGTTTAGAGCTACCTCTTGTTCTAGGTTAAAGTAATCATACCAACCCACTCTAGCAAATTCCTCAATAAAATCAAACTCGTTTTTAGCAAGGTTTGGGAAGTTGACATCGAGTTCACAAAGAACTTTCAACTAATTAAGATTACATTGCATGGAGGGAACATAGGAGACATTGTTGAGTGAAGGGTTTGAGGATGAACTCGAACCCATTGAAGATGGAGAGAAAGTGTGGGAGTATGTTGGAGTTGTGAGTTTCTAACCCCATTACTACCGCGAACGCATATACACACTTGAGTAACGCCTATCAGATATCACAACTTACGAAGAAAGTTTTTCATATTCAAGATTAATTGAATATACATTGACACAAGGCACAAATAAATTACATGTCAGTAGAGGTAAAGCATATATTCATTTAATCATTCACTCTATTTTATTAGAAGAAAAAGTATGGAGGATTCAACATCATTCTTTTATAAACAAAATATTTAGATGTTTCTTTATAAAACCGAGTCTCTCCTCAGCAAATGGTTTTGAGAAAACATCAGCCCACAGATGATCAATGTCTAAAAGTCAACGTTCTGAAGAAGATATTTTTTTGTACATCCTTAACAATCTAGAGAAAATAAAAATCACTGGATCTATTCAATAAAATATTTCACTATAATAATTAATGGGTGCACCAGAGTCTTTCTAATAACATGAAGGAACATCAATCAATAATAGCCATCGCCAAGAAGGGTGGAAACTAAACAAAATAACAAACAACCTTCAACTAAAGTTCGTATTCCAAAATAACTTTCAGAGAACATAAAACTACTAACACTGTACATTAAAATAGCAAACTCAGTGGTAGAAGTAACATACTAAAATTGTAGGTCAAACAAAACAAGTTTGCTACATACCTATTACCACCATAACTCATTTTTTTTTTCTCTTCGCCTCTTGTTACTTTGTTAAGGACCTTATTTTCTTTTTCCTTCTTTTATATTGGGCGGCTCTGGCGTTTTTCTTTTACTTTATGGATTTAAATCTGTTTCCTTTTTTTTTTTTTTTTTTCTTCACATGAGTCAATTCTAATAAATATACATATTCCTTTATTTTTTTTCTCTTTTTTCTTTAATAATAATAACAATAATAAAAGTGATAGTAAAAATTGGTGGATTCCACTTGGGGAGTGAATCCACTCAACAAATCTCCCCCTCATGACTCAACCATGTCAGCCTTCTTTCTACAACATATCATCTTTGACATAGGAAAGACCTTCGTCGTCATATATAAACCATTCTCATCAGTATAAATCTTTTCAATTGAAAATGACTTCATTTCCAGTGCATCTAGTATCCAATGATATCACACCTCAATATGCTTCAACTTTGCATGAAAATTCGGATTCTTCCTAAGACGGGTCGCACTCTAACTGTTGTGGAATAACACAAACTTATCTTGATTAAGGCCTAACTCATGTAGGAATTTCTTCATCCACAAGAGTTCTTTGAAAGCTTCAGTTGCTACGATGTACTCAACTTCATTAGTGGATAAAGCAACACACTTTTGTAACCTTGATTGCCAAGACATAGTTCCCCATACAAGCATCATCATATAACCAGAAATAGATTTTCTAGAATCAAGATCATCTGTCATATTTGAATATGTGTAACTATCCAAAAAAGGTTCACTGTCTCCAAAGCATAAGCAAACTTTTGAAGTGCCTCTACGATATATAAGAATCCACTTCACTGCTTGTCAATGATCTTTACCATCATTAGAGAGAAATCGAGTGACAACTCCAACTACATGGGCAATATATGGCCTTGTGCATACCATAGCATACATTAAACTACAAATTGCGGATGCATAAGGAACATTCTTCATATTTTCTTTGTCTTTCTCACTTGTAGGACATTGATCATAATTCAATTTGAAATGAATAGCAAGTGAAATACTAACCGGTTTACAATTGCTCATGTTAAACCTCTCTAACACCTTCTCAATGTAATTGTGTTGAGACAACCACAAATTATTATTCTTCCTGCCAAGAGTAATTCTCATGCCAATAATTTGCTTTGTAGGACCCCAAGTCTTTCATTGCAAAAGACTTGTTCAAATCTTTCTTTAGAGATTGAATCATTTTAGTGTCATGACCAACAATCAACATGTCATCCATATATAACAAGAGAATATTATAATTTCCATTAGAGAATTTCATGATAAACACACAATGGTCAGAGGTAATTTACTCTACTCATGTTTCTCCATGAAAGAATCAAATTTCTTGTACTCTTGTCGAGGTGCTTGATTGAACCCATACAAGCTTTTCTTCAATTTACACACAAGTTGCTATTTACCTTTGACTTCAAAACCCTTTGGTTGCTCCATATAGATCTCTTCCTCCAAATCGCCATGAAGGAATGCAGTTTTCACCTCAAGTTGTTCAGCATCTAGGTTCAAACTAGCTCCTAACCCAAGCAGAACTCAGATAGAGGACATCTTCAATACAAGTAAATTTTTTTTTTTCAAAGTCAATACCTTTTCAAACTCAGATAAAACCTTTCGCAACCAATATTATTATGTATCTTGGTTGAGAACTAATATCTTCTGTCTTTATCTAGTATACCCATTTGTTCTTGAGTGCATTTTTGCTCTTAGGCAACTTTACTAACTCAAATGTGTGATTCTCATGCATGAAAGTTATCTCTTCTTACATGGCCTACAACCACTTTTCTTTATCAACATTTATAATTGCCTTTTGGTAGTACTCTAGCTCTCCACTATCAATTATCATCACATACTCATGTGGACGATATTGATAGCGTTTCAACAAGTGTACTGAATCATTGCAAGTAATAATTAAAACGGTAGTACCGAGTGTCAAACTCAAGAATTTTGTTTTACTATTGAATTATATTTAATTGCAAAAATTGAAGAAAAACTTTCTAATTTGATTGAAATAATATTTGAAACTAACAACGGTAGTAAAATTGATGATTTATAATAAGAAAAAATTTAAGAATGAGTTTCACTTTGAATCCAACTTTGTGTTTAATTTGATCCTAGTTACTAAATTCCTTTATTGAATTATTATTAAATTCTCTTTATTATTCTTGTCTTAATGTCTTAGTGACAGAACCTTTAATTTCAAAGGAACCCCTAATTCCTTAGTGGATTTAATATTAGAATTAAGCCTTATCGTATAGGAATTCTCTTGTTAAACTATTGTCTTTGCAACTAATTTAATTGGTTTCATGACCTGCATCTATCCCTAGACTACAAATTCATGAATTTATAATCTCAAGGATTCGTAAAGTTCACTTCTGTTTCAAAATACGAATCGCAGAACAGTTTAATGTTGATCAAGCAATAAAAAGCATTAAGCACATAGATGAGAAAAATAATTCAATAAACTCATTCATATAACTAGAAATCAAATCAGAAAAATAAGGGTTTCATCTTGTTACACTTATCCCTAACAAATAGAGTTTAGTTACTCATGATAGAGATAGAAAAGATAGAGTTTAGAGAAGAATTACAAGAAAGATTCATGAATGATTCTAGATAAAACTACACCAATGGTATTAGAAACGGTCGTCTCTGAGTTTATACGTTAGGGCACAAGTCTCCCCACTTCCAAATAGTCAAAAATATCCCTAAAAAATGACAAAATGAGTTTTAATGTGTTCTACTGCGTGTCATGCGCTTCGGGCGCAAAGCGGCAGGTCTTCAGCGCTAAAGTGTGCTTCAGGCGTGGAACGGCAGATACTGCAGCGCCTAAATATGGAAATGTGCCTCAAAGCGCACAACATCTTATGTTTGGCATTTAGTGCATTTTTCTCCTCTTTTGATTCCGACTTTCGTTTCAGTGTATGAATGAAAGTTATAGCGATGGATCTTAGCTTTCATTTGCACTTGGTTTGACTCCAATTGGATATCTACAACTCCAGATATAGCTGAAATACTTCACATAGGTCATGTTGATTTCTCACCAAAATTCAGCACTGCACTAAAACAAAGTAACAACGCAAAACTACAAAAAAATCTCTACTTAATCAAGGAAATAAGAACATAAATATTTAATTAAATCAAAGAACTAAAATTAACAAAATATATCAAATACTACAAACTTAATATATTGCTTGTCCCAACTAAACAATTAATTTCAGATTTGGTACAATTAAAGGAAAACTTAAACTCAATTTCTCAAATCAAATAAAACTTTATTCTCAAAGTCTCAACTACTACAAAACATTCATCATACTCCATGGTTGCTTACAAAAAAAAAAAAAAAAGAAACACAATTTGTTCACTTTAGCTTGCACTCATCAAGTTCAACTCTCTCTTCAGACAATCTCACCAAAATTTATTTTAAGTGTTTAGCAAGGATTGTGAATTTTTTACTCAAATCCTAGAATGTTAATCACGCTACCATATGCTTGAAAAAAAATTATAGTTAGCAATCACAATGCAACAAACATATACACTTTTGGAGGATTTTCGGGTTGTAATGGAGTTTAGGTAAGGGTAGGACATTTTGGGATAGTAGACTTTACTACTTGGAGTTAGGCATACATTTTCAAATTATTCTCCCTCTTTTATTGTATTTTTTTTTCTCTCCATATTTTATGGTGGACATTCTCAATCATTCACAAAAGAACTAAGAAAATGATATTTATCAATCTAAAACAATTTTTTTTTCTTTGAATTTTTTTCTTCTTTTTTTTTTCTTTTGTGAGAACCACCACCCCAAACATAAAAGGTTGTTATCTCATGGGCAACCCCAAACTTAGAACTTTACCAAGATGATAATTTTTTTTCTACCTAACTCCAAGTAAAGTGATTTAATTAAAGTCATGTCTTTGGCTTGTAATGTGGCTAGTAACCTGTAACACCCCGTTTTTCAAAGCGATGGTGTATTTTTTTTTTTCAAAAGGGATTAATATAAAACAGAGAAACAAATAAGGTAATACCTTTGGATAAATAATTGAGTCATTATAATTTACAAGCAGCGGAAAAGTTTCTCAAAATATGAATCCAAAATATTTACACATCAAAAGTTGGTACATGTAACCCATCGAAAATAACATGTCAAGCTAACAATATTAGTATAAGTACAGTCTTCCATTTTAAAACAAATACAATTCAAAAGAAAGACATCTGATCCCTCTATGTCAACCTAATCTGATCATACTCCAAAACAAACTAAACACCCTGAGTGATCTCCACGCACCCCGTAAGATCCTCCTAACATAGCTCCAGTCAGGCATTCCCCACAACATTCCCATCCACAGGGTACGAACCGGTAAGATTGTCCTGGCTCTCATCTGAGGGCAAAACTCAGATTTCCACAATAGTTGTAAAGGGTCACCAACCGAAATTAACAGTTAAAACATACCATTTAAGTTTTTAAATGCACAAAATAACCTTTCAACTAAGCATGCACCTTAAAAGGATTTTCCATATGCTAAAAGTTCATACAATGCTTGCCAATTAAAAATGAAATCAAAATAAAGTTCTCAATCCATCAAGTAATACATAACTGACCAAGACATTGATAAATCAATTGAGCAATCTGTTATCTAACTCAAAATAAGAATTTCTACTAAGCCAATCAATTTCCAAATCGATTTCCTGAAGGTTTTTAGTGAAATTTGAACTCTGGGCATAATTCAATCGATTGGGCAATCGATTGACAGAATAGCTGAGCCACTGACTTAATGACAATCGATTTCCAAATCGATTTTGCCAGTTTTGCTGAATTCATGTATGGCCAAATCGATTTCCAAATCGATTTCTTAAATGGTTTTGAAAAACATATTATAAAATCGATTGGCAAATCGATTATGTCAAATTAGGGAAGTCCCTGTAACTCATCCAATCGATTGGGAAATCGATTTCCCTGCATATTCTTCCAAAAATACATAAACTAACTCAATCACATTCATACACAATTCCACATCTTAACACTTAGCAATTCCTACGCGATCACCACGACAAATTGGGTTTCGAATTAGTTTTGCAATCCATCACACTTACACACAATAATCAATACATAACACTCAATCATAACTTGATTCAAACACGACTCGTGTGCCAAGCACCCTAATGCAATACGTATATGCCAAAATACATGGACTCGGAATTCCAAACCAAAACCCTCCTCGAAGGACCGTAAATCATAATTGTACCGCCTATCGCAGGCCGAAGTACCAATTACCGAGGTGCCACCTATCACGGGTCTGCACGATTTACTAAAAAGTGTAAACCATAAACGTACTGCCTATCACGGGCCCGTACCGTTTACCAAGGTACCACATATCACGGGTCTGCACGGTTTACTAAAAAGAACGTAAGTTGTAAATGTACCGCCTATCACAGGCCAAAGTACAATTTACCAAGGTGCAACCTATCACGGGTCTGCACAATTTACAAAAAACCGTAAATCGTAAATGTACCGCCTATCACGGGCCAAAGTACTATTTACCAAGGTGCCACCTATCACGGGTCTGCACAATTTACAAAAAA
>NC_021165.2:47943125-47943592 GCF_000331145.2 Cicer arietinum
CACACATCAAATTTCATCAGTATTAATTAAAAACACGTCAAATACGACGAACACAAATCAACACAATCCACCACTCAAACACAACAAGTTTCATTTACTCAAAATCATACATAAATGAGTTTAAATTCATTTCCCCCGAAACATTCATCAATATAACCAAAACCTAACTTTGAGATTTTACCCATGAGCCTTAGATTCATTTTCCCCCAAATCAACCCTACCAAATTCCTTTCCACACAACCACATATAAGTCCCTAAATGTAAACTAGAAGTTTGGAAGGAGCCCTTACCTTCAAGTTAGCTTTAACGTTCGATTACGGTACCGCGAGTAAATCCGGTAAAATCTCCGCTCGCAACGTCGCCTCCGAAGTTGGTTCCCTAGCACCGTAGCATGGTAGTGAGCAACTTTCCCTTCTATCTCTTCGCGAAACGAAGCTTAGATCTAGATGAAACGGGGAGGTTTGTGT
>NC_021165.2:47943812-47966289 GCF_000331145.2 Cicer arietinum
TATATATATATATATATATATTACTTATAATATATTCATATATATTTATATATTAATATATTATAATTAAAACAAAATCAACAATTATCTAACAACTCTTACCCCCATCATTTCATTCCCCTCTTAGTCTAATTTAATAAAAATATCTACTCTCGTCGCAACTCAATTGTTCGGCACAATTTTCAGCAACCCGAGATATTTTTAACAAAATTGCCTGGTATTAAATCCTTCGTAACGAAAGTAAATTATTTTCCGACAAATAATTTTAATCCAATTTCCAAAAATATATTTTTGGCATTTAACTCACTCAATACCAAAAACTGGGCTAACAGCCTAAGAAATTCCACACAAAAAAACCCTAAAATGGCATAATTTAGGATTTAAAAACTATGGGTCTTACATAACCGAAATAAAAGGGCAAGACTCAAAGAGGCTAGCAAAGGATAAAATTTGCATAGGATAGTTGGAAAGGCTCAAACAACCAAACAAAATTGTCTCAATTTATGCATAAATTACAAGTGATGCAAGTCAGAATTAGTGCAAGTTCTGAAGGGATAACACATGTCTGGATAATCACACAACAAAGAATGAAAGTGTTTAGGCCCAAAAGCTCACAGCTAGAATAATAAAAGAGAGTATGAACTATCTAAATGATGCCAATATGCCACTACAAAATTTATTTAGTTTTTTTTTTAAATGGCAAGTGAGACTTTGACAATCAAGGAGTAATCAACAATGCATGCATTTGTGAAACTCGTCGAATTAAGCAATGATATGAGCAAAGCAATAGAGTTTAAATTTCAAAATCTGAAACAAATAGTTTAAGACTACCTTCAAATTGTTAAAAATTATTCATCATAGTGCATGTTTACCCCACATAATTAAAAAGAAACAAATTCAAATAAAAAAATATATAAGATTATAAAAATAAAAGGTACCTGTACCTATGTGTTGCCTCCCACGAAGCGCTTCTTTATGGTCATTAGTTGGACGCTTCAACCATTGTCAAGGTGGTATATATGACATAAAGAACACATCATCCTTTTCACCAAGGAATACATTTTTCAAGTGAGGTGGCAATTGCTTGAGCTCAACCAGTGGCGTCTCTTTCATTTTCTGTACATACTCGTCTTCATTCCCTTTCAACTCCTCCCGTATAGTATGGAAGCGAGGGGAATTAGATGGTGATGCTTCTAACATGAATAAAACATCTTTTACTCTTGGATCTTCACTTTCTTTAACAACATCTTGAGGTAGGCATAACACTATTTCTAACGGTAGAATGGGTCTTTGATGTTCAACTTCTTCATCGACTATCAAATCGAAAATCACAATTCGGTTGCAACCTTCTCTTTTGTTTGAATGCTATATGGCTTTTAGAAAGTTGAATGTAATTTTTTCCTCATTTACCTTAAAGGTTAAGGTGCCATCCGCCACATTAATCATAGCTCTCCCTATTGCTAAGAATGTTCTCCCCAATATCAAGGAGATATCATTGTCTTCCTTCATGTCTAGTACCACAAAATCCACTAGAAAAATGAACTTATCTACTTTGATCAACACATCTCCACGACCATATATGAGTGTTTCATTGAATTATCTGCAAATTGTAACATCAGTTGTGTGTCTTTGACTCTTCCAATGCCTAAACTTTTGTATATGGAAAGGGGCATAAGACTCACACTAGCCCCAAGACCACACAAGGCCTTCCCAAAAGTTCTATTTCCAATAGCGTAAGGGATAGAGAAGCTTCCAGGATCCTTGAGCTTCGGTGACAGCTTCCTCTATAGGATAACACTACACTTTTCAGTAAGCATCATTGTTTCACCGTCGATTTTTCTTTTCTTTGACAGAATCTCCTTGATGAACTTGGTGTATGTCGACATCTGCTCTAGTGCTTACGCAAAAGGAATTTTAATTTGCAATTTTTTAAAATATTAAGAAACTTACCAAATTGTTTTTCAGTTTCTTCCTTTTTTTTAATCTTTAAGGAAACATGAGTCAAATTTCTAGTTTTGGCAATGTCTCCTTTTTCTGCATCACATGTTCTTCCTCCTTTTCAAGAGTTATGTGCTCCTCAACTGATGTCAGGGTGACCATTTCCTCCGAGTAGGTTGAAGTTGAAGTACTTCCACTTTGTTTGGTTTTAGGTGGTAATTGTTCACTTACCTTGCCACTCCTTGTTGTCATGTATTGACATTATTTCGCAGATTCAGAACTGTGTCACTAGACAAATTTTTAGACGTTCTTTGTGCTATTTGTTGAGCAAGTTAACCAAGTTGGGTCTCTAGATTCTTTATTGAGGCTGAGTGATTTTTCTGGATGGCTCTTAACTTTTCAATGAAAGAACTTGTGCTTGTTACTAACTTCTCAATAGTATTCTCCCAAGAAGCTTTTTGAGGTGGAGTTTGATTTGCTTGAGCTCCTTGTTAACCTTAAGATCCACCCTGTTGATATTTCCATGAAAAATTTGGATGATTTCTCCAACTAGGATTGTACGTACTATAGTAGGGATTATTCTGCTTCTCGTTGTTACCGACAAAATTCACAAGCTCCATTTGTATGTGTTCTCCCACAAAAGTCACAACCAGTATGTTTCATTAATTTGGCTGGGGACACTTGGGGTTGTAATTTTAGAGTTGCCATCTATTTCTTTATCTCAACAGCGATAACATCTTCTATTTATTTTGAGAGTAGCTTTCCTTGAGCCAACACGACATCCATAAGATTCAACTCCAACATACCACTTTTTGACCCACCACCTCTATCATACAACATCATTTGTTCATTTGATGCCTAAACTCAATAATTTTCCGTGCTTCTGATGCGGCTTTGTAATTCAAAGAACCACTTGTTGTAGCATCCAACATAAATCTAGTGTTAGGCCTCAAACCATTACAAAATATTTCCATTTGAGCAGTGTCGTTATAAGCATGATTGGGGCATCATGCTAGTAAACTCTTGAACTTCCTGTATGTGTCACAAAGAGATTCTCCTTCTTTTTATTTGTAACAAAAAATCTCTTGCCTTTTTCTAACGAACATAGCTGGCTTCAAGGTCATCCAATGAGGTGATACTACCGGAGGGTAAAGAATTAAGCCAATCCTTAACATCATCTTTCAATGAAAATGGAAAAAGTCTCAACATCTTGCCATCTTCAGAGCAATCATCCAACTTCACTGTTACACATAGTTCAAAGAAGTTTGCGAGATGTCTATTGACGTTTTCGTTATGTTTACTAGAAAAATGAATCTCCTTCAACTCTTGGTATAGAGAGGGACTTATTTCAAACTTATTGACTGTAACCAGTTGGTTATGGATGGTCAACCGAGCACGGTTTCAATCTCGACTCTCATACTCGTCGAGGTACATTCAGGTAGTGGTGGATCAACCATTTCTATATATATAAAAAAAAAATCCCCCAAATCCTCTTCTTCCACTACTAATTCTCCTTTTTTGAACCGCCTTTCGATTTGCTTTCGCAGTTTTTTCGATTTCTAGATCAAAGAGAAGTGCAGTTGAGGATTAGCCTCGCATATAAGGTTAGACAAATTGTGAGTAGTAAACACTTTTAAAATAAAGAAAAATAATTAATTAAGTAAAAATAAAACAGTTTTAAAACATATTTTGTTTTATCAAAATTCAAAATAAAATAAAAGCAGAAATTTTATTGCAGCACAAAAAATTTCAATTAAGTAAATAAATTATAACTCAATAGAGATATGGCAATTCTCGGCAACGACGCCAAAAACTTTATAGCGTTTCAGCAAGTGTAATGAATCATTGCAAGTAATAATTAAAACCGTAGTACCGAGTGTCGAACTCAACGATTGCGTTTCACTATTGAAGTAATAAAATTGATCCTTTATAATAGGAAAAATGTCAGGATGAGTTTCACTTCGAATCCAACCTTGGTGTATAATTTGATCCTAGTTACTGAATTCCTTTATTGAATTAATACTAAATTCTCTTTATTATTCTTGCTCTGATGTCTTAGTGACAAAACCTTTAATTCCAAAGTAACCCCTAATTCCTTAATGGATTTATTATAATTAAGCCTTACCGTCCATGAATTCTCTTATTAAACTATTTCATTTGAAACTAATTTTATTGGTTTCATGACCTGCATCTATCCTTAAACTACAAATTCATGAATTTCTCATCTCAAGCATTCGTAAAGTCCCCTTCTGTTTCAAAATACGAGTCGTAGAATAGTTTAATGTTGATCAAGCAATAAAAAGCATTAAGCACAGAGATGAGAAAAATAATTCAATAAACTCATTCATATAAATAGAAATCAAATCATAAATATAAGGGTTTCATCTTGTTACAGTCATCCCTAACAAATAGATTTAGTTACTCATGACAGAGGTAGAAAAGATAGAGACTAGAGAAGAATTACAAGAAATATTCATGAATGATTCTATATAAAACTGCTCCAATGGTGTTAGAAACGACTCTATGAGTTTCTCTGCTAGGGAACAAGTCTCCCCACTTCCCAATAGTCAAAAAGATCCCTAAAAAGTGAGAAAAAAATGAGTTTTAATGTGTTATGTTGTGTGTCGCGCACTTCAGACACGCTTCAAGCGCGAAACGGCAGGTCTTCAACGCTGAAATGCACTTTAGGCACGAAACTTAGAAGCTTTAGCGCCTAATTGTGGAAATGTGCCTCGGGCGTGCTTTAAGCGTGTAAGACCCATAATTTTAAAGTACACTTTATGTATTTTTGTGTATTTTGGATTTTGGCTCGGAGGCTTTTTAGCCAAAGTTAATAATATTTTGGAGTTCATATGATCAAAGGATAATTTGATGCCGTTTAGAATTACTCGTCGATAAATAAATTAAATTAACTGCGGTGAATCTTTTACGAAGAATTTAATGTGTTTCGGGTGAAAAGGTAATTTTAATAATTATGTAGATATTTGTTAAGTTATAATTAATATATATATATTTATATATATATGTTTGTTTGGAGGGAAAAAGAAAGGAAATTAGAAGGAAGGAAAAGGAAAAGAAAAGGGTATAAAAAGGAAAAAGGAAGAAAGGAAAAAGAAAGGAAAGAAAGAGATAGGAAAGAAAAAAACTAAATTTCCATCTTCTTCCTCTGTCACCTCACGCGCAAATCCCTCCTTCTCGTCCATTTTTGTTTTTCTTTGCTTCCTTTCTTCAAGATTAGAAACCCAAGGTTTGTTGAGTGTGAAAGAGAAGATTACTCAACTTCATTCTTCTTGTTTGATTTGAAAACGAAGAAAAACGGTGTTAGGGATTTCAAAACCGTCAAACACAAACCTCTCCGTTTCATCTAGATCTAAGCTTCATTTTGCAAAGAGATAGAAGGGAAAGTTGCTCACTATCACGCTACGGTGCTAGGGGACCAACTTTGGAAGCAACGTTGCGAGCGGAGATTATACCGATTTTACTCACGGTACCGTGTTCACACGTTAAAGCTAACGTTAAGGTAAGGGCTCCTTCCAAACTTTTAGTTTGCATTTAGGGACTTATCTGTGGTTGTGTGGAAAAGAATTTTGTTAGGGTTTGAGTATTGATTTGGGGGAAAATGAATCTAAGGCTTTATGGGTAAAATCTTAGAGTTAGGTTTGGGTTATATTGATGAATGTTTCGTGGAAAATGAATTTAAACTCATTTATGTATGATTTTGAGTAAATGAACTTGTTGTGTTTGAGTGGTGGTTTGCGTTGATTTGTGTTCGTCGTATTCGACGTGTTCTTAATTAAAATTGATGAAATTTGTTGTGTGTGTGGTTGGATTCTGTGGAGAAATGAATTGATGGATTTTGGTGTGAGTTGTGGATTGGATCTGATAATAGGTTTGAGTTTGTTTTGTGTGGAATTTGAAAACCATTAGAGTTAAACGAGTATTAAGAATGGGGAATCTCTTAATATTTCTATTTGCTTAATGTTTGTGCGAAAATCGGTTAAGTTAAATGAGTATTAAAAATGGGGAATCTTTTAATATCTCAGTTTACTTAATGTGTGTTTGAGAAAATCGTTTAAGTTAAATGAGTATTAAAAATGGGGAATCTTTTAATATCTCAGTTTACTTAATGTGTGTTTGAGAAAATCGTTTAAGTTAAATGAGTATTAAAAATGGGGAATCTTTTAATATCTCAGTTTACTTAATGTGTGTTTGAGAAAATCGTTTAAGTTAAATGAGTATTAAAAATGGGGAATCTTTTAATATCTCAGTTTACTTAATGTGTGTTTGAGAAAATCGTTTAAGTTAAATGAGTATTAAAAATGGGGAATCTTTTAATATCTCAGTTTACTTAATGTGTGTTTGAGAAAATCGTTTAAGTTAAATGAGTATTAAAAATGGGGAATCTTTTAATATCTCAGTTTACTTAATGTGTGTTTGAGAAAATCGTTTAAGTTAAATGAGTATTAAAAATGGGGAATCTTTTAATATCTGCATTTGCTTAACGATTGTTATGGATGGAGTCAGTGTATGCTCATGCATTTCATTTTGGTAAATCGTGCTGATCCGTGATAGGTGGCACCTCGTTAATTGGTACTTTGGCCTGCGATAGGCGGTACAATTATGATTTACGGCCTTTCGATGAGGGTTTTGGTTTGGAATTCCGAGTCCATGCATTTTGGCATATACGCATTGCAATAGGGTGATTGGCACACGAGTCGTGTTTAATTCAAGTTTATGATTGAGTGTTCTGAATTTGAGTTGGCGTGGTAATTGTGTTGAAATTGTTAAGTGATATGAATTGTTTATTGTGCGTAAGTGTGATGGGTTGTAAAACTATTTCGAAACTCAATTTGTCGTGGTAATCGGGTGGGAATTGCTAAGTGTTAAGATGTGGGTTTGTGTATGAATGGGATTGGATTAGTTTGTGTATTTTGGGAAGGTTAAGCAGGGAAATCGATTTTCCAATCGATTTGATGAGTTGCAGGGACTTTGTTATATTGGCAAAATCGATTTGCCAATCGATTTTGTAATTTGTTTTTCAAAACCATTTAAGAAATCGATTTGGAAATCGATTGGCCTTAACACAGGAACTCAGCAAAACTGACAAAATCGATTTGGCAACACAGGAACTCAGCAAAAACTGACCAAATCGATTTGGCAATCGATTGGCTCAGTAGAAATCCTTATTTTGAGTTAGATAATCGATTGCTCAATTGATTTATCAATGCTTGGGTCAGTTATGTATTACTTGATGGTTTGAGAAATATAATTTGAGAAACTTTTCCGCTGTTTGTATATTATATTGACTCAATTATTTATCCAAAGGTATTTTCTTTATTTGTTTTCCTCAGTTTTATTTTAATTTATGTTGAAAAAAAAATACGCCTTCGCTTTGAAAAACGAGGCGTTACAAAGCGCACAACATCTTATGTTTAGCATTTAGTGCATTTTTCTCCTCTTTTAAGTTCGAATGTAGTTTTGGTGTCTTCATGTAAGTTGTAGCTATGGATCTTAACATTTATTTGCACTTGGTTTGACTCCAATTAGACATCTATAGGTGGCACCTCGGTAAATAGTACTTCAGTCTGTGATAGGCGGTACATTTATGATTTACGTTTTTAGTAAATCGTGCTGACCCGTGATAGGTGGCACCTCAGTAATTTAGTACTTCGACATGTGATAGGCGGTACAATTATGATTTACGGCCCTTCGAGGAGGGTTTTGATTGGAATTCCGCGTCCATGCATTTTGGCATATACGCATTGCATTAGGGTGCTTGGCACGTGAGTCATGTTTGATTTAATGTTGTGTTTGTGTCATAATTGCTAAGTGTGATTGTTTTGGATTTGTGTGTAAGTGTTGATTGATTGCGAAACCTTTTCGAAACTCAAGTTGTCATTGTGATTGTGCCATAATTGCTAAGTGTAATTGTTTGGATTTGTGTGTAAGTGTTGATTGATTTCGAAACCTTTTTAAAAGCTGAATTATGCTGGTTTTGTTGTTTTCTGCTGTTTTCTGATGTGTATTCGAATACAAGAAGGTTGTATTCGAATACAGATGTCCTGATTTGGCTACTGACTTATGAAACAGTAGTGTAGTCGAATACACAAGGCTTGTAGTCGAATACAGGCATCCTGTTTTTGCTATTTACTTCTGAAACAACCTAGTATTCAAATACAGAGATGCTGTATTCGAATACGATAGTGCAGTCTTGTTTAAAACTTCATTTTTCAACTTTGTTTATGCATGTTTCGCATATGGAAACTCTTTCAAGGTGCATGCTAAGTTGAAAGGTTATTTTATGCATTGAAATCTAAATGCTATATGTTAATTGTTAATTTCGGTTGGTGACCCTTTATAATTATTGTGGAAATCTGGGCTTTGCCCTCAGATGAGAACCAGGATCTTCCCACTAGTTAGTACCCTGTGGATGAGAAGGTAGTTGGACATACCTAACTGGAGCTGTGTCAGGAGGATCTTGTGGGGCGCATGGAGATCACCCGGATTGTATAGTTTTTGTGGTATGATCAGATTAGGTGGTTGTATAGGGATTAGATGTCTTCCTTTTGGGAACGTATTTATTTTAATTTGGAAGACTGTACCTATACTAATATTGTCAGTTTGACATTTTATTTTGATGGGTCCATGTACCACTTTTTGATGTGACGTGGGGAAGTTAAGATTCTTGGGCAGTGCTCAAACATTTATTTCTCACCACACACATCAAATTTAATCCATAATTCATATTAAATTCGATCAATTCAAAAACTACAAAATCCACACCAAGTTCAATCATCAATCACCACAAATTTCCACAAAACTCAAACATAACACATGTCAAACTAATTTTCACAAACCACAACTCAAACACATCAAATTTCTTTTCCTCAACAACTTACATAGATGAATCAAATTCCTTTTCCATGAAAACACTCATCAATTTCACCAAAAACCCAACTCCAAACTTTCACCCCTAAAAGCATTAATTTCATTTTCCCCAAATCTACACATCAAACCCAACAAATTTATTTTCCACACAACCACAAATAAGTCCCTAAATGCAAACTAAAAGTTTGGAAGGAGCCCTTACCTTAACGATAGCTCTAACACGCGATTACGGTACCGTAATTAATTCCGGTAACAATTGCGCTCGCGTCGCCACTTCCAAAGTTAGCTCACTAGCACCGCAACATGGAGATGAGCAACTTTCGCTTCTATCACTTCTTGAAATGAAACTTAGAAGTTGAAGAAAAATGGAGGTTTGAGTTTGAGTGGTTTTTGGTTTACGCTAACAGAGAAGAAAAAGAAGAAGAAGAAGAAGGTTTCTCGCGAATGAAATGTTTTCAGTTTTTCTATCTGTTTTCCTTCCTTTTCTTTTCTTTTCTTTTCTTTCCTTTCTTTCCTCTTTCCTTCCTATTTCCTTTTTTCCTTCCCAATATATACATATATATATATATATATATATATATTTAGAAATATCTAGATATTTATCAAAATTATCATTTCAATTGGCAGATGAATCATTCTGAAAAAAGTTGCATCTCAGAATATTTTCTTTTTGACAATAGATTAATCGTAAATCAATAAAATTATTCCTCGACGAATAAATTTTATCGGGGCTCCAAAAAGATATTTTTTGGGCATTAAACTCACAAAATATCAATAACTTGGCTAACAAGCCTTAGAGTTCAACATAAAAACAAACCAAAATACATAAGTTAGAATTTAAAACTATGAGTCTTACATTACTACCACCCTAAAATTAGTTTCGTCCTCGAAACTACACGTCGATAAACAACTCAGGGTGTTGTTCCCTCATCTTGCTCTCCAATTCCCATGTCGCATCTCTAGTAGTTGGGTTCCAAATCACCTTGACCAACGAAACATCCTTGGTCCTCAATCGCTTAATCTTCCTGTCATCAATTCTTACAGGTGGTACTTCGAATGACAAGTTATCCTTTAGTTGAATTGTATCTGGTTCGATCACATGAGATGGATCTGCAAGATATTTCCTTAATTGTGACACATGAAACATGTCATGAATATTGGACAGTATCGGAGGCAATGAAATTCGATAAGCAACAGGTCCAATTCATGCAAAAATCTAATATGGTCCAATAAATTTTGGAGTCAATTTCTTCGACTTCAAGGCTCTACCAACTCCAGTCCTAGGCATGACTCTTAGAAATACATGATCGCCACGTTCGAATTCTAGAAGTCTACGAAGCTTGTCCACATAACTCTTTTGGCGATCTTGTGAAGTCTTCATTTTCTCTTTTATCTTCTTGACCTTATCTGTAGTCTGTTGTACCATCTTCGGTCCTACAATCATACTTTCACCATCCTTATACCAACACAAAGGCATTTGACACTTGCGCCCATATAAAGCCTCATATGGTGCCATTCCAATACTTGCATGGAAACTATTGTTGTAAGTAAACTCTACTAACAGAAGTACATCATCTCAACTTCCTCTATCGTCTAATACACATGCTCTCAAAAGATCTTCCAAGGACTGATTTGTCCTCTCAGTTTGTCCGTCAGTTTGTGGATGGTAAGCTGAACTCAATCTTAGTTTCTTTCCCAACGCTTCATGCAATGCTCCCCAAAAATGTGATGTGAACTTTAGGTCACGGTCTGATATGATACTCGATGGTACTCCGTGTATTCTCACAATCTCAGTAATGTAGATCTCAGTTAGCTTATCTACCTTATAGATGGTCTTTACTGGTAAAAAGTGTGCAGATTTAGTTAATCGATCCACTATCACCCATATAGAATCATTCTTTCTCCTTGTTTTCGGCAATCCAGTTATAAAATCCATGGAAATGTTGTCCCACTTCCATTCATGTATATCTAAAGGTTGCAACATTCCAGTAGGTCCTTGATGTTCCACCTTCGCTTTTTGACAAGTTAAACAAGTTGATACATACTCCGCTACATGTCTCTTCATTCCTGGCCACCAATAATTCTACCTCAAATCCTGATACATCTTTGTTGCTCCAGGATGAATACTTAATTTACTCTTATGAGCCTCTTCTAAAATTGTTCTCCTCATATCTGCAATTTCTGGTACACAAATCATACTATTACATCTCAAAATATTATCAGGTCCAATCTTAAACTCAGTTATCTTCCCTTGCACTATTAGGTTCCTCTTCTCTTGAATTAAGACCTCATCTTGAGAATTCCCAATGTCTTCCAGTAGTCCATTCGAAATTTTAATCATTCCGAATTTCAAAATTCCTGGTGCAAACTCTACGTTCAAGTGTAGGTCTCTAAAAGCTTCTCACATCTCTTGTTGTCTAACCATCACTGTTGAAGATACTGACACACTTCTTCTACTCAACGCATCAGCCACTACATTGGCCTTCCCAGTGTGGTACTGCAGTGTGAAATCAAAATCCTTGAGAGTCTCCATCCATCGCCTCTGACGCATGTTCAATTCCTTCTGATCAAACAAATATTTCAAACTTTTATGGTCACTGAATACTGTGAACGTGCATCCATATAAATAGTGTCTCCAGATTTTCAATGCAAAAACTACAGCAGCAAGCTCCAAGTCATGAGTAGGATAATTTCTTACATGAATCTTTAATTTCCTTGAGGCGTAAGCTACAACTTTCTTGTGTTGCATCAGAACACATCCCAAACCTTGGTGAGACACATCACAGTAAACTTCATATGGTTTTTCTGATTGCGGTAATACCAATACTGGTGAGGTTGTCAACTTTTTCTTTAGTAACTGAAAATTTTCCTCACACTTCTTCGTCCATACGAACGGTTGATCCTTTCTAGTAAGTTGTGTCAATGGAGCTACAATCTGAGCAAAACCTTCAATAAACCTCCTGTAGTATTCTGCCAGTCCTACGATACTTAAAGTAAGAGTAATAACCGTATCAGGTTTGCACTCAACTCAACATACATGATAGAACTTGCTTCCTCATGCTTCCGTGAAGAAAGTGTCGTCGATCCCTTTTCATAGATATTTAATAACATTACGCGCTTTCATAGTCGGTAAGACTCGTCTGTTCCATTCAACATGATTTTGTTTACTATGAACAAGAGATTAAGGATGATCAGTTCCTCAATTTGTCAATAAGTAGCCAACAACCATGATTGTGGCTTAGACTATCTTAACCGAACTGTAATAGCGCTCCTTTAACTTCGATACAAGCTTATTTCTTTGATGCCTAAGCACCAAATGCTATTCCAAATGGAATCCCTATCTTCTCAATAATTTCAGGGTGTTCACTCCTCTTTGACGGTTATCAAACTTCATCCAGTCTTATCCTGAAATCTACCAGGCGAACATCTAATACTCTTCTTAAAAAGCTCACAAATATGCCCTTGGAACCACTTCACAAATCGCCTATCCGTCTAACATTAATCCATCCATACTCATCATCATCGAGTTACCACCAACAACATAACATCTATGTCCTTGGAACCACTTCACAAATCCCATGCCGTCATGATTCGCTTCAACCCTACCTGACACTTCATCATTTCAAATATCTTTTCCACTTCTTGAATCCACTTATTAGCTTTTTATGAGTTCTCATCACCCTTGAACTTTGGAGGATGGTAACGACGAAAATCTTCCAATCCCCTTGACGAAAATCTTTCCCCCTGGCAGCTGTCTGTGCATCAACAGAAGCGTTATTAATTGCTTCAACCATTTGATCATTTCTATTGATGTTGACTTTTGCAGCGTCGTTCCTTCTTGGAGGCATTGTTTCCTCAAAACCAACACCAAGAAGAAATCTTAGCACCACTTCGAAAAATTCCAAAACTAACTTCCAACTACACCAACACAATGAAACTACATTCGATCCCGACAACTTAGACAAATTACCCCGATGCATGATCAGATAACAACTCCCAACCTATAAATTGACCTACAATCTATAACCAAAAGCTCCACAACCCCAAAGAAATTCAAACCAAAGCACTGATACCACAATTGTAACACCCCGATTTTTAATAGCGCGAGTGTATTTTTTTTTCAAAATAAATTCATAAAAACAAAGAAATAAAGAAGGAAATACTTTTGGATAAATATTTAAGTTGTAACACAACAAAAAAGTCAACAACATTTACAAGCAGCGGAAATAGTTTGAAATAAAAATCCAAAGTATTTAAAACAGCAAAATGCATCAGGGCTATGAGACTTATCAGACATAGCCGATATCCCTGGGGTATTCTTGGCAGACACCTGTACAATAGCACTGCCCAAGAATCTTAATTTCCCCACGTCACATCAAAAAAAGGTACATGGACCCATCAAAATAAAAGTCTAGCTGACAATATTGGTATAGGTACATTCTTCCGACATACAGTAAATACATCCACAAGATCCTGACTCAAAAAACTTTACAACCCAAGTTATCTCTACGCGCCCCGCAAGATCCTCCAGACACAGCTCCAGTAAGGTGTGTACAACCTGCCTTCCTATCTACAGGGTACTAACCAGTGGGAATATCATGGTTCTCATCTGAGGGCAAAGCCCAGATTTCCACAATAATTGTAAAGGGTCACCAACCAAAATTAACAATTAACATATAGCATTTAGATTTCAATGCATAAAATAACCTTTCAAGTTAGCATGCACCTTGAAATGGTTTGCATATGCAAAACATGCATAAACAGAGTTGAAAAATGAAGTTTTAAACAAAACTGCACTGTCCTATTCGAATACAACATCTTTGTATTCGAATACAAGGTTGTTTCAGAAGTCAGTAGCAAAAACAGCATAGTTGTATTCGACTACAGCCTTGTGTATTCGACTACACAGAAGTCAGTAGCAAAAACAACATAGTTGTATTCGACTACAGCCTTATGTATTCGATTACACAGAAGTCAGTAGCCAAATCAGGATGGTTGTATTCGACAACATGTCAGTGTATTTGACTACCACATCAGAAACATGCAGAATTCAGTTTTGAAACGTTTCGAAAAGGTTTCGCAATCAATCCACACTTACACACAAATCCAAACAATCAAACTTAGCAATTATGGCACAATCACAACAACAATTTGAGTTTACACACGCAATCATAACCTTGAATCAAACATCACTCGCGAGGTTTCGCAATCAATCAACACTTGCACACAAATCCAAACAATCACACTTAGCAATTATGTCATAATCACAACAACAACTTGAGTTTACACACCCAATCATAACATTAAGTCAAGCATGACTCGCGTGCCAAGCACCCTAATACAATGCGTATCTGCCAAAAAGCATGGACTCGGAATTCCAATCAAAAAACCCTCCTTGAAGGGCCGTAAATCATAATTGTACCCCCTACCATAGGCCGAAGTACTAAATTATCGAGGTGCCACCTATCATGAGTCAGCACGATTTACTAAAAACGTAAATCGTAAATGTACCGCCTATCATAGGCCAAAGTACTATTTACAGAGGTTCCACCTATCACGGGTCAACATGATTTACCAATAATGTGTAGTCTATCGCGGACAATAAACGACGCGACAATCCCCGCAAGGGCATCATCTCGTGGCCCATCCGGTCACCACTATCACCATGGCCCATCTGGTCACCATGTACAATGAAATGCATGAGCATTCCCTATTTTTAATACTCATTTAACTCTAACGATTTTCACGACAAACATTAAGTAAATGCCGATATTAAAAGATTCCCCATTTTTAATACTCATTTCACTCTAATGATTTTCAAATTCCACACAGAGCATACTCAAACATTTATTTCTCACCACACACATCAAATTTAATCCACAATTCACATTAAATTCAATCAATTCAAAAACCACAAAATCCACACCAAGTTCAATTATCAATCACCACAAATTTCCACAAAACTCAAACATAACACATGCCAAACTAATTTTCACAAACCACAACTCGAACACATCAAATTTCTTTTCCTCAACAACACACATAGATGAATCAAATTCCTTTTCCATGAAAACACTCATCAATTTCACCAAAAACCCAACTCCAAACTTTCACCCATAAAAGCATTAAATTCATTTTCCCTAAATCTACACTTCAAACCCAACAAATTTATTTTCCACACAACCACAAATAAGTCCCTAAATGAAAACTAAAAGTATGGAAGGAGCCCTTACCTTAACGATAGCTCTAACACACGATTACGGTACTGTAATTAATTCCGGTAAAAACTGCGCTCGCGTCGCCGCTTCCAAAGTTGGCTCACTAGCATTGCATCATGGAGATGAGCATCTTTTCCTTTTGTCACTTCTTGAAATGAAGCTTAGAAGTTGAAGAAAAATGGAGGTTTGAGTTTGAGTGGGGGTGTTACCATAATCTTGAGGACCATCTCTTTTTAGAAGTTGAAGCTCCTTTTTTCTTAGTATGGGGGTGTTACCATAAACGTCCTTGATCAAAGGATCACCGACAATATGAGAGAAACTCTAATATAAGAATTTTTTCTAAGATTTGCAATCTATGTACAACAAATGCTAATTCAACAAAACAAAACCAAACCCATAAATTAAGAAAATAAAAACATGGTAAATCATCAAGGATGATATCCAAATCTGTTTTAATTAGAAAAACAATTTGAAAAACAAAAAAGAAAAAGCAAATGTTCATAATAAAATAAACACACTTTCTGATGCACAAGATCAGCGATTAGCTGCAAGTGCATAACATACTTATTTTGCAGAATGTAAAGAAGGATTTGATGAAAGGCAGAATATAATTAATACATACTAACAAATACTTACAATGGTAACTGGTTTTGAAAACTGAAAATAAAAATACAAGATTATGAAAATATAGGAGACACTCAAGAAACTCTCAAGATTTCTAACAGATGCTTTCTTGTTGTATCCAACTCTGATTTGAACCGAAGACAAGCCTTCCTTATATAGGGTAATTGTCATGTTTGTCCTACTTTGTGTAGTGGGAGAAATGATGAGATTCCTCCTGCTTTCGGTGTCACTTTTTGAATTTTTGTGCATATGGCAAACAAGTGCCAAAAACTTTTCCTTTTGCTTTTCAGAGAATATTCATTTGCTTTTCAGAAAATATTCATTTTTTTAAGTCTGGAATCAAATATGGGCTAGGCCCGATACATGATATATTAGACCATTTTTGGTTAAGTTCGAAATCTATTTTGGGCTTCGCCGAATACACGATATGGTAGACTTTTTTTTTAATTGGGCCTTACAATTAATCGGGGCAATGGTTTTATTTTGTAGGGATAAAGATACCAAAACAATCGTCTTCATTCTCATCTTTCAGGTTCATGGAAGTTTCTGAAGTAGTTGTTGACGAAACATTTGAGGAGTTGGTCTTGCTTTTTAGAAGCTGGGCCATAATCTCAAAGTATTCTTCTCCAGTTTTAGCTGCTGCCAATTGTGTTTGAGCAAATGATTTTTGTGCTAAGAATTGGGTCTGCATTATTTGAGGTTTTGCAAACCTTGCTTTTGGAGCCATGTGGATACAACTTGCTTTTTGATACTTGGAAGGATGGAAAATTTTGTCCACCATCTAGTTTTGAATCTTCTAACTAGGATTGTTTGTGCCTGTTATTGATTTATTTCAAAATACCATGTTGTAACCCATGGTAAAAAGAATTTTGTAGAGAAAATCATCAAAGGGTGGAAAATGTGTTCTCTGTCTGTAGGTTTGTAGTTGGTTATGTATAGTTGGAAGCTTTCGTGGACTTCCGGATGAAGAATATCTGGGGTTGATATTCTATTTTAACAAAATACTCAGATTTTGGTTTAAACAAAGTAATCTGAGATTCATTTAAAACAATTTTTGATGTTTCTCCTTGTTGTAGTTTTGAAATTATTTTAAAGGATGGTCCCTCTTGTGGGGTTTTGAAATTATTTTACAAGATGATCCCTACTGTGGGGGTTTTGAAATAATTTTTTGAGAATGGGTTTTTGAAGATTCTCCCTTTTCTTACCCCGGTAAAGATGACAGTTCCAGCGAGAGATATTCAATCTCTTTTTGGAGCCTGTGGAGCTTTGCAATTTTTTGGAGATGAAGGTCTTCTTCAATTGAATTTTTGATTTCCTCGAATATATCAGGTCCAAGTATTCGTTGGCTGGCAAGCCATTTTTGGATTTGGTTTTGTTCTTCCTTTTCTTCGACGGCTTGCGCCCAAGACCTGATGGGTTTTAAAGATGAAATAGGTTTTGAACTGTCTAGTGGTTGGTCATGTTGGACCTAAATTCTTTTTGATTTTTTGGACATCACTCAAGTCCTGTTTTGAAGAAATTTTCTTGTTAAAAAATCCAGAATTGAGTTTTGATCTCCTTTAATAAATTCAATTTCAAAATAAAAAATACTAAGGATTGCTTGCCATCTGGCAAAAATTTGTTTTGATGCAATGTTTTGAACATCATTTTGTAAAACTTCCTTTGCAGATTTACAATCAATTTGAAGTAAAAAAAAAAATTTGATTGAGTAAATCACTTTGAGATTTTGTAATGCACATGACAATTGAAAGAATTTCTTTTTTGATTGTAGAGTAATTCTTTTGACAATCATTCCAGTGTGCTGGTGTAAATTGTACAATGCATTCTTTATTATTTGTTTTTTGTTTAAGAACACCCCCATACCCTATATCTGATGCATCTGTTTCAACAATTTTTTGGGCTGATGGGTCAGCTAAATGCAAGCAAGGTATTTCTTTAACTTGTTTTTTGATTATTTGAACTATTTTTGTGTGTTCTTCAGTCCAAGCGACATGTTTTTTCCTTAATCTATCATGGAGAGGTTTTGCTATTCTATTAATATTAGGAAAAAAATCTAATACATAGTTTAAAGATCCTAAAAATCTTTGTAATTGTGTTTTGTCAAGAATTTTGTCAGGAAATTTATCTGCGAAAGACAGGGACCTTTCAATATGGGTAATAGTGCCCCGAGAGATATAATGTCCTAAGAAACGGATTTTTGTTTGAAAAAGAGAAACTTTGGATTTTGAAACAACCATTCCATTTTTCTTAGTGATCATTATGAATGTTCTAAGATGTTTGAAATGTTGTCCAATGGTTTCTAAAAAAAATTAAAACATCATCAATATAGACAATGCAGAATTTTGAGAATGGATTAAAAATTTCATTCATAATTCTTTGGAATTCTAAAGGAGCATTCTTTAATCCAAATGGCATTACCATCCACTCATATTGACCAAAAGGGACCGTAAAAGCCGTTTTATACCAATCTTTTGAATCAATTTGTATTTGCCAAAATCCTGATTTCATGTCGAATTTTGAAAATACAGATGAAAAATGTAATTTTTGTAAAAGATCTTTTTTTATTTAGAATCGGGTAACGAATCCATTTTAAAGCTTTTTTTTAAAGGTTTATAGTTTATGACTAACCTAGGTGTACCTTTTCTATTTCAGAATTTTTGTTCACATTGAAGGCTGCACAACTCCAGGGGGACCTAGATTTTGTTATTAGACCTTTTTGTTCTAGGTCTTGGATTTCTACTTTGCAATGCATTTCTAAGTCATAATTCATTTAGATAGGTTTAGCTTTTGTTGGGATTTGTTTATCGGAAAAGTCGTTTTCGTAGGGTAGGTCTACCATATGTTGTTTTCTATCCCAAAAAGCATTTGGTAGCTCTGAACAAATTTCATTTTCAATTCGTTTTTGGAGTTCTGAAATTTTTTGTTTTGTAAAGTCATTTTGTAATTGTTGTTCAGTTCTGAGAAACGAAATATCATGTTTTAGAAAACACAGATGTTTTGCTTTCCCTTGAATTAAACAATTTAATTCATTTTTGTAAACAGAGCAAGCTTTTAAAAGATTTAAATTCTTTGTTCTAGGTTTTTCAATAAAAGGGAAAATAATTTTGGCCTCTTTTGTTTTGCAAGAAATACCATCATAATTAACTGAATAGGGAGTTATCATGTTAATGAAAGGAGTCCCTAAAATGACACTATGAGTTATATTTTCTAATAAAACAAAAGGAGTTTTGATAGAAACGTTACCATTTTTAACAGAAGTCGTTAATGTTTTCTCAGGAACAACAATTTCTTTCTGAAGCCGAACAAGAACAACAAAATATGTGCAAGCTCCAATGGCAGAAGGGTTAACCTTTGACCATGGTCACAACACCAGACCTAGGAATTGAGAACAGACCCAATGTCCTTTCTCAATCAAAATTCAATGCCAGTACTGTTTATGAATGGAACATAGACGGTATGTCTGAATACAACATCCTAAGTCTCCTTCAACAAATGACAATGGCATCAAATGCCTACAAAACCCAAGCCAACACGCCTGATAAAGCCATAGCTGAACTCCTAATAGTAGGATTCTCAGGCCAGCTCAAAGGATGGTGGGACTACCATTTTACACCATCTCAACACTTAGAAATATGAAATGCAATCCAAACCACAGAGGTAGGAATTCCCATCCTCGACGAAATAGGGAATCCAATACCTGATGCAGTTGCAACATTGATTCACACAATCAGCTTGCACTTCATATGAGATCCATCTCAGTTAAAGGATAAGAATGTTGAACTCCTTTCACACCTTAGATGTAAAAAACTATCTGAATTCCAATAATACAAAATCACTTTCCTAACTAGGGTTATGCTTAGGGAAGACTCAAA
Source organism: Cicer arietinum (assembly GCF_000331145.2). Taxonomy (NCBI): domain Eukaryota; kingdom Viridiplantae; phylum Streptophyta; class Magnoliopsida; order Fabales; family Fabaceae; genus Cicer; species Cicer arietinum. The sequence continues at coordinate 47,963,353 of NC_021165.2, forward strand.
CCAACCTTTTTGGAAAGAAAAATTCCTTGCAGGACTCCCAACCTTTTTAGGAGAAAAGGTTAGAAACAAAATTAAAGAAGACTATAGAACAAACTAAACCCCTTATAATCATCTGACTTATGGGGAATTGGTAAGCTTCACACAAAAGGAATGTTTGAAAATCTGCCAAGATTTAAAACTTCAAAAACATCTAAAATGGGAAATGAAAAGAACTAGACAAGAATTAGGATCTTTTTGCAAACAATTCGAAATACCCACGACAAATATTTCTAAAGACTGCGGAGGATCTTGTTCAAAACCTTTTAGAAAACCTCTCAGAAAATCGTTCTCTAGACCTGGCAAACAAGATTTCTATAAAAAATCTAAACCCCAAAATACTTACAATCAAAGAAAACCTAATTTTTATAAGAAAAAACCCTTACAAAAGAAGTTCGAACCTCAAAATTCAAAACAAATAACTTGTTATAAGTGTGGCCAAACAGGACACATCTCAAGATATTGCAACAGAAATAAAAAAACTCCATGAATTAAAAATTGATGAACAAATAATTCAAAAAATAGAGGCAATACTTTTAGAAACCTCTAAAGAAGAAACATTCACGGATTCTGAAATAGGTTCATCAGAAAATGATAAACCTTTACAGTTTGATGAGCTAGGAACCTCCGACTCTCTTAGTGATTCAGAAGCTAGTACAAAATCAATTAATGTTCTAACAAAGGATCAAGAACTAATTCTTGATATTATAAAACAGGTTGAAGATACAAAACTTTAAAAGGAAATAATAGGAAAACTGTTAAGTACTTTTGAATCAAAACGAGGTCAACCTATCACATCCTCATCAAAATTGCTTCCTAAAACTACTTATGACTTAACAAATATCTTAGGAAAAAGAACAAAGTCACAAACCCCTGTCACAATTCAATCTCTGCAAGAAGAGATTAAAATTGTGAAACATGAGTTAAAAACTCTTAAACAAAAACAAGAAATTGATTCAAATATTCTTCAAAATCTTCTTTCCCAAGTACACAACCAAACCTCTTCTGACCCAGAACAGGAAGAAGAAGAGGGAGAAAATGAAGAATATTCAAACAAAATTAAAAATTTAGAAGAAATCCCTGAAGATTTCTTGTTTGTTTTAAGAACAATAACAACAAGAAAATATTTAATCAAAATGAATTTAGTTTTTTCTAAAGATTTTAAATTTGAAACAATTGCACTTTTTGATACGGGAGCGGACTTAAATTGCTTAAAAAGTAGCATTGTACCAAACAGATTTATGCAAAAATCAAATGAAAAACTTGTTGCTGCTAACAATTCCAACATAATTATAAAAAATAAAACTGAAGCTTCTATTAAAAATGGTAACGTTCATATAACTCCTTTTGTTTTATTAGAAAATATAACTCATAGTATCATTTTAGGGACTCCTTTCATTAACATGATAACTCCTTATTCAGTTAATTATGATGGTATTTCCTGCAAAACAAAAGAGGCCAAAGTTATTTTCCCTTTTATTGAAAACCCTAGAAAAAAGAATTTAAATCTTTTAAAAGCTTGCTCTGTTTACAAAAATGAATTAAATTGTTTAATTCAAGGGAAAGAAAAACATATGTGTTTTCTAAAACAGGATATTTCCTTTCTCAGAACTGAACAACAATTACAAAATGACTTCACAAAACGAAAAATTTCAGAACTCCAAAAACGAATTGAAAATGAAATTCGTTCAGAGCTACCAAATGTTTTTTGGGATAGAAAACAACATATGGTAGACCTACCATACGAAAAGACTTTTCCGATAAACAAATCTCAACAAAAGCTAGACCTATCCAAATGAATTATCAATAAGAAACACATTGCAAAGCATAAATCCAAGACCTAGAACAAAAAGATCTAATAACAAAATCTAGGTCCCCCTGGAAATGTGCAGCCTTTTATGTGAACAAAAATTCTGTAATAGAAAGAGGTACACCTAGGGTTAGTCATAAACTATAAACCTTTAAACAAAGCTTTAAAATGGATTTGTTACCCGATTCCAAATAAAAAAGATCTTTTACAAAAATTACATTCCTCATCTGTATTTTCAAAATTCGACATGAAATCAGGATTTTGGCAAATACAAATCGATCCAAAAGATCGGTATAAAACGGCTTTTACGGTCCCTTTTGGTCAATATGAGTGGATGGTAATGCCATTTGGATTAAAGAATGCTTCTTCAGAATTCCAAAGAATTATGAATGAAATTTTTAATCCATTCTCAAAATTCTGCATTGTCTATATTGATGATGTTTTGATTTTTTCAGAAACCATTGAACAACATTTCAAACATCTTAGAACATTCTTAATGATCACTAAGAAAAATGGAATGCTTGTTTCAAAATCTAAAGTTTCTCTTTTTCAAACAAAAATTCATTTCTTAGGACATTATATCTCTCCGGGCACTATTACCCCTATTGAAAGGTCCCTATCTTTCGCATATAAATTTCCTGACAAAATTCTTGACAAAACACAATTACAAAGATTTTTAGGATCTTTAAACTATGTATTAGATTTTTGTCCTAATATTAATAGAATAGCAAAACCTCTCCATGATAGATTAAGGAAAAAACATGTCGCTTGGACTGAAGAACACACAAAAATAGTTCAAATAATCAAAAAACAAGTTAAAGAAATACCTTGCTTGCATCTAGCTGACCCATCAGCCCAAAAAATTGTTGAAATAGATGCATCAGATATAGGGTATGGGGGTGTTCTTAAACAAAAAACAAGTAATAAAGAATGCATTGTACAATTTACGTCAGCACACTGGAATGATTGTCAAAAGAATTACTCTACAATCAAAAAAGAAATTCTTTCAATTGTCATGTGCATTAAAAAATTTCAAAGTAATTTACTCAATCAAAAAATTTTACTTCGAATTGATTATCAATCTGCAAAGG
>NC_021165.2:47966386-47983678 GCF_000331145.2 Cicer arietinum
TGGACTGAAGAACACACAAAAATAGTTCAAATAATCAAAAAACAAGTTAAAGAAATACCTTGCTTGCATCTAGCTGACCCATCAGCCCAAAAAATTGTTGAAATAGATGCATCAGATATAGGGTATGGGGGTGTTCTTAAACAAAAAACAAATAATAAAGAATGCATTGTACAATTTACATCAGCACACTTGAATGATTGTCAAAAGAATTACTCTACAATCAAAAAAGAAATTCTTTCAATTGTCATGTGCATTAAAAAATTTCAAAGTAATTTACTCAATCAAAAAATTTTACTTCGAATTGATTATCAATCTGCAAAGGAAGTTTTACAAAAAGATGTTCAAAACATTGCATCAAAACAAATTTTTGCCAGATGGCAAGCAATCCTTAGTATTTTTTATTTTGAAATTAAATTTATTAAAGGAGATCCAAACTCAATTCTGGATTTTCTAACCAGAGAATATCTACAAAACAGGACTTGAGTGATGCCCATAAAATGAAAAAGAATTGAGGTCCAAAAGGACCAACCACTAGACAACTCAAAACCTATTTCATCCGCAAAACCCATCAGGTCTTGGGCGCAAGCCGTCGAAGAAAATGAAGAACAAAACCAAATCCAAAAATGGCTTGCCAGCCAACAAATACTTGGACCTGATAGATTCGAGGAAATCAAAAATTCAATTGAAGAAGACCTTCATCTCCAAAAAATTGCAAAGCTCCACAGGCTCCAAATAGAGATTGAATATCTCTCGCTGGAACTGTCATCTTTACCTGGGCAAGAAAAGGGAGAATCTTCAAAAAGCCATTCTAAAAAAATTATTTCAAAATCTCCACAAGAAGGATCATCCTGTAAAATAATTTCAAAACCCCCATAGGAGGGACCAACTTGTAAAATAATTTCAAAACTACAACAAGGAGAAACATCAAAAATTGTTTTAAATGAATCTCAGATTACTTTGTTTAAACCAAAATCTGAGTATTTTGTTAAAACATAATTTCAAAACATTGGACAAAAATCCTCAATTTGTCATTTCAAAAATCTTTCCAGAAGGATGGTTTTTCAAACCTTGGGATTTATCAAAATCCCAGCCTTACTACAAATCTATTCTTTAATTAATAGGTTTTGTAACAATACAGGACAACCCAAAAGAAGGCCAAATGGCCTATTCGACCGCAAAAATACACAAAATAATCCCACCTTCAAAATGGGGATCAAACCTTCATTCCCCAAAACAATTCCCGCTAGACTTCAAAACACAATAAATCACTGTAGAACATTCAATAACTTGGACTACCAACAAGCTTGGTAAAATGCTTTTCTCATCCAAAACCAAAAATTTAGTCATACTTGGCTATTTTTCTTTAACCTCACTATGAAGCCTTCAAAAATCCCTCAATGGTTTGCCCATTGGTGGAAACTTTATGGTTCAACCCCAGATATTCTTCATCCGGAAGTCCACGAAAGCTTCCAACTATACAAAACAAACTACAAACCTACAGACAGAGAATTCATTTTCCACCCTTTGATGCTTTTCTCTACAAAATTCTTCTTACCATGGGTTACAGCATGGTATTTTGAAATAAATCAACAACAGGCACAAACAATCCTAGTTAGAAGATTCAAAACTAGATGGTGGACAAAATTTTCCATCCCTCCAAGTATCAAAAAGCAAGCCGTATCCACATGGCTCCAAAAGCAAGGTTTACAAAAACCTCAAACAATACAGACCCAATTCTTAGCACAAAAATCATTTGCTCAAACACAATTGGCAGCAGCTAAAACTGAAGAAGAATACTTTGAGATTATGGCCCAGCTTCTAAAAAGCAAGACCAACTCCTCAAATTTTTCCTCAGCAACTGCTTCAGAAACTTCCATGAACCTGGGAGATGAGAATGAAGAAGATTGTTTTGGAATCTTCACCCCTACAAAATAAAACCATTGGCCCGATTAATTGTTAAGCCCAATTAAAAAAAAGTCTACCATATCATGTATTGGGCCAAGCCCAAAATAGATTTCGGACTTAACCAAAAATGGTCTAATATATCATGTATCGGGCCTAGCCCATATTTGATTCCAGACTTAAAAAAAAAAACAAATGAATATTTTCTGAAAAAAGCAAACAAATATTCTCTGAAAAGCAAAAGGAAAAGTTTTGGCACTTGTCTGCCATATGCACAAAAATTCAAAAGTGACACCGAAAGCAGAAGGAATCTCATCATTTCTCCCACTACACAAAGTAGCACAAATAGGACTCTTGCCCTATATAAGGAAGGATTGTCTTCGGTTCAAGGTAGAGTTGGATACAGCAAGAAAGCATCTATTAGAAATCTTGAGAGTTTCTTGAGTGTCTCCTATATTTTCATAATCTTGTATTTTTCTTTTTAGTTTTCAAAACCACTCAAACTCAAATGGTCACCGACAATATGAGAGCCGAACAAGAAATATCTAGATATTTATCAAAATTACCATTTCACCCTCCACTTCTCAAACCACATTTTCAGAAGAAAAAAAAAGCTTCTCTCACCGCAATTCAATTGGCAGATGAATCTTTCTGAAAAATGTTGCATCTCATAAAATTTTCTTTTCGACAATAGATTAATCGTAAATCAATAAAATTATTCCTCGACAAATAAATTTTATCGGGGCTCCAAAAAGATATTTTTTGGGCATTAAACTCACAAAATATCAATAACTTGGCTAAAAAGCCTTAAAGTTCAACATAAAAACACACCAAAATACATAAATTAGAATTTAAAACTATGGGTCTTACAGACCACATGGACGGTTGAATGACGGTAGAGGTGAAAAGTATTTTGAGATGTATTTTGGATGTAGAATATTTCATATGAAGTGTGAAAATTAGGAGGAATTAAGATTTTGTTTGAATTGTTGAAGGAATTCTTAAGGAATAGAATAACAAGTTTATTCGAAGGAAGGAAAGTTTAATAGTAAGAGGAAAAACAAAAGAAAAATCAAGTTAGGGCAGAGGATACTTTGAGATATAACGCACAATGGTGTGTATCAATTGTGGCTGTCAAAGAAGAGAGCAATTTCTAGAAAAAGACATACGATTGTAAGCTAAGTAATGATTTCTAAATAATGAAGAGATAATCATCGAGCTGCAAATAAAGGACGCACCGAAATTGAGATGTATCAGAATGAATGCTGGCAGTAGATGTAGTAAAATTATTTTCGAGTTTGTGCAGAATTGCGAAGTATGTAATAAATCGTCTAGTGAAGCGTGAATTTGAGGTGTTGGACATGAGACAAATGTAGGTCTTAATCAATGCATGAGATTCAAGTTGGATTTTGTTGGAGACGTGACTCTTGGAACGAAGCACTAAACCTGAGGGAAGTTGTGTGTCATAAGTAGTATAGTTTTGGCATGTTATCGAAAAAATTTGAGGAAGCTTGGATCACCAAGCAGATGTGGGGATGAAATTATTAAAGTTATAATTATAACAATATACGGATAAGAACACTACTATTTGGCGTAGTTGTGCGACTAAAGAAAAATCGAGGATTGGTGGACCATGGAGACAATTAAGAGTTCTCGGTAGTAATGATTGTTTTGTGCTCAATGTGTTGATCTCATACTCAGTGTTTTGATTTGGTACCAAATGGATGATTCGTACCAAGTGGATGTATATGAGGCTATGTGACATAGCTATGGGCGATTGTACTTCGTCGATAGGATCAAAGTAATAGGGAAATACGGGAAAACTCAATGGACCTTGAGAAAATTGTTTGACCGCTTGTGCATTAGGATAACCTCAAGTGTAAATCGCAAGGAGCGCTATTACAGCTCGGTTAAGATAGTCTAAGCCACCATCATGGTTGTTGGCTACTTATTGATAAATTGAGAGACTGATCACCCTTAATCTCTTGTTGATAGTAAACAAAATCATGTTGAATGGAACCGACGAGTCTTAACGGCTATTTTAGTGTGTAGAGTTATTAAGTATCTATGAAAAAGGATAGACGACACTTTCATCACGGAGGCATGACAAAGCAAGTTTTATCATGAATGTTGAGTTGAGTGCAAACCTGGTGCGGTTATTACTCTTACTTTAATTTTCGAGGACGAAACTAATTTTAGGGGGGCAGTAATGTAAGACCCATAGTTTTAAATTCTAATTTATGTATTTTAGTGTATTTTGGTATTGAACTATGAGGCTTTTTAGCTAAGTTATTGGTGTTTTGTGAATTTAATGCCAAAAATATTTTTGGATCCCCGATTTAAATTATTCGTCAAGGAATAATTTTTTTGCTTTACGATTAATCTTTTGTCGAAAAGAAAAATTTCTAAGATGCAGCGTTTTCAGAAAAAATTCATCTGTCGAATTGAATTACGGCGAGAGAAGATATTTTTCTAAAAAAGTGGTTTTGAGAAGTGATGGTTAAAATGGTAATTTTTATGAAATATCTAGATATTTATTATATATATATATATATATATATATATATATATATATATATATATATATATATACAAGAAAGGAAATAGAAACCAAAAACCCACTCAATCAAACCTCCATTTTTCTTCAACTTCTGAGCTTCGTTTCAAGAAGTGACAGAAGAGAAAGTTACTCCTTGCCACGTTGCGGTGCTAGTGAGCTAACTTTGGAAGCGACGACTTGAGCGAAGTTTTTACTAGAATTATTTACGGTACCAAAATCGCTTGTTAAAGCTATCGTTAAGGTAAGAGTTCCTTCCAAACTTTTAGTTTGCATTTAGGGACTTATTTGTGGTTGTGTGGAAAATAAATTTGTTGGGTTTGAAGTGTAGATTTGGGGTAAATGAATTTAATGCTTTTATGGGTGAAAGTTTGGAGTTGGGTTTTTGGTGAAATTGATGAGTGTTTTCATGGAAAAGGAATTTGATTCATCTATGTGTGTTGTTGATGGGTTTGAAGTGTAGATTTGGGGTAAATGAATTTAATGCTTTTATGGGTGAAAGTTTGGAGTTGGGTTTTTGGTGAAATTGATGAGTGTTTTCATGGAAAAGGAATTTGATTCATATATGTGTGTTGTTGAGGAAAATAAATTTGATGTGTTTGAGTTGTGTTTTGTGAAAATTAGTTTGGCATGTGTTATGTTTGAGTTTTATGGAAATTTGTGGTGATTGATGATTGAACTTGGTGTGGATTTTGTGGTTTTTGAATTGATCGAATTTAATGTAATAGTGGATTAAATTTGATGTGTGTGGTGGAAAATAAATATTTGAGTATGCTCTGTGTGGAATTTGAAAATCATTAGAGTTAAATGAGTATTTGTAAGACCCATAATTTTAAAGTATAGTTTATGTATTTTAGTGTATTTTGGTATTGAACTCGGAGGCTTTTTAGCCAAAGTTATTAATATTTTGGAGTTTATATGACCAAAAAGATATTTTGATGCCGATTAGAATTACTCGTCGATGAATAAATTAAATTAGCTGCGGTGAATCTTGTACGAAGAATTTAATGCGTTACGGGTGAAATGGGAATTTAACAAATATCTAGATATTTTGAGATATTTGTTAAAAGTAATTAATATATATATATAAATATATTTATGTATATATTTGTTTGGGGAGAAAAGAAAAGGATATAAAAAGGAAAGAAAGAAAAGGAAAAAAAGGAAAAACAAGAGAAAGAAAGACAAAGGAGAGAAAACAGCATTTTCCATCCTCTTCATCTGCCTCGCGCAAAGCTTCTCCCTCCTTCCTCCATTGTTATTCATTTTTTTTGCTTTCTTGGCTTCCTTTTGTTCAAGAATAGAAACCCAAGGATTAGTGGGTAAGAAAGCAAGGATTTCTCAGCTTCATACTTCCGCATTGTTTTGAAAACGAAGAAAAACGGTGTTAGCGATTTCAAAACCGTCAAACACAAACATCCCCGTTTCATCTAGATCTAAGCTTCGTTTCGCGAAGAGATAGAAGGGAAAGTTGCTCACTACCACGCTACGGTGCTAGGGAACCAACTTTGGAGGCGACGTTACGAGCGAAGATTTTACCGGATTTACTCGTGGTACCGTAATCGAACGTTAAAGCTAACGTGAAGGTAAGGGCTCCTTCCAAACTTCTAGTTTGCATTTAGGGACTTATCTATGGTTGTGTGGAAAAGAATTTTGTTAGGGTTAAAGTGTTGATTTGGGGGAAAATGAATCTAAGGCGTTATGGGTAAAATCTTAGAGTTAGGTTTTGGTTATATTGATGAATGTTTCGTGGAAAATGAATTTAAACTCATTTATGTATGATTTTGAGTAAATGAAACTTGTTGTGTTTGAGTGGTGGATTGTGTTGATTTGTGTTCGTCGTATTTGACGTGTTCTTAATTAATACTAATGAAATTTGTTGCGTGTATGATTGGATTCTGTGGAGAAATGAATTGATGTGTCCTGGTGTGAGTTGTGGCTTGGATCTGATAATAGGTTTGGGTTTGTTTTGTGTGGAATTTGAAAACCATTAGAGTTAAACGAGTATTAAGAATGGGGAATCTCTTAATGTCTACGTTTACTTAATGTTGTCGTGAAAACCATTGGAGTTAAACAAATATTAAGAATGGGGAATCTCTTAATGTCTACGTTTACTTAATGTTGTCGTGAAAACCATTAGAGTTAAACGAGTATTAAAAATGGGGAATCTTTTAATATCTTTGTTTACTTAATGATTGTCGTTCGAATTGTAAGAGTTAAATGGGTATTAAAAACGGGGAATTTTTTAATATCTGCCTTTACTTAAAGGTGTTTGTTCGTGAGAGACTACACCCTGGTAAATTGTGTTTGTCCATGAGAGACTGCACAGGTGTTTGTCCATGAGAGACTACACCCTGGTAAATTGTGTTTGTCCGTGAGAGACTGCACATGTGTTTTTCCGTGAGAGACTACACCCCGGTAAATTGTGTTTGTCCGTGAAAGACTGCACAGGTGTTTGTCCGTGAGAGACTACACCCTGGTAAATTGTGTTTGTCCGTGAGAGACTGCACATGAGTTTGTCCGTGAGAGACTACACCCTGGTAAATTGTGTTTGTCCGTGAGAGATTGCACAGATGTTTGTCCGTGAGAGACTACACCTTGGTAAATTGTGTTTGTCCGTGAGAGAGTGCACAGGTGTTTGTCCGTGAGAGACTACACCCTGGTAAATTCTGTTTGTCCGTGAGAGACTGCACATGTGTTTGTTCGTGAGAGACTACACCCTGGTAAATTGTGTTTGTCCATGAGAGACTGCACAGGTGTTTGTCCGTGAGAGACTACACCCTGATAAATTGTGTTTGTCCATGAGAGATTGCACTCGTGTTCTTTCGTGAGAAACTGTACGTTTACGATTTACGTTTTGGAAAATTGTGCTGACTCGTGATAGGTGGCACCTCAGTAAACAGTACTGACCCGTGATAGGTGGTACGTTTATCATTTACGTTTTTTAGTAAATCGTGCTGACCCGTGATAGGTGGCACCTCGGTAATTGGTACTTTGGCCTGCGATAGGCGGTACAATTATGATTTACGGCCCTTCGAGGAGGGTTTTGGTTTGGAATTCTGAGTCCATGCATTTTGGCATATACGCATCGCATTAGGGTGCTTGGCACGCGAGTCGTGTTTGATTCAAGTTTATGATTGAGTGTTTTGAATTTGAGTTGTCGTGGTAATGGTGTTGAAATTGCTATGTGTTATGAATTGATTATTGTGTGTAAGAGTGATGGGTTGTAAAACTATTTCGAAACTCAATTTGTCGTGGTGATCGTGTGGGAATTGCTAAGTGTTAAGATGTGGAATTGTGTATGAATGTGATTGAGTTAGTTTATGTATTTTTGGAAGAATATGCAGGGAAATCGATTTCCCAATCGATTGGATGGAAGTCAGGGGCTTGGCCAAATGAACAAAATCGATTAGCCAATCGATTTTGTAAATCAGCCTTTTTAAAATCCCTTTCGAAATCGATTGCCCAATCGATTAGGCCTTAAGTCAGGGGCTCAGGAACCAATCAATCGATTTACCAATCGATTGAATTCAGCCCAGGATCCTGTTTTCATTAAGAATCCCTCACCAAATCGATTAGGAAATCGATTGGCTCGAAACCAGGGGCTCAGGAACCAATCAATCGATTTACCAATCGATTGAATTCAGCCCAGGATCCTGTTTTCATTAAGAATCCCTCACCAAATCGATTAGGAAATCGATTGGCTCGAGACCAGGGGCTCAGGAACCAATCAATCGATTTACCAATCGATTGAATTCAGCCCAGGATTCTGTTTCCATTAAAAATCTTCACCCCAATCGATTGCCCAATCGATTGGCTCAGTGAAAACCCTCATTTTTAGTTGTATGATTAATTGCTCATGAATCTATCCATGCCTTGTTTTATCATGTGTTAATTAGGAGATCGAGAACTGCATTTTACCTTCATTTTCATTGGCAATGTAATGTATGAACTTTTCGCGGCATTTAGTTTGTTTTGGAGAATGATCAGATTAGGTTGACATAGAGGGAACATACGTCTTTCTTTGGAATTGTATTTATTTTAAAATGGAAGACTGTACCTATACGAATACTATCAGCTTGACATGTTATTTTTGATGGGTTACATGTACCACTTTTTGATCTGTAAATATTTTGGATTCATATTTTGAGAAACTTTTCCGCTGCTTGTAAATTATAATGACTCAATTATTTATCCAAAGGTATTGACTTATTTAATTCTCTGATTTATTTTAATTTCTTTTGAAAAAAAAAATACACCCTCGCTTTGAAAATCGGGGTGTTACACATATAATGTTCTTATTTTCATGAACTTTTGCTTTTCCCTGTGAGTATCTCGCAACATTCGGAAGATGAATCTCTACTATGGCATAACAGATGACGACAATAGACTACACATTTTTGGTAAATCGTGTTGACCCGTGATAGGTGGCACCTCGGTAAATAGTATTTCGGCCTGTGATAGGCGGTACGTTTACGATTTACGTTTTTAGTAAATCGTGCTGACCTGTGATAGGTGGCACCTCGGTAATTTAGTACTTCGGCCTGTGATAGGCGGTACAATTATGATTTACGGTCCTTCGAGGAGGGTTTTGATTGGAATTCCAAGTCCATGCATTTTGCCATATACGCATTGCATTAGGGTGCTTGGCACGTGAGTCATGTTTGATTTAATGTTATGATTACGTATGTAAACTCAAGTGGTTGTTGTGTTTGTGCCATAATTGCTAAGTGTGATTGTTTTGGATTTGTGTGTAAGTGTTGATTGATTGAGAAACCTTTTCGAAACTCAAGTTGTCATTGTGATTGTGCCATAATTGCTAAGTGTGATTGTTTGGATTTGTGTGTAAGTGTTGATTGATTTCGAAACCTTTTTAAAAGCTGAATTATGCTGGTTTTGCTGTTTTCTGTTGTTTTCTGATGTGTATTCGAATACAAGAAGGTTGTATTCGAATACAGATGTCCTGATTTGGCTACTGACTTATGAAACAGCAGTGTAGTCGAATACAGACATCCTATTTTTGCTACTCTCTTCTGAAACAGCCTTGTGTTCGAATACAGAGATGTTGTATTCGAATACGACAGTGCAGTTTTTTTTAAAACTTCATTTTTCAACTTTGTTTATGCATGTTTGGCATATGTAAACCCTTTCAAGGTGCATGCTAAGTTGAAAGGTTATTTTATGCATTGAAATCAAAATGCTATATGTTAATTGTTAATTTCGGTTGGTGACCCGTTACAATTATTGTGGAAATTTGGGCTTTGCCCTCAGATGAGAACCAGGATCTTCCCACCGGTTAGTACCATGTGGATGGGAAGGTAGTTGGACATACCTGACTTGAGCTGTGTCAGGAGGGTCTTGTGGGGTGCGTGGAGATCACCCGGTTTTATTGTTTTTGTGGTATGATCAGATTAGGTAGTTGTATAGGGATTAGATGTCTTCCTTTTGAGAATGTATTTATTTTAATTTTGAAGATTGTACCTATATTAATATTGTCAGTTTGACATTTTATTTTGATGGGTCCATGTACCACTTTTTGATGTGATGTGGGGAAGTTAAGATTCTTGGGCAGTGCTATTGTACAGGTGTCTGCCAAGAATACCCCAGGGGTATGAGCTATGTCTGATAGGTGTCATATCCCCGGTGTATTTTGTTGTTTTAAATACTTTGGATTATTATTTCAAACTATTTTCGCTGCTTGTAAATGTTGTTGACTTTTGTCGTTGTGTTACGACTTGAATATTTATCCAAAAGTATTCCTTTCTTAATTTTTGAAATTCTTTTATTTATTTATTGTTTTTTTTTTAAAAAAGGGTTGTTACAATATAAACATCAATATAAACTAAATCAAGAATATTTGCCTTCTATGATGACCAATATTATGAAAATGTACTTTATGTTGTTTTCCTGCAAAACAATGAGTATAAGTTTGTAGGGACGTACCTTTCATAAGAAGAAAATTTTTCTTTGCAAGTATGTTGAGTCTTTTCTCACTAAAGTGACCAAGGCACATATGCCATAAATCAGAAGAGGCATCTTCGATTGCATTCACTTATTCCTTGCATAGATTCGTAGGCATCCTATAGAGAGAAGTAGAACTTTGTTCATTTACAACCACTAGAGACCCTTTGGTGATTTTACATATACCACCACCACTAAAGTAAGAGTGATAACCCTCAATATCCAAGGTTTTCACCGAAATCGAATTGAGACGAATATCAGGAACATGTTTAACATTCTTCAATTGAAGCTTGCAACCAATCCCATTTTCAACTCAAACATCTCATATACCAATAATTTTACATACTCTTTCATCTCTCATTTTTACCATGCCAAAATCATCAACACTGTAAGATGATAAGAAATCATGTCTATGAGTAACATAATATGAAGCACCCGAATCAATAATCCAAGTTGAATCCTGACATGCAAGGTTTATGGAATTATCATCACAAACTATGTAGACATTACTAACAGATGCAACTAATGTTGAATCCTGACATGTTTTTGTATCTTTAAACATCTTTTTCCCTTGATTAATCTCTCTTAAGGAACCTACAATTTTTTTATGTGACCTGCTTTGCCACAATTATAGCATATCATTTCTTTTCTAGTCCTCAAATTTTTTCTTGACTTGCTACGACTTTCAAAGTTGTCACGTATATGGAAGTGTCTAGATTGACTTCTCCCGCGTGACTCTGTAACTAGTGTTTTTGACTTTGAGGAAGAACCAATCAAACCACGTTCATTTCTTCAAGCTTCTTCATTCAATATGTTCTCTTTGACTGTTGACATTTTTAGCTTTCCACTCAAAGTTGAATTGGTCAATGTCACAACAAGGACTTCCCAGTTATCAGGCAAGGAACTCAACAATAACAACGCTTTCTGCTCATCATCCAATTTAATATTTGTCGTTGTCAATTGAGTCACTGTATTCTAAAAAATATTCATATGCTCTATCATTGAATCTCCATCTTTGTATTTCATATTCACCAGCTTTTGAATCAAGAATGTTTTATTTTGCACATTATTTCGTTGATACAACTCTTTTAGTTTCTCCTACATCTTGTTAGCATCTATTTCAATTTCAACATGTGGATATACATTCAGATCCAACCACTGTCTGATCAAGGCCACTGCTTTTCTATTCATTTTTTTCAGTCAAATTTATCTTTGGGTTTAGTAGTATCATCCTCAATAGGATAATACAAATATTTATTGTATAATATGTCTTCCATGAGAGTCTTCCATGAGAGTCTTCCAAAGTGTGTAATTAGAAGATTTGAGCTTAATCATATTCGGATATTTATTTTTTTCCTCCATTTAAATGCACAAATCAAACTAACTGAGTTCTAAATACCACTTTGTTGGGAAAAACCAAAGACAAATATCTCAATAATGTAGAATATTTTTTTCCCACTTGTGCAGATAAATGTCTAAATACAATTTATTTCTTGACAAAAATAATTTGTGGCAAAATTGTAAATAAGTGATAAAAATGGCATATATTTTTGTTCTAAAGAATCTAGAAGTGAAACTCACACACACTAAATATAAAAAAAGAAGGATATTCCAATTTCAAACTCGCACCACAACATATAAACATATTAAATATTAGTTGTTATATCAACGCACTTACAAGACATAACAGTGATGTATTTTAATAAGTTTTTTTAAAAGTCAAAAAGAATATATTAAAACGCTAGTTTAGCAAGATATGTCAACCAATAAAAAAAAAACACAAATTACATCTTCAACCAAGTGATTTTTACAGACAACGCCAAAATACAAATATTAAAAAATACAAATATTCTTGCAGAGCACACAACGGGCATCTGCCACTTAATTAGGAGCAGAACAAAAGCTAAGACATTCTCGAGGTTCGTCGACTACTGATTTAGCTCAAACACAATTTTTAGACCTCGCCTTAAGCAACCACCAAGAAATGATTTTAACTTGTTCAATTAGCTCATCCATTGATTTTACCTTTTGACAAAAAATCCAATGATTATGTTCTTTCGATATCGTTCAAATACACGCCATCTAAAGTACGTGAAACTTGTCTCTTTGATTTCCAATTTATTCCAAATGTATTCATGCATTAAAATCCGATCTTCCCCCATATCTTGAGTTAGCAATTTGTATGCACTATTAATGAAACACTCTTTATCCACCTGTCAGAAGAATGTGTTAACAATTCATGCCAATTACATGATGAATAGCCAAAGGCGGAAGCGTACCTGTGGGAATTGCCATTAATGAAATCCTGAGATGATGATGATAGAGCCAATGGGTTGGGTGATCTTCCTCAGCAAAACACCCTGAAGACCTTGCTCTCTTGATGGGGATAGAGAGAACCAGAGAGTTTTCTCCTTTAGGGTTTTGAAACTGAATAGTCTTGTTGTGTTTGCCTTGGGGACCATTACCCCTATATATAACTATTATTAGTTATATCCCAAATTGCAGTATTTCCAATTCAGCCCCTCATTAAATTAGAAACTGTCTGGTATCTACACTATTAATTTTCATAACTATTATGCTCTTTAGCCATAAACTATTATATATTATTTGACCCCCAGTTTATTGGCTAATTATATAATGACCCTAACACACTTTATTAATTAATTACATATGTGACCCATAAATCTTACAATCTCCCACTGGTCACACATGTATCCTTAGGAGTGTGTTAGACTTTATGACGTCAAAAATGTCATTATAATTACCTTGAGTATAATCCAAATTGTCCCGTCCATTAATCATATCAGCACATGGAACCAAAGAGGCTTTCGTCATAATAAGCATAACTAAACCCATCAATGATCACCCGTACTGACACAACTAAATGACATAGACCCATTATGAAAAGTGTAGCATGAAAATTACATGAAGTTGGTCAATGCATGTCACTTTTCAACTGGTCCTACTTTATCGAATGAGATCATACCATAACTTAAATGTACAAAGTAACCAAAAACTGAATACTTTAAACTTTATTTCTGATCAGAAAGTCCAAATACAATGTATTTGTACTTTACAATTAAACATAGAACATGAATTACATAATGGACGAAACTCCCACTAAAATCAAGATTCCTCAAACTGTAGCACACCCATGTGAGCAGTATGCTCATGAAAGACCTTGGGTGGTAGACCTTTAGTGAGTGGATCCGCAATCATGGAGTTTGTCCTTAAGTGTTCTATGGATATCTGTCCACTTTGTACCTTCTCTTTAACAACTAGGAACTTAATGTCAATGTGCTTTGACTTGGTTGAGCTCCTATTATTGTTAGAATACAGGACTGCTGATCTATTGTCACAATACAACTTGAGTGGTCTTTCAATCCCTTCAACTATTTGCAGCCCCGTGACAAAATTTCTCAGCCAAATGCCCTGGTCAGATGCCTCATGAATTGCTACGAATTCTGCTGCCATGGTTGATGAAGCAGTAAGACCTTGCTTGGCACTACGCCAAGAAACTGCTCCACCAGCTAACAGAAAGACATAGCCTGAAGTTGATCTTAAGCTGTCTTGGCATCCCGCAAAATCCGAGTCAGAGTACCCAGTGATCTCTAACTGGTCTGACCTCCTATATGTGAGCATGTAGTTTCTTGTTCTCTTCAAATATCTCATGACCCTCTTGGCTGCTTTCCAATGGTCAAGACCTGGATTGCTTAAATATCTGCCTAAAATCCCTACTATGAACGCTATGTCTGGACGCGTACATACTTGGGCATACATAA
Source organism: Cicer arietinum (assembly GCF_000331145.2). NCBI lineage: Eukaryota > Viridiplantae > Streptophyta > Magnoliopsida > Fabales > Fabaceae > Cicer > Cicer arietinum. The sequence continues at coordinate 47,980,589 of NC_021165.2, forward strand.
GACTCCCTACAGCTGAAGCATAAGGGATCTTTTGCATTTCTTGAATTTCCAAACTTCCCTTAGGGCACTGTTTGAGACTAAACTTGTCTCCCTTAGCAACTGGGGTGTCCCCTGGTTTGCAATCCTGTAACCCAAACCTTTTGAGAACCTTATCGATATAGCTCTTTTGTGACAATCCAAGAATACCTCGAGATCTGTCTCGGTGTATCTGAATTCCTAATACAAAAGAGGCGTCACCAAGATCTTTCATCTCAAAATGCTTTGATAGAAATTTCTTAGTTTCGTGCAACATGCCTATATCGTTAGTGGCAAGCAGTATGTCATCAACATACAAGACCAGGAAAATATGTCTGCTCCCACTGAACTTATGATACACACAATCATCAACTGTATTCATCTCAAAACCAAATGAGAGAATTACTTGATGAAATTTATGGTACCATTGACGAGAAGCTTGTTTTAGCCCATAAATGGATTTTCTTAGTTTGCACACCATATTCTTTGGGTCTCCCAACACAAAGTTTTCTGGCTGCACCATATAGATCGTCTCATCAATGTCGCCATTGAGAAAAGCTGTTTTTACATCCATTTGATGAAGCTCCAAATTAAAGTGAGCAACAAGAGCCATGATTATTCTTAAAGAGTCCTTCGATGAAACCGGAGAGAAAGTCTCTTTATAATCAATCCCTTCCTTTTGAGTATAACCCTTAGCTACAAGACGTGCCTTATATCTCTCCACATTACCATTGGAATCCCGCTTGGTTTTAAAAATCCATTTGCAACCAATGGGTTTCTTTCCTTCAGGTAATGGGATAAGTTCCCAAACTGAATTGTCTTGCATAGACTTGTACTCCTCATTCATTGCTTCGATCCACTTATCTGAACGAGAATCTTGCATGGCTTGATGAAAGTTGACTGGGTCGTCTTCCGTCATGCCAACATTTTCCTCTACCTCATTGATAAATACTACATAATCATCCGAAATAGCATTTTTCCTTTCTCTAGTGGATCTCCGCAATGGAGCTGGCTCTTGAGGCACTTGTTCTTGAGGATCTTGAATTTGATCTGGATTTTGTTCTTCCTGAACAACCAGATCATCTTGAGTTTGTTCAATAATGGGAAAGTCAATTGGTGGAAGAATCAGTTCTGGAATTGTTACCGATTCTTCCTCAAAGACAAAATCTTTAACCTTAATCTTCCCCCCAAACTCAATATCCTCAAAGAACGTTGCCGTTCCCGTCTCAAAAATTGTTCTCAAATTAGGATCATAAAATTTATAGCCCCTTGATTTTTCTGAGTACCCTATAAAATAGCTGCTAATTGTTCGGGGTTCAAATTTCTTTTCATTCGGCCTATAAGGCCTTGCCTCAGCTGGACATCCCCAAACATGAAGGTGCTTCAGACTAGGCTTACGCCCAATCCAAAGCTCATAAGGTGTTTTAGCCGCTGCCTTAGTTGGTACTCTATTAAGAATGTATGCTGCTGTTTTTAATGCCTCTCCCCAGAGTGACTCTGGCAAGGTGGAATGACAAATCATACTCCTTACCATATCCTTAAGAGTCCTGTTTCGTCTTTCAGCTACACCATTCATGCTGGGTGACCCCGGCATAGTGTATTGTGGGACGATTCCACATTCCTCTAGGTATTTGGCAAATGGTCCCGGACGTTGTTCACCTGAACCGTCATATCTGCCGTAGTATTCACCACCACGATCAGATTTGACCTTTTTAATTCTTTTATTAAGTTGATTCTCAACTTCTGCCTTAAAGGATTTGAACACGTCTATTGATTGGGACTTTTCGTGAATTAGGTAAAGGTAGGCATATCTAGAATAATCGTCTATGAATGATATAAAATATTGTTGACCATTCCAAGAAGGAGTTGGAAATGGCCCACAGATGTCCGTATGTATCAATTCTAAGACGTCTGTAGCTCTATATGCGCCTAATTTCTTATCTTTAGTCTGTTTTCCTTTAATGCATGCTACACAAACGTTAAAGTCTGTGAAGTCAATGGAATCTAAAATTCCATCTGACACAAGTCGTTCAACTCTATTTTTAGAGATGTGACCTAGACGCTTGTGCCAAAGCACCCCTGAATTGAAATTGTCAATTTTCCGCTTAGTACCACGTGATTCCACATTCAAGGTTTCATTATAGTTAGCCACAGTTTCCAACAAATAAAGATTATCATAACCAGAAAGTAAACCGGTTCCAACAACATTCGAATTTAAAGACAAAGTAAATTCTTTATTCCCGAATGAACAATAATATCCTGATTTGTCCAAATAAGAAATAGAGATCAAATTCCGTCTAAATGACGGTACAACAAAAGTGTCTTTTAAATCCAAATAATGACCGGAACTTAATAATAATCTAAATTTTCCTATGGCTTCAACTTCTACCTTCTTCCCATCTCCTACATAGATCCATCTTTCAGTATCACTAGGCTTTCGGAAGTTCAGGCAACCCTGCATTGAAACACTGATGTTAGTAGTTGCACCAGAGTCTAACCACCAAGTGTTTCTAGGTACTGAAGCTAAATTAACCTCAGAACAGACCAAAGACAGAATCATACCTTTCTTAACACGCCAAGCGTGATATTTGGCACAATCCTTCTTCACGTGTCCAGAACTCCTGCAGAAGAAGCAGTTGTTATCCTTAGTCTGCTTCTTTTGTTCTGGACCCTTAGCAGCAGCTTTGTTCTTGGGCTCCTCAATTCTTTTCCTTTTGCCCTTGTCTTTAGAGATGCTAGTAAAGTGAGCACTTTCAGTCCTATCTTGCTTCAGCCTGTCCTCTTCTTGCACACATAATGAAATGAGCTCATTAAGAGTCCATTTCTCCTTTTGACAATTATAAGTCACCTTAAACTGACTGAATTGCGAAGGAAGAGACAGCAATACTAAATGAATGAGTAAGTCATCTGACAACTCAAGCTTTAGACCTTTAAGCTTAGAAGCAATGTTGGACATCATCATAATGTGCTCTCTTATATTTCCCTTGCCTTGATACTTCATGGAAATTAAATTCTGAAGCAAAGAACTTGTTTCAGCCTTATCACTTTTTACAAAGCGTTTTTCCATCTCAACAA
>NC_021165.2:47984191-47989516 GCF_000331145.2 Cicer arietinum
AATTTAGACAAGAGAGGTCACTTTGGCGACGTCAAGTTTCAATTAACTCATTCAAAATGTCAAACTTGACTTGAACATATATTTATTATATCCAAATAAAACAATATATATAAAAAAAATATTGTTTACTAATATAAACTGTGTTTATTAGTATTTGATAATTATTATTTTATCGAAAAAAATTGATAATTATCAAAAAAAAAAAAAAATTGTAACCGGAAACAAAAAAATATGAATTCTATTATATATATACATATATATATATATATATCCAGATTTCCAAAACCCTTATGTGAGGACAAGAACTTACAAGTTAGAGTTAAGTTAAAAATTAAATCAGTTTAAATAAACAAAAAAAGCACAAAGGAAAAAATGAGAAGGATTCCTCCATTTATATCTCCAGCCATGCGCAGTGCATGCAGCTCTGTGCAAAAAAAAAATCCACGAAGGCTATGCCAGTTTACACGCAGGGAAAAGCACTTTTTTTTTTTTTTTTAACCTTTAAAACAAACACTAGGTATGTGCCAACAATTAATGGAAACAAATAAATAAATAAAAATCAGGAAGCAGGCTGAAATTCTCCAAAGAACCTATTAACGGCTTTAAATTTCGACTTCCTCTTTCCAATTAGCTAGCTGTCTATTAGACAAGTCTAAGCAGCAGGGTTTGCAAAAGTGATAAGAAAAAAAAAAAACCCACCATGTAATTTGCACGGCAGAAATTCTTGAAATTTACAAACCATCAAAATAAACTAACTTGTTGAAACACAACCATTAACATTACTTGAAGTACTGGTACTAATTAACCTTTATTAATTTGGATATAATTAAAAAAAAATACAGATTCCATAATTTATATATATCCAAAATTCTCAAATTACAAACCCTAATTTTTCAATCATGTCAAAATTCCCAAATTGAATCCTAAAACAAAGACAATAACCGAATTTCATCATGAATTAAACATGGTAGCTCTGATACCAATTGTTAACAATTCATGCCAATTACATGATGAATAGCCAAAGGCGGAAGCGTACCTGTGGGAATTGCCATTAATGAAATCCTGAGATGATGATGATAGAGCCAATGGGTTGGGTGATCTTCCTCAGCAAAACACCCTGAAGACCTTGCTCTCTTGATGGGGATAGAGAGAACCAGAGAGTTTTCTCCTTTAGGGTTTTGAAACTGAATAGTCTTGTTGTGTTTGCCTTGGGGACCATTACCCCTATATATAACTATTATTAGTTATATCCCAAATTGCAGTATTTCCAATTCAGCCCCTCATTAAATTAGAAACTGCCTGGTATCTACACTATTAATTTTCATAACTATTATGCTCTTTAGCCATAAACTATTATATATTATTTGACCCCCAGTTTATTGGCTAATTATATAATGACCCTAACACACTTTATTAATTAATTACATATGTGACCCATAAATCTTACAGAATGTTCTTGCAAAGACACGTTAGCCAGCCTAGGTCAAAGTCTTCATATCCAAAGTAATGTTAAGACAACTTAAATTTTTATATTTTAGTCGAATTGTTGTTAATTAAGGAATTTCTATGACACAAATGGAAATACATGGTGTTGTTTTGACACTCTATGTCCTTGTTTCAACCAATTAAGAAGGGAGAGAATGTACATTTCTTCATTATTAACACCATGCACCGACTTCTCTCTCCTCTTTACCCTCTTTTATTTAATTTTAAAGTGAAGGTTAGAAATTTAATTATGAGTTTTATCTTTTTTTTGTGCAAGTAAGAGAGGACCAAAAAAAAAATATCCTCATTATATCTCACACCTCCATCTCTCTTAAACCAAAATTATGATTTTATTTTAAATTTCTACAAAAAGAATTTTAGGCAATTTTGATTCATAACTATTAGCAAAAAAACTGACATGGTGGCACCTTCTAATTTATTAATTAATTAATTAATTTATTAAAATAATTAAGACTTTTGATTTAGTTATTAGAATTTTTATGCATGACCTATAGTGGTAAATCCTCTTTTAAATTTAAATGGTATAAATTACATATTATATTGTATTATACTAATTTAGATTAATCTATATATGCAAATTTTTGTTTTTAGCTAACTAACTTTTTATGCGTTAAACTTAGCATTAATATCAATCTTACTATTAATATTGATATAAATTTTCCTTTGTAAGCTTTATGTAGTTTTTGAAATATATTTAAGTGATTAGTAATTAATCATGATTAACTCATACATATAAATACACGTGATTTCAATTGGCTTTGTAACAACTAAATAATTTTTATTTGTTTTAAAAAATAAAAAGATACAATAACTTGGTAACATAATTTTGGAATTAAGTGCACTTCAATTTTAGACAAAGAAATAAATGGTAATATATCAACGTAAATAGCTATTGAAATCACCCGTATCTCACGACTCCTCTCTCTGTTCATCCATTTTCCCTCTTGCTCTCACACCCGTTCATCACTCATACACTCCCAAAAAAATTCTAATATTATTAAGTAAACCTCAATATCTCACCATGTTGAATTCATTCTTATCTTGTGAGCTATTTCTCATGGAAATTTAGAGGTGTTAAGAAAGAAAGCGTCCAAGATAAGGGATTTACCCCATGCAAAGTTAGGCTATATATTAAATTAGTGATTTGCAAGATATTGATATGATGTCTTGATGTCTTAAAAGAAAGATGTTGATTTTATGTTTGTCTTAAGTAATTTAACTATAATGTTTTGATTTTTTTTTAACTGAATTATAAAATTCTATTTTTATTATTACAACATGATAAATATGTTTGTTGTGAAAATATTTAACATAAAGTTGCGAGTCTTATGTGTCTTAGTGTACTTAATTATAAAGTTTCGATTTTTATTACAATAACATTAGTACTATGTTTATTATGATTTGAAGTCTTGAATTTTAATTACTTTTATGAACAATATGTCTTGAGGAAATTGATAAAAAGAATTTATATTTTTTAATTATGACAATATGAGAAAGTTGATAATTGAAACGCAATGTATAGTTTGACTTTTATGCTTAAAAGAGTAGTAATGGGAACGAATTTATAGTGAAAGAAATAAAATTCCTATTTTTATGTTCTTGGTGATATAAGTTTTAATTTTTATCAACGACAAGTAGCCAAATCGAATTTTATGGATTATTAAAATAAAAGAAGTAGTTTTGAGATATTCATTCTCATGCATATATATGTATGCCATATATTTGAGATTTTAAAGTTATTGAGTCCTGACTATAAACATCCATATAATATAAATTTGATGTCATATGTGATTAATGTTTAATCTTGTGTATTTTATCCTTGTGGTTGCCTAAGTGGTTGGTGATTTTGTTTTGAATATTGTTCTCTTTGTGGTTGCTTAAGTGACTAGTGATTTGTGTTCTGAACTTTTATCTTTGTGGTTGTCTACGTGGCTGGTGATTGGTGTTTTGAATATTTTATCTTTAGTCACATAAGTGGATGGTGACATGCATCTTCAGCATCATTATAATTATCATGACATATCATATGCATCTTTATGAACGTCTTAAGTGGCTGGTTTAATTTTTTCCATTGGTATGAGTGACTTCTATGTGGACGTCTCAGTGACTGGTTATATCCAAATCATATACTTTTAGGAGCACACATAACTTATACATTTTATTGTTATTTTTATTTTGATCTAATTATGATTCTAGGTGAGTTGCTACTTGAATTATTTAGGTAAATTTTATAACTTGATACATCTTTGCAAATTATTCAGAAAAGTCAATTTCTTTAAATCTTTTATTACAAAAAGATGTTATATTTATATTTGAAGGTTGTTAACTTATTATTTGGTTCAATTTTTTGTCGTATGATGAACTGGCTCCTTACACCAGCATCTAGGTACTAATGATCTTGAAGAGTTGCATGAAAGATGTTTGTTTGGTGCACACGTGATGAATTGTATGAAGGATGTTTGCAAAAGAGACTTTTACTTAATAATATTTTTGTATTGATAAAACCGATGTGGTACATTTTTAAAGTTTATTTACTTTTCATCATTAAATTTATATAGAAATGCAGAGAGATTAGGTTTCTTCCACTAAGAAATATTTGAATCGTCGTTTATTCTTTCAACCTTGTTTTTCTTGAATTTCACGTAAATAGAATTTATTTTATTTTAGGACATAAATGAATATTTTTCTAACAACTAGAAAATTATGTTTGAATATAAAAAATAATAATAATATCTAGTAAACTACTTTGAGTTATTTTACAAAAATGATATCAAGTTATTTTCTAGTGCAATTTTTATTTATTACATGATGAACTACTCTTAAGAAAAAAAAATTATTGTCATTTTTTAAAGAAAACAAATATTTTTAAGTAATCCCTTGGATCAAAATCTGGGGTGTTACATCTGCCATTGTCACCCTTTATCAAAAGTCATTTCAAACAATCTGCTAAAACTGTTACTCATTATCCACCATTCAACTAGGAGTCACACAAAAAAGAAGTGTAATTCCATTACCCACGACCTTGCTTACATTATTGTTGAACCACCACACCAACCCTGTCCCCTTACACATTGAATGTCCTTCTGTAACGCCCCAAATTTTTTATACGAATATTACTGAAAAATATTTATTTTCTTTTATAAACAACTAATTAATTTTTTTTTCTCATTAAAAGAACGTAATGTAATTTACTAAAATATTATTTATTTATTCATTTGCAAAATTAATATTCCAATTATTAGATCAATATTCATTTATGGTCCAAAATAAAATAAATTCTCTTTAAGTGAAATTCAAAAGAAACAATGTTGACTGAAATTAATGACATTCAATTTTTTTCTAGCTAATGAAATATCACGTCTGCATTTCTATTAAAAGTTAATGATGAAGAGTAAATAACTTTACAATGTGCCGCAAAAATTTAGTAATACAAAATATTATTTTTAAGTAAAATATAATTTTCCCACGTGCGTGCACCAATCAAACGTCATTCATGCAACTCTTTGAAATCATTAGTACCTAAATGTTGGTGTAAGGGGTCAGTTCATCCCACAACAAAATTAAACCAAATAATAAATTAACAACCATAAAATATGAATATAAAATATTTTCGTAATAAAAGATTTTAAAAAAATTAATTCTTTAATAGTTCTTAAAGATGTATCAAAAGTCATAGAATGTATCTAAATAAATCAAGTAGCAATCGTATAGCAACTAGTTAGATCAAAATAAAATAACATAAAAATGTATGCAAGTCATGCATGCTCCTAAACATATATGATCCGGATATAACCAGCCACACAGGCGTCCACACAGAAG
>NC_021165.2:47991158-48037045 GCF_000331145.2 Cicer arietinum
TGAATACTTATTTGGTTGCAAATAAAACTAACAAACAATATAACTTATATAAATTCTAATTTAATTAAATAATTCAACTAATATTTTATCAACTAAAATAAATCAAGCAAGACAAGAATACCACTCACACATAACAAAATAAAACAAACATATCTAACCCATCAATTTCATGATTATCGAAACTAATCAAATAAAAATGTCCATTTATGAAATAATGACATCATAAATAGTCCCCATGTAATTGTCACGTCAAAACAATTAAATAAAAATGAAGATTATAATTATTTAGGTAGAATAGAGTGTGATAAAATTTAATTTAATTTATTTACACATAGAATAATTATTAATTTAATAATAGCAATTACTAAAAGATACACATATAATATATATGAAAATTTTGGGGTGTTACACCTTCCACCACAACGACTCCTTGCAACTCATCACTCCCGACTTTCCACTCACAATCCCATATTTTGAATATAAAATCTTAAACTACATTCGGCTTTAATCTATCATCAACCTCCAACACTCTAATAAAGTATAATTGAACTCATGAACACTCCTCACCCCTTACCCATATTTCTCTCACTCAAGACACACTTTATCCCATTTTATCCAATTGATTTTACAAGCCTCCCCACCAACCCCATAAAATAGTTTTAAAAAGGGATTTCAGTTTCAAAATAACACTTGAAGGAGCCTTGAAAAAATAAAGAAAGTATATTAGAATTGCTGGCAATGAAACTTTAAGGAGTACAATACGACCACCTATAAACAAAAATGGCATTTCCATCTTGATAGGCTCTTTTTGACCTTTTCTTCCAAAGGGACTCAAAATGAAGACCTTATTAGATTTCCCTCAATCGATAAACCAAGATACTTAAAAGGCATATGTCCCCGTCTACAATTTAAAATACTTGTTGTCTCATCTAGTCATGAGGGATTCACATTCAAACCTATCCACATGCTTTATGGAAATTTACCTTCAGCCCCGACACCAATTCAAAGAGTAGCAATATGACCTTGATTGTGCAGATATTCAACCAAATCTTTTCATCCATAATAAGTGTTTCAATCGCAAATTGAAGATGATAAATACAATAATCCATATTAGATCCCACATGCACGCCCTTAAACATATGGGGCTCAACGATTGCCTTCATCATAACATTTAATCCTTTGCTGCTATCAAAAACAAGAAATGAGATAGAGGGAAACACTTATACATAAAGGTTGGTTTCACTAACTCTATAATATCTCCTAAAATGAATACTTATTTGGTTGCAAATAAAACTAACAAACAATATAACTTATATAAATTCTAATTTAATTAAATAATTCAACTAATATTTTATCAACTAAAATAAATCAAGCAAGACAAGAATACCACTCACACATAACAAAATAAAACAAACATATCTAACCCATCAATTTCATGATTATCGAAACTAATCAAATAAAAATGTCCATTTATGAAATAATGACATCATAAATAGTCCCCATGTAATTGTCACGTCAAAACAATTAAATAAAAATGAAGATTATAATTATTTAGGTAGAATAGAGTGTGATAAAATTTAATTTAATTTATTTACACATAGAATAATTATTAATTTAATAATAGCAATTACTAAAAGATACACATATAATATATATGAAAATTTTGGGGTGTTACACCTTCCACCACAACGACTCCTTGCAACTCATCACTCCCGACTTTCCACTCACAATCCCATATTTTGAATATAAAATCTTAAACTACATTCGGCTTTAATCTATCATCAACCTCCAACACTCTAATAAAGTATAATTGAACTCATGAACACTCCTCACCCCTTACCCATATTTCTCTCACTCAAGACACACTTTATCCCATTTTATCCAATTGATTTTACAAGCCTCCCCACCAACCCCATAAAATAGTTTTAAAAAGGGATTTCAGTTTCAAAATAACACTTGAAGGAGCCTTGAAAAAATAAAGAAAGTATATTAGAATTGCTGGCAATGAAACTTTAAGGAGTACAATACGACCACCTATAAACAAAAATGGCATTTCCATCTTGATAGGCTCTTTTTGACCTTTTCTTCCAAAGGGACTCAAAATGAAGACCTTATTAGATTTCCCTCAATCGATAAACCAAGATACTTAAAAGGCATATGTCCCCGTCTACAATTTAAAATACTTGTTGTCTCATCTAGTCATGAGGGATTCACATTCAAACCTATCCACATGCTTTATGGAAATTTACCTTCAGCCCCGACACCAATTCAAAGAGTAGCAATATGACCTTGATTGTGCAGATATTCAACCAAATCTTTTCATCCATAATAAGTGTTTCAATCGCAAATTGAAGATGATAAATACAATAATCCATATTAGATCCCACATGCACGCCCTTAAACATATGGGGCTCAACGATTGCCTTCATCATAACATTTAATCCTTTGCTGCTATCAAAAACAAGAAATGAGATAGAGCGTCGTCTTGTCGAAAACCTCGTCCCAGACTAAATTCTTGAGTTAGACTCCCATTAACCAACACAAACACAATTGTTGAGCAAACACCCTACATAACCCATTTTCATTAATGCTCATGGATACCCATTTTCTTCATCACCTCCTATAGATACCTCCATTCCAATGAATCGTACCTTATACATACAACCCACCAACGAAAGATCAATTGGTAGTGGGAATAAGTGGAAGGTGCTACTTATCCCCCAAGTACCTAGTTCAATTCCCACAAAAGGCAAAAACTCGCTATTTCTAAGGAGGGGAAATGGGGGCGAGAAGGTCGTGACTAACAGTGCCGGTAACGACTGGACCCCCTTTCCCCTCCTTGAAAATAACGAGTTTTTGCCTTCCATGGGAATCGACCTCGGTACTTGAGGGATAAATACCATTTCACTAAACTTCCATTTATATGAAAATCAGATAGAAAGTGCAAGAAATATGGCTTCACCTCATTCCAAAAGTCTTTTAGAAAGCCAAAGTTGCACCATTAGGTCTAGGGCTTTTATAACTCCCACACTCTTATACTACCTATTTTACCTCTTCCTCACTAAATGTAACCACCAACTTCACATCATCTTCCTCTATGTCTATCCACTCGAACAATAGAAAAATGAGCTGCAAAGTGATTAAACACAACCTCTTGAATACCCTTCACTCCTTAAACTTGAGCTCCATCTACCTATATGCTCCACAAAGTGTTATTTTTCATCTTATTTGCCATTATTCCATGAAAGAATCTAGAATTGGCATGACCCTCCCTAAGCCACAAAAAATGAGATTTTCGTCAATTTATACTACAACTCACTCTAGATAACAATAGTAAATGAGAAAAAACAAATCTCCTTTCCAAAGTAGCACCCTTATCTAGAGTTTCAACTTTACCCTTTAAATCCGAACTATTCAATCTCTCATTCGCTACTTTCACTTGTTCCTCAATGTTTTAAGTGCCACTCCTATAAACCCCCTTTAGTAGAATTCAATTTCTCCTTCAAAACAAAACCACCCAAATCAGACACAATTAGTGCATTTCACTGCCCTCTAACAAACTCAAAAAACTAGGAAATTAAGTCAAACACTTCAACATATGAAATGAACGTGGTCCCTAATTCACTTCCTTGTTACTAGGAAAGATATGATAGTGGTTTGAGAAACCCTTATTAAGGGCTACCTGTATGCAGTTTGTCCAGACAGTGCATCACTAGTGGACAACAAAAAGTGATACAATCTACTCATATATAACCCATCTAACTTGTACCAAGTGAAAGATCTTCCCATAAGTGGCAAATCCACCAATTGTGAGTTGTCAATGAAAGAATTAAAGTTCCTTGTGTCAACCAATCTCAAGTACTACCCTATCCATCTTCTCTCGCCTTCATAACCCATAGCATTAAAGTCTCCACACACACACACTGAGAAGATATAACACAGCCATCAATCCTACTTTCCAATTGTTCCCACATAACCCTATTCCCATTTTTGTCATAAAGAGTGTAAACATTTGCAACAATACATAACTCACCACTACTCTTCCATCTAACACATTCCAGCAAAACATGATTCAACCAAACTGAATACTCAACCTCAAATAACTTATAGTCCCATATGATAATGATCCCTCTAAATGAATCCATAGATGGTTGAAAAGAGAAGTTTACATCTTATCACCTCACAAAGAAGTACATACATATTGGCACACCACCTCTAATTTTGATTCTCCCCAACACACTACCTCTTGTCTCTTCGCCTCTATTTTAGTAAGTTAGGGTGTGAGATTTGTTTTATTACTCAAATTGATTAAAATTATGAATTATTAGCAATTTAATAATTTCCTCTAAATAATTAATAATTTAATAATATAGTACTATTTGTGTTAATTTCTTTTGTATATTATTTAGAAGATTTTTTTTATTTTGACTCATTATCATTTAGAAGATTAAGATATATATATAATACCCAAATGGTTATGCTTATTTACTTTTTTGACGCAATTTATTTATTTAACTCGAAAATATCATAAATAACATAAAACATTCCTATTTTAAAAATAAATAAAAACATAACATCATTTAAAAACAGATAGTAATAATAAACCTGAAGCGTTTATTTCCATTTCTTGATGCTTAAAGGCATAACCAAGAAAGAACGGTCAAGATGTTAGGCAAAACAACACGCAAAGGTTTGGATGAAAAGTAAACTCATAACATAACTGAAGCTCAAGTCAATGCTCTTTCGATACCCAATTCATCAATACACACACGGAGTCTCCCATGGTTGAAAATTGAAATTACTATCAAGGTAGTTATAGTCATAGTAATAGTAATAGATAGATATATATAGAGAGAGAGAGAAAGTGAGGTTTTGTTTTACAGAGAGAATTAAAAAACATTTAGAGAGACACTGAAGGCTAAAATAACTATACCCGATTATGGATAATAACCTTAATATCTCCGAGATCCATTTTTCAGCTTCAATCAATTAAGGAACATTAAAATCAAAATGGGTTGTCCTCAAAAGTCACGATTTTTTTCTGGGTCAACTCGTGTGCGGTTTTAAAGGGATTTATTCATCTGGGTCATTCTAATTTCCTTCAATTGATGACATAATTTGCTTTTTCAGTTATTTTCAGAATCTGGGTTTCTCTCTGATTGTGTAAAGGAAGAGTCTTTTTGGAGGAGGGGTTAAGGGGATTTTTTTTGGATGAGATATGGAGGAGCATGTAGCAGCTTTGCACACTGCTACTAACGCTTTGCAAGCATTAGGAAGGGGTTTTGATATTAACTTCGATACTAGGTTGCTTTATTGTAAAGGTGTTTCAGGGTCTAGAGTAGTTGAGATTGATGAGGAACATCTTATGGACTTGTTTTTGGATGATGATGTTGTTGTTCCTAATGTTTCAAGGGATATTAGAAGCTTTCATGAACCTATGGGGCGTCAGAGTTCGGGTGTCTACAGTTTTCAAGAGGTAAACTTGAGGATTGAATTTTTTTTTTTATAAATATTAATGTTCTGTCTTCTGCTTACAATTATTTTTCATTTTTTGTTAAGAAATGTTGCCAGTTGACTTGATGAATGTTGTTTTCTAATTTTCATTTAGCAATTTTGTTGTTTAATCGCGTTAGTTGTTTGTATAAGTGTAGAGGGTTTGTGTCATTTTGTTTTATGAATTTGGCTATTTTTTTGGGTTACCAATTGAAAATTGTGGAGAAAAAAAGCTCGTTTTTATGCCTGTTGTAATGAAATTGTGGCGGGGAATGGTTGCAAACAATGTATCTGTTGAAACCCCCAAGGTGATTTTCTTGAGGATGATTTTGTTTCTCTGTTACATATAATATGGGTTTTGTATACTGTATAGCACCGACACTTCAGATTGAAGGCGTGTCTGGTGTTCAACATGACATCAAAACATGTAGTGTTTTGTATTGGAGTAGGTGGGGTTACGAAGTGGTGCTTGAGCATTTGTCAATTATATAGTTAGGTGGCATAAACTACAGTAATTGAGGGAGGATCTACCTTAAGCTAGATATAACCTTTGCCATTTCGAGAATGGATACTAAGATGATTCTCTTGTCTGCTAGAATTTTCCAATCAATGTTTACTAGGGATGTTTATTTCTTATGCTGTCCTTTGTATTTGTAAATTGCCTTCATAGTATGCAAGATGATTGCTGATAATTTGTTTGCATTGAGTTTTTGAGGTAACCAAATTATACTAACTTCAGATTTCCCTGTCATATAGAACTAGAGTCATATTTTTACTTTTTTTTAAGGTCTACTAGTTTTGTTTGCTTCGAGCTTATGGTAGTTTTTCAATTGAGATAAGTATTTTATTCTTAACTTACAAAAATGTGCTTATAAATTTATCAGTGGATATTGAGAATTTATATGAAAGAGTTTCTAATAATGTTGTGATGCAGGAGCTCATTTTAACTCATAATTATTGTAGGATAATTTCAATTTTATTTTGCTTTAAGTTGTTGTTTAACACTTTATCCAATTGGCATTAAATCGTAGCTTTAATGAAGAAAAGAATTTTAAAACTAAAGGCCAGATCTATTAGTTGTCAATCCAATGAATGTGGCTCAGTGGCTCTGTTGGTTAAGCGAACCAACAACACTGACTGTGCGGAGGACCGCAGTTCGACCCTCACAGAACACATTCTTGAAGAGGGGCAAAGAGCTTTAAGCTGCGACCTAAGCACCCGAACAGAGATTAGTCCCATAGCTGGTTCAAAGTATCAAACTTGTGGGGATACTCTGTTATGCCATTGGGATACCAAAGGCCCTAATTGCCGCGGTTTCCTACCAAAATATAACTATTAGTTGTCACATAATAATGAAAGCCAGATGTTGTAACCTTCACATAATAATGAAAGCCAGATATTTTAACCTTCTTCGTCTTCTTCTTCTTCTCAAATCTTTGATCTTTGATCTTTGATTGTTCGTTCGTCACTTGACTGCAGATGGTGGATTATTTTAATCATAAGGCAAATATATCAGGGAAATTTCCTCTTGGGAGCTTCAACTCTGCATTTAGCTTTACTGGTTCACAACATGTAGATGCGGCAACTACAAAAACCTTATCTTCAGATGGATTTTACATTCCTCTTGCAAAGGTTCAGCTTCAAAAATCGAACTTAATGTTGCAAGAAAATGTTAGAAGGGCTGTCCCAGTGAATTGGGATCCACCATCCCTGGCAAGGTATTTATGCTTATAGTTGTGGTGTTTTCACATAAAATTAGACAACAAATTTTGACTACAGTTTAGATGGTTAACATAGTTCAAATAGATGAATTATTACACTAAACAGATGATCAAGGGATATATATAACAAGGAGTTGCAACTCATTAACATGTTTTAGCAGGATGAATCATGTGTTGCAACATCTTGATATATTCATTAACCATCCTTTAACATAATCAATCACATATTTGAATTGCTTAACCATTCAAATTGTTGCCAAAATTGTGTCAAAATATCATTTCTGATATGTTGATACAAGTTATCTACATAATGCTATATCAAGGGCATCTTCAGATGGTCTCTGACTTTTAATTACATTTTGGCAGTTTTATTGAAAATTTTGGGACACATGTTATTACATCGGTAACTATTGGTGGAAAAGATGTTATTTATATCAAACAACACCATACTTCACCTTTGTCAAAGTTGGAGATAAAAAACTATATTCAGGATATCGGAAATCAAAGGTTCTCTGACATCAATAGCCACACAAGTTCAGGTCAAACAAAATCCAAGGATAAGGCTAGTTCACTGAAATTCCACTTTTCTTGAATTAATTAATATTATTCAGATATAGTATGAAATATAACACTGGGTTATGTTAATTTTATAATTTGCAGGGTGTTGAAGCATTTTCCTTCAATAGTCAAGGGATTTACCCTCAACCGACAACTGCAACATATCCTACTGGGAAAGAAGTATGTAATATATGTTGTGACATTTTATTTTATAAGAATTTTAAATCTTGTTTTTTCCTAATTTTGAAATAAGTACACTTTTGGTATATAATCTTATGATATTCTAGTACACTTTTTGGCATGGTAATATACAAGGTACAATGTTTATGCCTATTCAGGGGTCACCTTTTAGAACCTCATTTCCAATTTTCTCATCTCTTTCCAAACTCCTAGTCCTTAATGTACAAAACGAAAATCTTACAAGATAAATTATCCAAGATAGACTGATTCTATTCCTAGGTCCCTTGGTCTTGTCCCTGGAGCCCGTGATGGCCCCTTTATCCGTCCTTGCCTACAAGTCTCGATCCTTAAGCTCATTTACTCGTTCCACCTACTCGCTCTTCCCCTCCCTTCCCTCTCTGTCTCTAAACTTGCATAATGGACCTATCACCTTCATTTCATTGGATGGTTTTAAAACTAAAATCTTACAATCCTTATTTGCTTTGATGCACACAAAAATGTCAAAACTAATACACTAATGAACAACGATAAATTGTCACCATTTTATCATGTGCAAATTGCAATGTGACACAGCTCCTTCTTCATCAAATGCTCTTTTTATTTTACAGACATGAACGGAAAATTTATTCCTGGTTTTTTACAGCTTTATTTTTTTTTTCCTGTATATATAATTGGAATTTGGTCATATATAAATCTGGTATTTGGCTTTTCTTCCCTTTTCACTTCCCCTTTCTTTGGCACTTTAGGGTGTGTTTGGTTGGAGGTAGAAGAAGGGGAGGGAGCCAAAATCCCTCCTAGAGCTCATTTTGCTCTACTTCCATTATGTGGAGATTTGGATGGGATGGGAGAGGAGGGACTCTATATAACTAAAAGACTTAAATATAATTTTAATCCTTTATCATTTACCTAATATTTGATTTGATCCTTTATCTTTTTACCTTATATTCGTCTTGATCTTTTATCTTTATTTTGATTTCATATAGGTCCTTTATCTTTTATAAGTGGTGTATTTTAGTCTTTGTCACAATCACAACAAAAGTTATAACAACATCCTGTCATTGGAATCCCTTCTAACAATTGCCAATATGTATTAAGTATAATATTCTTTCAAAAAAACATCAATTTTACCAAATAATAGAGTTTCACTTGAAAAAATTCTTCTTGCATGCTTTGAAACATATTTAAACTATTTGAAAACGAATGACATTTATCAGAGTTTATTGTATTTTCACTCTATCCTTATTAAGATTGCACACTTAAGTTTATAACTGATCTAAGATTTGATCTCAATAGTTCATGACAATAATTATACAGCTGTTTGAAAGAGTTATGATAAAAATGACTAAAATACATCACTTCTAAAAGATAAATGACCAAAATGCATAAAAAAAATAACGGACCAAAACGAATATTAGGTAAAAGATAAAGGACTAAAATTATATTTAAACCTAACTAAAATACCATTAAAAATCCCTCCCCTCTCCTTGAACCAAACATAAAACCATTAAAAATTTCTCTCATCTTTTGAACCAAACATGTCTTCACTTCTCATTTCTTTCTACCCTCCCCCCCCCCCATTAAAATACCTTTCATCCCCTCCCCTTCATTGAACCAGACCCTTAGAATGCAAGTGCTGATAATGTGTGGATAGGGGCTATGCACCGGCATGCATCTATTACCAGTGTCGATGTGTCAGTGATAGCGTCTTGTTTGCTGTCAGTATTTGTGCTTCATAGCAGTGAATTGAATGAGATATTACAAAAAATTCGATATTTTAAAGCAAGTGTCTAGAAATTTGCATTAGAATGTATTTTCTCAAAAAATATAACTTCTAAGCATTATTCTGCACAAGGTGATTGTTAAATAATATATTTACTATTATAGTCATTTTTCCCTTTTAACACCAATAAGTACTTATTATTCAGGATGTCACAGTCATTTTTCGAAGAAGAGGAGGTGATGATTTAGAACAAAACCACCATGTATGGTTAAAAACCGTAAAATCTTCGCCAGATATCATAGAGATGACTTTCTGTCCAATAACAGATCTCCTTGATAAAATACCTGCAAAGGAGCATTTGACCCGCGCCATTGGTCTTTATCTTGAATGTAAGTCAACTTATCCTTTAGGTTATAGATGGTTTCAATTTTTTTTTTCTTATTGGATTCTAGGAGTGTGATCTAATATCAATTGCACATTTCTTTTTCCTTTATTGTGAATTTTGTGGTCAGATAAACCTCCAATTGAAGAACTTAGATACTTCCTAGAGTTTCAGATTCCTCGTGTTTGGGCTCCTTTACATGACAGGATTCTTGGTCAACAAAGGAAAGAACCTGTTTGCCCATCTTTGCAATTCAGCATAATGGGCCAAAAACTTTACGTCAGCCAAGAACAGGTAAATTATCATTTGTGGTGTTTTCCTTTGCTTTTTGAAACTTTTTATCTCGTGTCGAAGTTTCTTTCAAAGAGATTTCTGTGAACATTAGATAACGGAATGTTTCCAATGAAACGTGATTGCTCACTGTTTCTGTGTAATATCATAATCCCTTCTGCAAAATGTATTGTTAAAGAAAATGTATCAGAGTATGCCAATCTTTTATTATTTGCACCATGCTATATGGTGGAATGTTATGTCGTCGTTTGATTTGTATAGCCGACTCTACTTAGTGGGATAAGGCTTGATTGTTGTCGTCGTTTGGAGAAGAGAGATGCCTTAGAAATTTTTATATGGATCTAAGAAGTTTTATCTATTATTGTTTGGTGATTAATTTTATACTACCTTTGTTCCTTAATATGAGCCCCTTATAGGGAAAAATATTGTAACCAAGTATAAGCTCAATTTCAAATTACTAGATATATTTATTATAATTTTGTCAAATATACCTGTAATAATACTACTACGTGTCTTGGAATATCAAAACTCAGAATTGAACACATTCGTGTACAAAAGGGCAATTTAGAAATATTCGTATACAAAATGTACACATTAAATATACTACTTACTTTTCTCAGTATTTGTCAAAAGTGTCAAAAGGACTTTTTTAAAGGAACAAAGTTAGTATATGATTAGTTAGTTAGAGCCATCAAATTTTAGATGAAAGCTGGCATATATGTAATAAATTTTACTTGAAGTTTGATGGTTCTCAATGAATGCAGATTACAGCTGGACGTAGACCAGTAACTGGCTTACGTCTTTGTCTCGAAGGAATCAAGCAGAATCGGCTAAGTGTTCATCTTCAACACTTGGTATCCCTTCCAAAGATCCTTCACCCATATTGGGACAGCCATGTAGCTATCGGCGCTCCCAAGTGGCAAGGACCCGAGGAACAAGATAGCCGATGGTTTGAGCCGGTCAAGTGGAAGAATTTTTCTCATGTGAGCACTGCACCTATCGAGAATCCTGAAACCTTCATAGGAGACTTCTCTGGTGTCTACATAGTCACTGGAGCACAGCTTGGAGTATGGGATTTTGGATCACGGAATGTACTTTACATGAAGCTTTTGTACTCAAGGTTACCCGGCTGCACGATCCGAAGATCACTATGGGATCACATACCAAACAATTTACCTAAATCTGCAATCGCTGGCAACACTTCCAACACGGATGGCGCAACGAGCGTCAGTTCTAGAGAAAACAATACTGCAGTGAACAAGTTATTGAAGCTTGTCGACTTATCCGAAATGACCAAAGGACCTGAAGATCCTCCTGGTCATTGGTTAGTTACTGGTGGAAAGCTCGGTGTTGAAAAAGGGAAAATCGTTTTGAGATTGAAATATTCATTGCTTAATTACTGAACATACCGGCATGACTTGTTTTAGTAGAAGCAATGTTTTAGGTGAGTATAGTTTAGTTTTCTCTTGTGGTTAATGTGAAAACCATTTTGAGGTTTGATTACTTGAGTTGAATAGGAATATTATACTGTTTAGTTGGTTGTTATTACTTGATCCATATTGTGGCAGTAAATGCTGTTTTTATTGCTGCTGTTGATATGGTGATGTGGATATCTTATAGGAGTTAGAATCTTTTTTCAAACAATGCCAAGTTAAAGTAATGTTTATATTTTCTTATAGTATTGAGAATACAAAATTACAAGAAAAATGTCCTGTATTTCCTCCATCCCTCAAAACAAAACTATAGGGCAAAAAATGATCTTGAATTCTTGAACATCCTTATTATCTATTTATACTATTTGGGAGTATTCCTTAACCGGTTGTGATATTTACCAAATTTTATGCTACTAAGGGTGCAATAATATAACAAGTAATTGGTTTTAAGCTGTTAATAAGTTTTAGTTAAGAATACATTAATTGGAAATATTGAAGTTCAAACTCTGGTTGAAATATTCTTTAATTAGACTTTAATTATATTTCGATTGAATTCTAGATTATATGAAGTGTGCAAAAATACAACTTTTTATTTTGTATATTGTTTTTATTAATTTTTCTCTCTTTTTTCTTCAATATGATTTTTTGAATGAACCATAGAACAGTTGCGTTTGATTTGTCAAGTCTTTGGGTTTTTCTCTCCTCTCAAAGGTAATTTTGAATTTCTCCATTCTTGTGCAATTTGGGTTTGATCTTTTAGGATTATTAAAGTTTTGGGTTGTTTTGAGAAAATCTTTTTTTTTTCATGTATTGTTGGTTTTTTTGGGTTATTCTTCATAATCATAAGTATTAATTTTTGTTCTTGAGTTTTTTAAATGGAAGGTCCTTCACCAAAGGAAACAAATATCATCGGCGTCTTCATCCGCCATAATTTTAGACTTGAACCAATTATTTAGTAAGGAAGAAGATTTTGAGTGCTTTATGTTCAATTCTTTTACAGGAATGTGATAGCTCTTCATATCATTGAGTTGGATTCGATATTAGTTAAATACTTTCAAATGAATAAATGGTTGAAATTTCAAAGTCTTGATGAATTTTTTAGTGAAGACGGAATATTGTAATTTGAAATTTCATCAAGACTTTAGTGAAGACGGAATATTGTAATTTGATTGCTAAGGAAGTACTCTTTATTATAAGTTTAAGAATATTTTAATATTGTTATCCTTTAGTGAAGACGGAATATTGTAATTTGATTGCTAAGGAAGTACTCTTTATTATAAGTTTAAGAATATTTTAATATTGTTATCCTTTAGTGAAGACGGAATATTGTAATTTGATTGCTAAGGAAGTACTCTTTATTATAAGTTTAAGAATATTTTAATAAAACATGATGTTGTTTGGGAAGGAGTTGCTTATTTAAATTATGAAGGAATAATGTTTGAGGAAGATCATATTAAAGATTTTGAAGATTATAATAAGATTAATTTTTGCAAAGGATTTTGAAAAATCCAAATGACATTTCCTCTAGTAAAATTTAAAGGTGATGTAAAGCATAAGAAATTGAGGATTTGAATTGTGTTTTGAAGTTTATGAACGATATTTCGAATGCCTTAAATAAAAATGTTCTTTATCAAAATATTCAATTTACTTTTATAAAACAAGTTTACTCTATCTTTTTCAGGCTTTGAGTATTTTTCTTTAACCTTTCCAGGCTGTCAACGTTAGAACCTTCTTTAACTTTCTGACAACCTACCATTGAGAGAGTTGTTGCCACTATCAGGCTGATTTACATCAGTTCTAATTTGTGTCTGAATTGACACATTTTACTTCTAGGATTCTAACTCTCATTGAGAGAATGTTACATATCAAGTCCTATATCAATACAAGTGTGTGAAAACACTTTGACTGATATACATCAATTCTAATAACTCTCTATTGAGAGGATTTTTCTTTCCTACTTTTCTTTTCACGTGTTCTTGGCTTTTTCCAAAATTTCTTTTTAACACATTGCCTTTTCTCATTCTCTCTCACGCACTCTATTGACTTGAGCGGGTTCTTCTTAAATAGAGAAAAAAGTATTCGTTGAGAATATTACCGTTGGAGATCTTCAATCACCATTTAAGGCAGATCAATCTATAATATGTATTCATATATCTTCATAAACCATTATGCATATCTTGGTATGCAGATATGGAAACAGATGATACGAAGAACATAACATGTCTTAATGACCTTTAGACAAGTATCAAACTCAGGATATTCATCAGGGGATACACAAATACTTTGTCTTCTATGGAGTGTTGACTTTCAACATAGTGTTGACTTATTTCAGAGCATACATCATAAATTAGAGTTACCAACTGAAACAAAACATATTATGTATTTCTAAAGTCACCAGAATCAGAGCATTTCTTACATTACTAGAGGCACGTGTTATAGAGCTTTCACCATAGTCAGACACAACTTTAACATCTTCAGAGTCACTGATAACTTTGTTTAGTAGATTCTTTTTTCCTTGTTCATTGGAGGGTCTAACTTATATCAGAATGCATACTTGTAACACTTTGACTTGAACTAAGTAATGCAATACTTATTATTGTTATAATATGACTTGCTCTATTAGTAGACATAGTTACTTATTTATTATGTGATTTTTTTTTTGTTTAGAAACACTTTATCATTATCTCTAATTTACTTGTAATTTATACTATTTTAAAATAGATAGTCATTAATATAAATCTTTGTCTTCTAACTTAATCTTCACACTTAGCAAATATAGTTAGGGGATAATTATTCTTTATTTTTTTTATCATAAAAAAATCAATTAGAAAATTGTAGCTAGAAGGACTTTTGCACTAAAAAAACTTTGTTTGCTAGTACTTTCAAGATTGAACATAGGATGCTTCATTGGGTTGTAGCAAAACATTTGAATGTGCGTGAGCACAACTTTCCTAGGATTAATGATTGTGGTGTATTCTTGATGTGGTTGATCTCTAAACATAGAAAGATAAATTGGCCTACTTATATTCCTCAACATATTAGTGCATCTTTTCCTTTTGTTTGCATGATAAACTTGTTTATGGAGCAATTTTATGTTATTTCCTTAACAGAAAAACCTCTTCTTCCTCATCCTGCAAATAGATTCATCAAACTGTTGTATATACAATGAGATGCATTGAGGACAATAGAGGAAATTGGGTCAAAAAAGGTATTGTTTAGGAAGGATTCCTTAAAGATGTTAAGATAGATGAAGCTCCTGATCAAATATAAATTACTGAGAATGTTGAAAGTACTTCTAAAGTTGCTCGTACTTATTTTATAGTTTTGAAGATTGAGTAATGCAGTGCATGTATGGGTTTAAGAATCATATGACATGGAGGAGCGTCTATAAGCCTATTTTTCAACCTATGTTCCTCCACCACCACCTTAGTAACCTCATACTAGTTTTATGTTTTTTTTTTAGTTTGTCTTATTTCAGACTTGCTTCCTTGGTTTGTAATATATTTAATTTCTCTGAATTACATTTTACGATTTTGTACTATAGTTTGTAATATGTTTAATTTCTCTGAATTCCATTTAAGATTTTGTATTATGGTTTGTAATATTACATTTGGATAATTTTTCAAATGTTTTAGTGCTTTGTTTTTAATGTGTATGCCTTATGATTTTGTTGATTCCATGATTCCTTTCAATGTTTTATGAGACGCGATTCATTTTTGGTGTAGTCATGAATTTTATGGATCCATCGTCTAGGTTTTCGTTATTTGATGTTGCATGTAAATGTTTTGATGCTGCTAATTTTGTGGTTATGCTTTCTCTTTGATAGTGTCAAAGGGGGAGAAAGAAGTGGAAATTTTGTATCAAAGTTTTTAAATCATGCATTGTATTAATGACACAAATTCAGCGAGAGCATTCTCGTACCATTTCCTTTCCATCTATATTGAGAAGTTCATCAACAAACTTTTGGCAAAGTTTTGTAAGTTTTGCCATCATTGAAAAAAAGGAGTATTATCATGTTCCATAAAGTAAACTTAGTATTTTGATAGATTTTAAACTAGGTTTCTTTAGTTAGATTGTGTGTATGCCTTGTTGATTCTTTATTTCTCAAACATTCACAAATGTCTTGAATGAGAAAAAGCAACATGAAAAACATATTTTATCAAACATAACTTTAGTTGTATGATATAAACTTGTTGGCACACTTTAAATTGCATTAAAAATCTTTTTTATATGATTTTTAACTTTATAAATAACTGACAAGTATATCGATTTACAGGTGTCCTAAACTCATTTATGATATTCTAAACCTTGTGAATCAACTCATACACTTCAAAGATGTTTTTTAAGTCGACTCACACTCATGTAAATCGAGTTACGTTGCTTCAAGATGAAATCCTCGACTTTCAAGAAATACGTGAATTGATTCACAAGCTCTGTATGTCAATTCACACAACAAGTAGAGTTAGTTTTTTACAATTATAAATCAAATATTTTAGATAGGGGTGTATTGTTCTTTGGCCAACTAATTCATGTGTCTTTATATATTGATCTAAACATTCGGTTTAACTAAGAACACTTTCACCTATTCCTAAATTTTCATGCACTCAAGATCATAATCTATATTAAACATTTTTTTCATTTGATTTAAGTCTTGTTTTTTTAATGAGTCTTTGAATGAGAAAAATAAAGAGAAGAAATATTTCTTGTATGGGTGAATGTACTACTGCTCTACATGATTTTCTTTTTTTTTTCTTTATATTTCTTTACATTATGCATTTTACGTTCATTATTCTTTTCTCTTCTAGGTGATCGTTGGCGCAAGAATATCGGTTGTCTTGTTGTCACTTTCAAAGTTCTATTGAATTTATTATTTTAGATATATTTTAAAGAAATCCAAATTTTTATTTTTTATTTTTAAAATTAATATAAATATCGAAATAAAAGATGATATACTTTTTATAAGAGAAAATTGAATTTAATATTATTTTATCAATTTTTTTAGATTTTATTTATTTAATTTTTTAAAATTCAGTATTTTTTATAAGATGAATCATAAAATGGGAGACAAAATACTAATTTTAACAAGAAAAGAGTAAAACAGTAAAAATATCACATAAGACCTCCATTGTCTTTTCCTATTAGTTTTTCTTATTCCAGAACAAGGGAATGTGTTTCCCTTCTTCCTTCTTCCTCCCTTCCTAAGTCATCTCTCCCTCTTTTTCATTCATTCACAAAGATTTACACTACTCTTGATTAAATACTCTTGAGAGCATGTTAATATAAAGATGAATTTCGGAATGCTAAGTTTTAGAAAATTTATGAGAGGAGTATTTATATGAGTGGGGAAATAACAAAGAAAACACTTACATATATGATTTTTAACGGTTTGAATTCAAACTAGGTTTGAATTGTAAAATAATGTTATTATATATTAGTAGTAAGAGTATTTTAAATATTTTTATTCTCTTGTATATATACTCATTGTAACTCTATTAACTTAAGTTTTGTTCATTTGTTTATGAAATCCTAGCTAAGGGTTCCTTCTCTTCTCCCTTTCTCTTCTTCCTCTTCTATGTTTATGTTAGATTATCATTATTAACATGATATCAAAGAGCTTTGGTTGATTTTATGATCTACTGTAAAGTGGTCCACAACTTAGTAGGGCTCATGGCATCCCCCTGAAAAAAAAATTGTGTGACCAATTTTGCGGCCGATTTGCTTCCTCTGTTTCCAGTGCAACTCTACTCTTCTGTCTCCAGCGCGATTATGCTCTTATGTTTTTGGCGTAGTTCTGCTCTTCTGTCTCTTACACGATTTTGTTTGGTTCTTTGTTGACTCTGCTATTGACAGGTTATCCCTAATTTATTTTGTCTTAGTGATTGTGTTTGTCGTATTTTCCTGTCATTATTTATTATGGCTGGTGCTAAGGATGATTCTCTTTAACCTGTTAGTGTCCACCTCAAAGGATAAAATTACTCTTATTGGAGTCATGTGATGAAAAATTTTTTGATTGAAAAAGATATGTGGAGTTATGTTGATGGAACTTCTATTAAGCCTATAGATAAAATGGATGAAGCTAAATATGAAAAAGATCTGAAAACATGGAATTTTAGTAATTCAAAAATTATTACTTGGATTAATAATTCTGTTGAGTTGTCTATATGTGTGCAACTAGCCAAGTATGATACTGCTAAAGAGATTTTGGATCACTTGAAACGTTGGTATGTTCAGTCTAACTTTGCCAAACGTTATCAGTTGGAAAGTGGTATTAAGGCCCTTAAGCAGAAAAATATGATCATTCAGGAATTCTACTCGGCAATGACTAATTTGTAGGATCAATTGACTCTTATGGAATCAACTGAGTTGAAAGTTATCAAATTGTACATTGAAAGTCTTCATGGGGGTATTTTACATTGTTCTCCTCTTCCTAATGTTGAATCAGTAGTTAGTAAATTGTTGGCAGAAGAAATTAGACTTAAGACTCATTCTCGTGTGTCAGATAAGAGAATTCTCTCAACTCTTCCATCTGTTTTTGCTGCTCCTGTTCAAAAAGAAAAATCTCAAGGGATGGTTGGGCTTAGTAATGCTGAATGTGCATTTTGCAAAGAAAAAGGTTATTTACGGTCTTAAACAGACTCCTCGAGCTTGGTTTGAGAAATTCTCTATTGTGATTATTTCTCTTGGTTTCCACTCTAGTGAACATAATTATGCACCATTTATTAGGTCGCATTATGCTTTGTTTGTATGTTGATGATATGATTATTACAGGTGATGATGTTAGTGGAATCAATGAGTTGAAATTGCAGTTAGCCAAGTAGATTAAGATGAAGGACTTGAGAACTCTTCGATATTTCTTAGGGATTGAAGTTGCCTGCTCTCCTAAAGGCTACATTTTCTCTCAATCCAAGTACATTGCCAACATTCTTAAATAGACTCGTATTTCTGATGATAAAGCAGTATATACACCTCTTGAGTTGAATGTGAAATATGCTCCCTCGGATGGTGTTCCTTTACCAGATCTCACTTTGTATTGTACTTTGGTTGACAGCTTGGTGTATCTTACGATTACCAGATCTGATATTTCTTATGTTATTCATATTGTCAGTCAATTTGTTGTCTCTCCGACTACAGTACATTGGGCAACTATTCTTTGTATTCTTCGTTATCTAGGAAGAACTCAATTTCAGAGCATTCTCTTTTTGTCGTCGTCTTTATTAGAGTTACGTGCTTATTTTGATGTTGATTAGACTAGTGGCATGTGTAAGACCCATAATTTTAAAGTACCATTTATGTATTTTTGGTGTATTTTGGATTTTGGCTCGGAGGCTTTTAAGCCAAGGTTAATAATATTTTGGGAGTTTTATAATCGAAAAGATATTTCGATGCCAATTAGAATTTCTCGTCGATAAATAAATTGAATTTAACTGCGGAAAATCCTTTACGGATAATTTAAGGCGTTTCGGGTGAAACGGTAATTCAATAAATATCTAGATTTTGAGATATTTGTTAAGTTATATTTATTATATTTATATATGTTTGTTTGGAGGGAAAAAGAAAGGAAAACTAGAAGGAAGGAAAAGGAAAAGAAAATAGTATATAAAGGAAGGAAGGAAAAAGGAAGAAAGGAAAAACAAAGGAAAGAAAAAGAAAGGAAGGAAATTCATAAAATTTCCATCTCCTTCCTCTGAACCTCAGGCGAGCAAGCCAAATTTCATCCTTCTCCATTTTTCGTTTTCGTTGCTTCCTTTTCTTCAAAGCTAGTGACCCAAGGTTGGGTGAGAGTTAGATCAAGGTTTTCGCAACTCCACTTTTCCTCTTTGATTCGAAAACGAAGAAAAACGATTTTTGAGATCCAAACACAAACCCCTCCATTTCTTCTAGAACCGAGCTTCATTTCTCGAAGAGATAGAAGGGAAAGTTGCTCACCACCACACTACGGTGCTAGTGAACTATTTTGGAAGCTACGTCGCGAGCGGAGATTTTACCGGAATTACTCGCGGTACCGGAAACGCGCGTTAAAGCTAACGTTGAGGTAAGGGCTCCTTCCAAACTTCTAGCTTGCATTAGGGACTTATCTATAGTTGTGTGGGAAGGAATTTGTTAGGGTTAAATGTATCGATTTGGGGAAAAACGAAACTAGTGCGTTATGGGTAAAAACCTTAGAGTTAGGTTTTGTTTATAGTGATGAATGTTTCGTGGTAAATGAAATTTGATGTATCTGGGTGTTATGTTGCGTGATTTGTGTTCGTTGTATTTGGTGTGTTCGTACTTGATGTTTGTAATTGGTGTGGTTGTTGTGAATTATGGTTTGAATGTGAAAGAATGTTTGAATTTGTTTCTGTGGAATTTGAAAACCATTAGAGTAAACGAGTATTAAAAATAGGGAATCTTTTAATACCTCGGTTTATTTAATGTGTATTTGAGGAAAATGTTTAAGTTAACTGGGCGTTGAGAATGGGGAATCTCTTAATGTCTCGGTTACTTAACTATCGTTTTTGAAAATCGTTTCGGTAAATGAGTATTAAGAATGGGGAATCTCTTAATGACTCGTTTACTGAATGTTTTGCGAGAAAATCGTTTAAGTCAAAAGTATATTAAGAATGGGGAATCTCTTAATATGACTGTTTGCTTAACGTTTTGTTTTGAAAATCATTAAGTTAAATCGGTATTAAGAACGGGGAATCTCTTAATGACTTATTTAATTAATGTTGTTTGAAAGTCGTTTAAGTTAAATGGGTATTAAAAATGGGGAATCTTTTAATATCTGCATTTGCTTAACGATTGTTGTGAATGGAGTCTGTGTATGCTCATGCATTTCATTTGGTAAATTGTGTCGACCCGTGATAGGTGACACCTTGGTAAACTGTACGGACCCGTGATAGGTTGTACGTTTGCGATTTACATTTTAGTAAATCGTGTTGACCCGTGATAGGTGACACCATGGTAACTGTACTGACCCGTGATAGGTGGTACATTTACGATTTACATTTTTGGTGAATTGTGCTGACCCGTGATAGGTGGCACCTAGGTAAACAGTACTGGTCTGTGATAGGCGGTACGTTTACGATTCCCGCTTTTTCTTTTAGTAAATCGTGTTGACCCGTGATAGGTGACACCTCGGTAAACTGTACTGACCCGTGATAGGTGGTACATTTACGATTCCCGCTTTTTCTTTTAGTAAATCGTGTTGACCCGTGATAGGTGACACCTCGGTAAACTGTACTGACCCGTGATAGGTGGTACGTTTATGATTTACGCATTTTAGTAAATCGTGCTGACCCGTGATAGGTGGCACCTCGGTAATTGGTACTTTGGCCTGCGATAGGCGGTACAATTATGATTTACGGCCCTTCGAGGAGGGTTTTGGTTTGGAATTCCGAGTCCATGCATTTTGGCATATACGCATTGCATTAGGGTGCCTGGCACGCGAGTCATGTTTGATTTGAGTTTATGATTGAGTGATTCGAATTTTGATTTATCGTGATAACTGAGATGAAGGTGTTAAGTGCTATGTGTTGTGTATTGTGTGTGAGTATGATGGTTATCGAACCTTTGTGTGTCGTAGTAATCGCGTAGAAATTGCTAAGTGTTAAGTGGTGAACTTGATTAGGAATGACTTAGGTTAATTCATGAATTTTTGGAAAACTGATCAGGGAAATCGATTTCCCAATCGATTGGATGGGTAAACAGGGACTTGGCCAATTCACAAAATCGATTAGCCAATCGATTTCGAAAACAATTTTCAAAGGAATCAGTTAAGAAATCGATTGCCCAATCGATTAGGCCTTAAGTCAGGGGCTCAGGAACCAATCAATCGATTTACCAATCGATTGAATTCAGCCCAGGATTCTGTTTTCATTAAGAATCCCTCACCAAATCGATTAGGAAATCGATTGATCGATTTGGAAATCGATTGGTATTAAGTCAGGGGCTCCGTTATCCTGTCAATCGATTGCCAAATCGATTGATTCAGCCCAGGATTCCATTTTCATTAAAAATCTTCACCCCAATCGATTGGCTCAGTGAAAATCCGCAGTTTTAGTTGTATGATTAATTGCTCATGAATCTATCCATGTCTTGTTTTATTATGTGTTAATTAGGAGATCGAGAACTGCATTTTACCTTCATTTTCATTGGCAATGTACTGTATGAACTTTTCGCATATTGAAAATCCTGTTAAGGTGCATGCTTAGTTGAAAAGTTGTTTTGAGCATTCAAAAACTTAATTGCTATGTGTTAACTGTTATTTTCTGGTTGGTGACCCTTTACAACTATTGTGGAAAATCTGGGCTTTGCCCTCAGATGAGAGTCAGGACGGCCCTACCGGTTCGTACCCTACGGACAGGAATGGAGATGGGAACGCTTGACTGCAGTTACGTTAGGAGGATCTCACGGGGCGCGTGGAGATTACTCTGGGTGTATAGCTTTTTGGTAGGATGATCAGATTAGGATGATGTATAGGGACTAGGGGTCCTTCTTTTTAGTTTGGAAAACTGTACTTATACAAATATTATCAGTTTGATATCATCTTTGGATGGGTTCCATGTACCATTTGATGTTATGTAAATGTTTTGGATTTATAATTGGAGAAACTTTTCCGCTGCGTAAATTATAATGACTCAATTATTTATCCAAAAGCATTTCCTGATTTATTTCTTTGTTCGTTTTTAATTACTTTTAAAAATAAAAAAAATACCCTCGTTTTGAAAAACGGGGTGTTACAGCATGATTCAGTAACTTTCTTGGAGACTCTTATTTATTGAAAGAGTAAGAAACAAGACATTGTCTCTCGCTCTTCTACATAAGCTGAGATCTTACTTGTCATCATCTTCAGCATGGAACCATTACTCTACCATTTATCTGCTCTTCCTAACAAATTAATTATTTATTCACAAAGATGCATTCTATTATACGTTTTCGTAAGTTTGAGGGGAGATGTTAGATAATGTTATTATATATTAGTAGTAAAGATATTTTAGACATTTTTATTTTCTTGTATATATACTCATTGTAACTTTATTAGCTTAAATTTGGTTCATTTGTTAATGAAACCCTAACCAAGGGTTCATTCTCTTCTCCTTTTCTCTTCTTCCCCTTCTATGTTTATGTTAGATTATCATTGTTAATATAAATGATTCAAATAAATCTTGAAAACGAGAAAAATTAAAACGTATCCAGATCAATGAGCAAATTAAAGAATGTCCCTAAATTGAGAAAACATATTTTGTTTTTCATTGAATCAATTCAATTGTTAAAAAATGTTTTCAAACATAAAAACTGATCAAACGTAAAAGATTTGATTTCAAAAAGTGTACCTATCATGCACTTAATTACGTATGATAAAAAATTATCTTCTCACATTTTTCTTGATTAAGTACTTTGGTGAATATCTAAGCTTAATTATTATAAATGTTATTCTACAAAAATTAAGTAAATATTATTTTATTAAATATAAAATTTAAAGATAAAAGTAATATATGAACCTAAATACAAACTTTGAATTTATTTTTGTAAAGAAACTTTTTATAATGAAAATATATCTTAAAAAATCATTTAAAAATATATATATTAATATTTTAGTATTAATTAAAACTATATTTATAATAATTTTATATGAATTGAAAGTTGTATTTTTATTTTATATAAACTAAAATTAAAATATTAAATTTTTATGAAGACTAAAAATATATTTATCTTATCTTTTTCTCATTTTCCAATTTCACTTATAAATATTTAGAGTAATATTATTGAACACAACACTTACACACATATAATTCTTTAATATTTTATAAAAAATAAAACAAAACCTTACTGTATTTTATATGGTATTGAATTTATATTAAATTTTATGCATTAATAACATTATTGGAATTATCGGAACATTTAATCTTAGCAATTTTTGGAACGTATCGTTAAAGCTAGATTGGAGACGGGCACACTGATGCAATGAAGTGCGATGTCTGGTCCACAAAGATTTTAAATCCCAATTTTTTAAAATTTATTAATGATAAAGATTTATTTTGTGTTTGTTTAACATTTATATTCGACAAATATTTGTTCTATAAACTTTTTATATTTATTATTAAAAATATTTTTTTTATATTTTATATATATATCAATTATAAATATTTATCATGTATTTTTTTTTAATATTTATCTGTGACAAATATTTGTCTTACATTTTTATTGTATTATTTATTAAATTTATCATGTATTATTTATCTATTAATTATAAATATTTATCTCTTATTTTTTTTAATATTTATCAATAATTAATATTTTTCATGTGTTTTTTTATGTACAACAGTAAATATTGGTCCTATGTTTTTCATATTTATCATTGAGAAATATATGTCTTTTTTTTATGTATTGATTATAAATATTTATTCCGCATTTTTTTAATATTTATCATTAACAAATATTTATTCCATATTTTTTTATGTATCAGTGAAAAAAAATATTTATGCTATAACTTTTTATATTTATCAAGAACAAATATTTGTATCATGTATTTTTATTCATTAATTATAAATATTTATTATGTGCATTTTTTAATATTTATCAATAACAAATATTTTTTATGTATTAATAATAAAATATTTATTTCATTATTTTTTATATTTATCACCACCAAATATATATCCTATGGTTTTTTATACATCTATTATAAATATATATCATGCATTCTTTTAATATTTATTTATCAATAAAAAATATCTTTCCCGTATATTTAGTGATTGAAAATTAAGAGATTAGTTTAATTTTTTCACAATATTCTCTATTATTATATTATAGTAAATTGTTCATATATTTTTTCTTATACAAAATCGAACTAAGATAACTTATTACTTTTCATGGATTAAAATTATTGAAAAAAATTAAAATTAATTAATATGAAGTACAAAGCTGCCTTAGATTTAAGCCCTTGTTTCTAGGAAATTAAAAAGAAATTATACATCATTCCAAATAAAAATAATTTATCAATTATTTAGGGTCACGACTATTAGGGTTGTGCATGATTGGTTTTTTTAAAAACCAAACTATATCCATTTCAAAACTAATATATGGATTTAGATTTATAACCAAATTCATTATTTAGTTTAAAACCGGTTATAAAACCACTTGTAAAACTGGTTATGGTTAAATAACTGGTTTTTAATTAAGCAACCGATTTAAAAAATTTTAATTTTAAAATTGATTTTTATTTTTTTCTATAAATTTTTTTAAAACTTTCTCACCAAATTTTTTGATAAAAAATTCGATTTAAAATTTTTTTGAGAAAAAAAAAAGTTTTTTTTATTTTTTTTTCCGATATATTTTTGAATAAAATTGAAAAAAAATTCAAAAACAAAATCTCAAAATTAACAAAATATTAGGGCCTATGAGCCCCTCACTTAAGCCTACAAAAAATAATGAAATAATGAGTCGGAGCTTTTAAAAAATTAGCTTAATATTATAGGCTTAGTAAAAAAAAATTATTGGCTTAAAGGAGAATTTGGAGTTTGGATTTTTTTTGACAACTCTAGTAATAAGTAATTGATTAAATAAAGTTAGTCATATCTCAATAAAGTTAGTAATAAATTGTCGGAAAATCCTGTCAAAAGGTGGAAGGTCGGTGGGGTGATGACAAAATTAAAATTGTTTTAGAATTTTGGAGATTTAAGATTTTTGAGAGTAGAGTGAATAAAAACCGGATAAAAATCAAATTTAAATATAAAATATAAGTAAATATTCAACCGATTCATAAATAAACCAGATTATAACTATAAAATTTTAATCAAATATTTAAAATAAATTTAATCCAATTTAAAATTTTAGTCAAATAACCGAATATTTTTACAGAGTCCTAGCGACTACCAAGAGATCAAGTAGCTAGAATCAAGTATTAACATCACTTATGCATTTGACACTATCCATCAGGATGGTGGCGCGTACATCACGATGATAGATGGCAGTGTCCTTTGATAGTCAAACCAATTTTTGTGGTTGTAAAGTTGCACGTGGAGCTGTGATGAAATATAATTGTCCTAACTTTTTTTATATTTATTAATATATGTGTTGTGTTTTTATAATATTACTATAAAATATTTCTATTGTATTTATTTAATATTTATTAATGATAAATATTTATTCTATTTTTAAAATTATTATTAAAAAATAATTTTTCTTATATTTTCTAATATTTATTAAAAATAAATATTTTGGTGATGTTTTTTATAAATTAATAGCAAATATCGGTCTTGTAAATTTTGATATTTATTATTGTTAAATATTTATCATATGTTTTGTTTACTTCGGTCGAAACCTGTTTTGTCTCACATAAGGTGCGTCATTGGTATTTTTTGTGTCTAGTTCAGACTTTAAACAAAAATATTATTTTATGTATTAAATAAAAATATTTTTCTCTCGTATTTTTATATTTATCGATGACAAATATTTATTTTATATTTTTGTACGTATCCTTGAGAAATACCTGTCTAGTATTTTTATCTATTAATGACGAATATTTATCCTATAACATTTTATATATATCATCAACAAATATTTGTTTAATTTTCTATGAATTTGTTATAGATATTTATCCTTAATTTTTAAAAATATTTTTTAATAAAAACATTTGTCTTATGTTATTTTTATATATCAATGATAAATATTTATTTCATAATTTTTATATATTTTTTACTGTCCATTTATTTTTTTACACAATCTATAATTAAATATAATATAGGCTAAATAGCATCTGCGGTCTCTTAACTTAATTTTAGCTAAATAGCATCCGCGTACATCAATTGTGCAATCTGGTCATTTATTTTAATTTTAAGTGATAATTTGATCTTTTAAGTTTTAAAATGTCAATAATGTAAAAAATTTAATTTTTTAAGTGACAATTTGATCCTTTGTTTTAATTTTAAGTGACAATTGTGTTTTGTTTGAAATATTTGATGAACTTTTTGA
The DNA here is from genome assembly GCF_000331145.2 of Cicer arietinum. Taxonomy (NCBI): domain Eukaryota; kingdom Viridiplantae; phylum Streptophyta; class Magnoliopsida; order Fabales; family Fabaceae; genus Cicer; species Cicer arietinum. The sequence goes on from NC_021165.2 coordinate 48,017,892, forward strand.
ATTTTTATAAAAAAAAAATAACATTGCTGACATTTTAAAATATAAAAAATTAAATTATTATTTAAAATTAAATCAAAAAAAATAAAAATCCAAAATATTAAATTAAATTAAGAGACTGCGGATACTATTTAGCCTATAATATAATAAACATGTGATATATTTATTATATGCACAATTGATGTATGATATTGTAATTGACCATTTCATGGCTTGAATTTCTTGGAATTAACATTTTAATTCTAACTAATATTAAAAAAAGAAAAAAAATTAAAAAAAAAGTACACTGTAATGTAGTGTGACAGTGTGTATAGTACGTAGCATAGTACATAATAGCATATAATAGGAGTGCAGTGAAGTGTGCACAGTTTTTCAGAAAAAATGTGTAGTTGTTTTTGTGTACTTTACGACAATGACCCTAATTTTTTATGTACTAGTTGAAAAAGAAGATATCAAATTTGAGATTTTAGCATGTTACATTGCTTATAGTTATAGAATTCACAGAATATTGCAAAATTTGATTACAAAAATATAATTAAAATGTTATATAAGCTCTTACAATCTTATGCTAGAAAAAGTTATTACAATAATATAAACTCCCTCTCATCTGTTCAAAAAATTATTACAATCTTATATAATCCGTGTCTTCTGTTTAATGTTATAAAAAAAATCATTTTAATATAAATTAAGAAATTTTGTTAAATACAATTATTTTTTATATTTTATGTAAATTATAAGTTAAATATATTAAATTATTCATAGATTCAACTATCAATATTAAAAAAATTAACTACATAAAAGATATATTTTAAATAATAATATTAAATAATTCAAAATAATTAATTTTTACTTATAATAATAATAATAATAATAATAATAATAATAATAAATTTGAGACTTTTTTTATCGACTAGAGTTAGTATTATTTTAAAATTCACAAGTTGGATAAGTAACTATTTGGTAGAGAACGGTTTGATAAATAATGTTAAGCAACAACATTATTTATTTGTTAAAATAAATAAAGTTAAGCAACAATTGGATAACATCCACATCTTAAGTTCACTAAGAACCTACTCAAAAAGAAAAAAGTTAAGTAAAGAATATAATCAATAGTTACAAAGAGATTGATATATAAAGACTAAAATTTGAATATACGATTTATCAATTCTGCCCATTTATAGTCTAAACACTAGACGACAAAAAAGCATTCACAATTTTAAAAATATTACTGGTTCGTTTATTAAAAGTTAATATATATTTTTAGTGTCAAATATGGGACGTATTATTATCATATATGAATCAATCAATCAAGTACTGTCTAACTATTGTTGTAATAATATCTGTTTAAAGATATAAATTCACATCAGGAAGAAGAATACAGTTTAAGGAATCTGTAATATTTAATTGATAAATGTGTTAAATTAAATATTATTCTTTCACAATGCAATATAATTTATTCCTTACATAACGATAATAACAATTTCTTTTTTGACAATTAATAATTACTCTTTAATATCTCTCCAATTCTCCTTTTGACTAAAAAAAATCTCACTTCAGTAAAAACTAAATGCCATCTCTCCAATGTTGCTAAGTGATTTGGTGATATTAAATTTTTTTATTTAAATTATAGGTTTTCATATTTAGTCTTTTTCAAAAGGACTCTATATATGGTGTTGAAATCTTCCGGTTATGCATTATCCTTTTTTTAAAAAAATTTAAATAAACTCAAACTTTTTACTTTTTTATTAATAGACTCAAAGTTTTTGTAAGTATCTTTCTTCTTTGATGTGTTATCGTAGTGCTAAATGGTGACCGGTCTAAGAAACTTTGCACCACATATGCATAACTAAATGAGGAGTACACCACTCTTATTGACTACTCTTAAATGCAAAGGTCCAACAAAATTATTGGTTTTGAATCCGATGGTATCCAATAGACAAAAAATGTCAGGTTGTCCCCAACCTCCTCAAAGTATATGACATTGACTCTATTAACTTGATAGAATGACTTAAAAAATCAATATATGTTTCTATTTTTTTTAATAAATAACCCTTTTAAAAATAACCTTATAGGAGTACGTTGTCATTTATGGGGTGTGCAAAATATACAACTAATTAGATCATAATGATAAATTGCACAACACTGCATTAAAAAAAAAAAAACAAAAAAACCAAACTAAATAAATTAGCCAAAATTAATTTAAAATCGGTTTTAGTTATTTTAAAACTTTTTAACTTCAATTGAGATTTATTTCTTGAAAAAATTTTGATATTTGTTTTTCTCAAAAAAAAATTAAGAAAAAATTAAAATAAATTTTCGACAAAATAAATTCTTTTAAATCATTTTTTTCTTGGAAAAATATTGAAAACATTTTTTTCTCAAAAAGATTTGTACATCTATTTTTTTTTCTTGAAAAAATTCGACAAATTTTTGTCAAAAGAATTTTGAAATTGTTTTTTTGAGTTTTTTTTTTTGAAAATACACTGAAGAGCTAGTTTGAAAACGATTTTAACTAAAAATATGTTCAAAATATTAAACTTGTTTATATTTATAAATCAGTTTCAACCCAGTTCACAACTGAACTGAAATTGTTTTGAAAATTAACCAGTTGTTATGAAAGTAATTTTCAAGAAGCGAACCAAACCATACTTGTAATGTAATTCAATTTTTACGACCATGGACACCTTAACCATTTGCAAAGTAGACTTCATGAATAACAACTCTTTTAGCATTGGCTATTTAATGTTAGTTTTTTTTTTTTTAAATTTATCAACAATTAAACGTAAAAAAATAATATAATTATATATTAATTAAATTTGATAAAACCAACAAAAAATTAAAAAAACTACATATATTGACTTTAGTTGTCTGTAATATTTGGACAATATTTTTTGAGTATGACCAGTTAATCAACCTAACCTGCATTTTCTTGACACTTTTTCTTTAACGTTCATTTCACTTCTAATGCAGGTACTATTTGGGCGACTTTTTTAGTTATCCGCATTTCAGGATTGCGATACATTGTTTCACCTTCATATGGAGGTCAATATCTTTCAATAGGTATAGGTGGAAACTCTTATTTGTAGATTTTGAATACATTAATAACCTTGTACACGTCAAGTAGATGAACTAAATAGTTTTGACGAGCGTAAGAATATGCAACTATGACACGTGAACAAGGTACGAGTATAGCCTGTAAGTTCCCACAGTCACATCATGTTCTTTGAAGGTTGACATCCAAAAGACCAATTTATCACACATCTCTTAGGTTTACTATTTCAAGCACCATGAAAGAATAACATTCTTAGTCGAATTGCATGGTTTGGTGAGTGTTAGACTTATCAACTTCATATTTAATCTTGTCCATGCAATTGTTTGTGTATACTGACCAAAAAATAATGATGCATGATGTTGTTGTTGTTCCCATTTTGCATATAATACCCCTAATCTATAGTAAGTTGATTGGACAAACCATAGATTGAGAGGTTGCGTGTACAATTGAGCATTGCGTTCATTGACTCGACAATGTTGGTTGTTATGTGTCCTCATCGTTAACCTTGAGAATACGCTATAGTCCATTGGTATGAGGGGATATTATCGACCCATCTTAAAGCTTCTGGATTTGCCATCATGATTTCGTTGCAGTAATATTTGGCTCATTTAATGCATATCCTACTATGGAAGTAAAAATTGTCGAGTATTATAAATTGGTAAGTGGTAAATATACTAAGAAGAACTAGATCATTACCCATACAAGCAACATTTTTTGAAGTTCCTTGTCCTTGAAATCTCTCATGGAATTTTGTGCAATGTGTCAGATGCAATACACATGTGTTCATAGAGGATCATGTCAATCATTATTTGAATTATTATAAACATTTTCAAGGAATTAATGCCTATTTGAAATCAAGCAAATAACGACTTGAGGTGTAACGTACCTTATCATATTTTTTTAAAATAAGCTCCAAGCACCTCGAGTCTCATCTTCAACAAGTGCATAAGCAATGAAAATTATATTTTTGTTTCCATCTTGTGCAATAACTAGCAAAAAAAAGTCCCCTTGTACTTGCCATACAACCAAGTATCATCACCTGAGACAAGTGGTTTATAGAATTTGAACCCCGATATATGCATAGAAGGGAAGCCTTGAATAGTCCTTTGAAATTTTTTGAACCCATTAATGCACTAATAATTTAATTGAGTGTGTACAAAATAAGCTAAAAGAAGCGCCTAGGATCAAAGGAAGTGCGTCCACTAGATGATACCACCAAAGGATATAACTAGATGAAGTGGCCAAAGGAAGTCACCATAAGAAGAAAATAGATCAGAGGAAATGAGCAATATGCACCATTCGCTATGTTGAATTGTACATCAGAGGAAGCAAGCAGATTAAGAGGAAACATAATAAAAAGATGGGTCAGAGGATAGGAACAACACGCTCTTTTTGCTATCTCCAAAGGAGATACCTCTGCCTCTAAGAATCTGAGTCTAAGGATCAGACTCTATAACATGCCTCCAAGGTTTTCCCTCTAAAGATAAGACTCTAAAGTCAAGTGCAACATGCTCCAATAAGATGCCTCAAACAAACCAACTTAGAGGCAAGCATTTGACTCTAATTTACAATGTTGACTATGTCTCTTCTAAGTTGCCTCTGGCTAATAAACCAACACTAGAAGATGACTTGGTATGACTCAAGACTTTACACTACTTTTGACTCTAACTTTTAGACTATGCCTCCAACAAAAGCAAGCGTATGACTATGAGGAAAGTTAATGCCTCTGATGAAAAAATCAGCAAAACATGAAAAGTCAATGCAACATGAAAAGTATCGTAAGACTTTATACTTAGCAATATTATTGGTGCTTGAGAATTAAAATTCACAAGAGAAATTGATAATATCTTCATTGTCGACTTTGCCATTTGGATAAACTCATTAAATATATGCAATATCATCAATGTCTTCAACATAATGTTTATTCGAGGTTTTTTCAATTGTCCTTAAAGGTTCATACAAGATTTGATATTTTTCTTTAGATTGGTGAACTTTTTTTCATGACATTAAAGTAGTAAGCGATAATGATGAAAGATCAACATAGACCATCCAACTTCTACAGGTTCACCTGTGGTGAAAAGTCAAAAACGTATGTCCATGACTTAGAAGTAGGGGGTGGAGGATGAAGATGAATCTCATTAGTATCATGTTCAGATCTTGTGGACAAGTTACTTGAGGTAGACCTAGACTAAAGGTAAAAATTGTTAGACTTATGAAATCAAGGGGTAAACATGAGTTCTACGTATTCATCCATGATTCAGATAATCTTGTTAGACTTATTGATGTTCACCCTTGATATAGACATAGGGTCTTTCAATTGATCCAGATAACCTTTGTATGCTTCAATTCATCCATGATTTTAGCCCGAGAACATGTTCGGTAAGGGTGTCATGATACTTTCTTTCTTTCTTCTTTTTTTCTTTTTTTTTTTGCCATTTTTTTCTTGAAGGAAAATGTTATGAGAATGTAAGAAAGTGAATGCAATGATTATGTATTTAATTGAAATATTTTACTACCTCCTAATATGCAATCACTTTTCCTAAAAAAAATGAAGAGAAGAAGAAAAACATGTTGTAAAATAAAATAAAAGATGAAACAAGCATGATTATGCAATGCATTACGATAAAAATGAGATATAACTAGAGTAAGTTTTTTTTCATATATACATGTGCCCTACATGGTTCTTTTCTTAATTGATGGTTTTTTAATGAGAACCTTTACTATGAGTGGCTCTATAGTTCTAAATCGGTTCATAGAGTACACAACTCAATTCTAAAATATTAAACCAATTAATAGGTAAACTATTAAAATTGAAATATTCTAGAAAATGTCAACTCTAGGTGAGACTTTCATGACAACCAAACAGGATGTACATCCAGAAGATTATCATTACATAGTCTCTAACTTATCTTAGGTTTGCACTCAGCCCGGGTATAGAGCCAACTCATAAGCGTGTGAGTCGTGTTAGGATAGTGTATAGAAAAATAAATAAAATAAAATAATCGTTACGATTCAAATAAATTAACAAGACACGTATAATTATATTCACAATATAAGAAAATAAATAAAACAATAGGAGTAATATAAATAAAATAATAAATAATTATATACAATTAATTAAATAGAGATTGACTCTCAAAAGTCCCCAGTGGAGTCGCCAGCTGTCGCGTCCGGTTTGTCCGCGAAAAAGGAGTCGCCGCCAATTTTATTTTTATTAAAGGAAAAATTGGATAAAACCTAAAATAATAACAACAAAAGAAATTATTTATTTATTTATTTATTTATTTTTACCCCAAAAAGAATAATAACAACAAAAAAAAAATTATTTACATTAATAAAAGAAAGAAAAATGTTTTTTTATTTAATTTGGTTTGACAAGGGAAAGACGTTGCTCCTACGTATCCCCAGATGCAATAGGGAAATCAAAACTCGTGTAGTTCTTAGGTAGAAAATATTTATGTGTTGCTCGATTTTATTATGAATTTTACTTTATATATATATCAAAATAAATTAACAACATAATGGTGATAATAATAGTAATAATGATAATGATAATAATAATAATAATAATAATAATAATAATAATAATAATAATAATAATAATAATAATAATAATAATAATAATAATAATAATAATAATAATAATAATAGGAGTGATATGTTGTATACTGATTTGTGTATCGTTTTATTTTAAAGAAAACATTTTTACTACTTTTTAATTTTTATAAACTATAAAGGATAAAAATTCAAGAGCAGATCCGCGAGTCGGCGACGCATATGTGGTGCGAATTGATGGCGGTAATAATAATAGAATTTAAGATCTAATGCACAAGAAATAAAACACAATAAAGATGAGAGATCAAGAATTTGATAAAGAAATAACCGATTATACAACAATCAAATTGATTTTTATTAGTTGATTCGAAAACTTCTCATGAAACCAAAAAAAATTATTGTTTATATCATACATGAATAAAAAAGTAAAAAAAAAAAAAAAAAAAAACTCTATAACAATAATAATGTAAAAAAAAAATAGACAAGAAGAAAAAAGAAAAATAAGTGTTTACCGCATTGGAAATGCTCTTTACTAGCTCGTTTTAATCTTTCTTCTCTCTTTTCTCTCTATTATTCTTTCTTCTCTTTTATTTTTTTGTCCTCTTAATTGTATTCCCTCTTGTCCCCCCAACTGTGCTCCCAATTCTCCTCCCTTCTTGTTCTCTTGTGGTAGACTATTTATAGACTTTTTTTAGTGTAGATTACAAAAGATAAAAGAATAATTGCCAATAAATTACCATTAATCTGTTTCTTTCGGTTTCTTTTTATTTAATTGGCCACAATTATACTGATTCTTATTATCATTAATTTCTTAGGTTTCTTTTCTATTCAATTAATCACCATTATACTGATTTTCATTACCATTGATTCATTTCTTTTCTGTTTCTTTTCATTCAAATGATAACATTATAATGATTTTTATTACAATCAATTCAATTAAATACGTTTGTTGTTATTTATTTATTTTTATTATTTTTTATTTTATTTTAGAAAATAGTAAAAGTTTCCTGAAAGGAATCAGAGTCAAATAGAAACCAAATACAATCCATGATTTTCTAAAAATCTAACTATTTATTTTTATTATTATTTTCATCATTATTATTTTTTTAATTGTTTTATATATTTATTCAAAATCATAAAGTAGCGGACAAAGTTAGGTGTCAACAACAATGACGAACACATTTCCGGTCTCACCATCAACTACGAATGAATTAAGTTCTTCAACATATTGACCAAATAAGATAACCTTAAACTTGAATTTGAAAGATATAATAGTTGACATAATATATATAAAAGCTATAGAATAAACACGACCCTTTGTAAGTCATTTTCGAACTTGTAAATCAAGATTCTACGCTCGATTACATGTATTCTATTAGCATATAAAAAAAATTGCCAATTAATAATTTAAATTCAATACATATGTGAAATTTATTATAATTTTTTTTTAACCATACATCAAATTTATTAATAAACTTTAAGAAACAAATAGAACATGAAGTAGCAATGTCGATTTACCTGGAAGGGGGTTTGAATTGTAAATGTTCCTATTTAAAAATTCCTAAAAATCTTAAGGATTTAAATCAAGAATGATTTTGGTTAAGAAAGCAGAAAACGGAGAACGTTAATGGTTTTTATCATAAAATAGAGAACGTTCTTGATTAGGTTAAAATCAGAAATCCAGTTTATGTTTTTAACTTTAAATGATTAATCAAGCTTAATAAATAAGGAGATAAGAGAAATAATACCACACAAGGATGTATCTTAGTTCACCCAACTTGGGCTACATCTAGTCCTCACAACTGTGAGGTTTTCCACTAAGTGTTCAAAACAAAGAACCTTCTTGGTTTTACAACACCTAGCTCATATCAACCTTGATCTGTTACAAACTTAATTTCTTTCCACCCAGAAAGTGATTTAATCAGGTCACCTATCAACCTTGATAGAATTTCTTATAATCTACCCAAACTATAATAAACTTTTATAGTTTGAGTTTTACAATAATGATGAGATTATTTTGATAGAATATTTAAGTCGTAACACAACGACAAAAGTCAACAACATTTACAAGCAGCAGAAATAGTTTGAAATAAAAATCCAAAGTATTTAAAACAACAAAATGCACCGGGGCTATGAGACCTATCAGACATAGCTCATACCCCTGGGGTATTCTTCGCAGACACTTGTACAATAGCACTGCCCAAGAATCTTAACTTCCCCACGTCACATCAAAAATTGGTACATGGACCCATCAAAATAAAAGTCTAGCTGACAATATTGGTATATGTATAGTATTCCAACATATAGTAAATACATCCACAAAAGAAATACCTTTAGTCCCTATACAACCGTCTAATCGGATCATGACTCAAAAAAACATTACAACCCGAGTGATCTCCACGCGCCCCACAAGATCCTCTTGACACAGCTCTAGTCAGGTGTGTCCAACCTACCTTCCCATCTACAGGGTACTAACCAATGGGAAGATCCTGGTTCTCATTTGAGGGCAAATATCAGATTTCCACAATAATTGTAAAGGGTCACCAACCGAAATTAACAATTAACTTATAGCATTTAGATTTCAATGCATAAAATAACCTTTCAACTTAGTATGCACCTTGAAAGGGTTTTCATATGCCAAACATGCATAAACAAAGTTGAAAAATGAAGTTTTAAACAAAACTGCACTGTCGTATTCGAATACAACATCTCTTTATTCGAATGCAAGGTTGTTTCAGAAGTCAGTAGCAAAAACAACATAGTTGTATTCGACTACAGCCTTGTGTATTCGACTACACAGAAGTCAGTAGCCAAATCAAGATGGTTGTATTCGACTACAGCCTTAGTGTATTCGACTACACAGCTTTTCCACAAGTCAGTAGCTAAATCAGGATGCTTGTATTCGACTACAAGCTCAGTGTATTCGACTACCACATCAGAAAAATGCAGAATTCAGTTTTGAAACGTTTCGAAAAGGTTTCACAATCAATCCACACTTACACATAAATCCAAACAATCACACTTAACAATTATGGCACAATCACAACAACAATTTGAGTTTACACACGCAATCATAACCTTGAATCAAACATGACTCGCGAGGTTTCGCAATCAATCAACACTTGCACACAAATCCAAACAATCGCACTTAGCAATTATGTCATAATCACAACAGCAACTTGAGTTTACACACACAATCATAACATTAAATCAAGCATGACTCGCGTGCCAAGCACCCTAATGCAATGTGTATATGCTAAAATGCATGGACTCGGAATTCCAATCAAAACCCTCCTCAAAGGGCTATAAATCATATAATTGTTGAGAAGACTTAACAGGTGAAAGTTAAGTGGTCCTAATATGTTTTGAATTACTAGATTAAATCATTCTAAGTGAAGGAACCAAATGTATCAGGTTGGTAGTGAACCAGGATCAATTACCGTGTTATCCTTTTTCGCTCTATTTACTGCCTCTGATTTTTCTTGTTTTATTTTCACCATTTGTTAACTTGGAAATTTCTTAAAAACTGAATACCCAATTAAAACCCCATTTCTTGTGTATTTTCCACCTACAATTGGCATCAAAGCTCAGTCTCAAGGTCTAAGCATTTTACAATGTTTGAGAAAAGAACCACATTTCAAGTAAGTATAACTATGGTGATGAGGCATTGAGAGGAAATGTCAATATTGAATGTGCAAACACAAGAATTGAGGATTGAATTGCGTTTGTCTAAGTTGTATTCTTTTTATTGTATTTGATTATTATTTGATTAAAACTGATTCGAGTTTGATAACTTAGAGCAGAAATAGTAATAAAACTAAGGAATGAATGAGTAAAGTGACACAAGTAATTTCTCCTAGTTCACCGCTAACTTGGCTACATCCAATCCCCTCACTTAGAAGGATTTAATCCATTAATTCAACAACTTGAATTACAAAGCACCTGACCCTACAAGTCAGTCTTCTCAAAACAATATAGCAACCCCAAACTTTTTGAGGAACATAAAAACCTTGACTATAGCCGAAAAGTCTTCTCCACACAACCTAACAACCCCCAGATTGTTGAAGGCACGCAAAACCATGACCTTACCAGCCAAATCTTCTCAATACAACATGAGATCCGCAGATTGCTTGAGACACACTAAATCCACTATTGGGCTAGGTTGTAATGAGTTTTAATTTGTTTTGGTTTTGCTTCTACTAAACATATTTATTACAATTATTTTCTCACACTAACAATGAAGCACTAAGAATATTTTTCTTTGAACGAGTTATTTTCTAGAACTTTCAACCTTCAACTTTCAACCTAGTGGTTGGGTGAATGTCATCTCATTGTTGTCATTAATGGTGTTTGTCACAATATATAAGAATGTTGATTTCTAGTTTTTGTAGTCTTCCAGTTGGTGTTTCATCCATAATAATTGAGAACTGCAACCAGTTGTTGAAATGTACTTAGCCACTATTGTTGACATGGAAATTATGTTTTGTATCTTATTTGACCAAGAAATTAAGTTGTCACCCAGAAATGTGCAATTTCCACTTGTGCTTTTTCTCTCAAGTTTGTCTCCAACATATTCAAAATCACAATACCCACTTAGTGTACTTAGATGCTCTTTTGTAGAACAAGGTAATGTTCTTAGTGCCTTTTAAGTATCTAAAGAATCTCTTAGTAGCAGTTAAATGGGATTCTCTTGGATCAGCTAGATATCATACACACACACACACTAAACATAATGTCAGTTTTGGAGGCAGTGAGGTAAAACAGTGGTCAAATCATTCCTCTATATGTTTTTTGGTCGATCTTCTGGCTTGATTCATCCTTTTCAAGTGAACAGTTAGGGTGCATTAATGTAGCCATAAATTTACAGTAATTCATTTTAAACTTATTGAGAAACACTTTTGTATATTTGGTTGGATGAATGTATACGTCTTTCTTACTTTGTTGAATTTGTATCCCTAAGAAGAACTTAAGTTCTCCCATTATACTCATTCGAAATTCAAGTTGCATCAACTTAGCAAATTCTTGACAAAGAGTGCCATCAGTAGATCCAAAAATAATGTCATCAACATAAATTTTAATGATAAGAACGTCATGCCCTATTGATTTTCTAAACAGGATGTTGTCTATTTGGCCTCTTCCAAAATTGTTTTTAAGCAAGAAGTTACTTAGCCTATCATAGCATTCCCTATATGTTTGTTTTAGACTATACAATGATTTCTTTAGTTCAAATACATGGTCTGGAAATTCAGAACTTTCAAAACCTAGGGGTTGTTTAACATAGACTTCTTCACTTATAAAACCATTTAGAAAAGCACTTTTAACATTCATTTAAAATAATGTATTTTATTATTTACAGGAAAAGGAAGTAGGATACGAATAGCTTCAACCTAGCTACTAAAGAAAATATCTCAGTGTAATTGATGCCTTCTTGCTGACTATAGCCTTGTTTATGAAAACCCATTTGGTTCCAATAATGTTTTTCTTTTGTCTCCCAAACATCATTCCTCTTAAATTCATTTAACTCTTCTTTCATTGCAAGAATCCATCAAGCATCTATCAATGCTTCATCAACAAATGTAGGCTCAATTGATGAAAGTAAGTCAAACAAAGTTGTGTCTTTCAGTAATGATCTGGTCCTCAAAGGATCACTTGCATTTCCAATTATTAGTGTTTTAGGATGAGATGACTTGTACTTCCATCAAGATTTTCCATCTTAGTTATCTTGGCTGCTTTTGGCTTGGTGAGATTCATCTTTTGATGATTTATCATATTCTTCTGATTCGCTTATATCCTCTTATTTTTCAAGGTTTTCTAATTTGTACGCATCTGCTTTTTTTGGCTCTAGTAAATTTGCACTATCATCATGTATTGACTCTTCTACAATATGAGTTTCCCTATTAAATACTCTATAAGCTTTAGATCTTTCAGAGTATCCAATGAATGTGAACTTATGTGATCTGGAATTAAACTTACCAAGGTTGTCTTTAGTGTTTAGCATACAACAAGGACAATCAAATTGTTTAAAGTATGAGATGTTAGGCTTTTTACCCTAGCATAACTCATGTGGTGTTTTATTCAATATTGACCTAATTAAGTTTCTATTTTGAATATAACATGCAGCGTTAATTGCTAATGCTCAAAAATGTTTTGCAATATCCATCTCATTTAGCATGGTTCTAGCCATTTCTTGAAGGGATTTATTCTTTCTTTCTACAACTCCATTTTGTTGGGTTATTCTAGGAGATGAGAAATTGTGAGAGATTCACATCTCATCACGAAAACTTTCAAATAAATTATTTTCAAATTATCCTCTATGATCACTTCTAATTGTTATAATCTTAAGACCCTTTTCACTCATTACTTGTTTGCAAAATACAATAAACACTTTGTGGCATTCATCTTTATTTCTTAAGAATTTTACCCAATTCCACCAAGTGTAATCATCCACTATCACAAAGCCATACTTATTTTCATTTAGTGAGGCTGTTTTCATTGGCCCAACAAGATCTATATGTAAGACTAAGTTCTTATGCGTAAAGGATTTCTTTATTTGTTTTCTCTTTTGACATGCTTCACACATAATTTCGATTTTGCAACTAAGCTTGGGTAGACCTCAAAATAGTTGGAGTTTATATAGCTTTGAGATGAACCCAAGGTTTGCATGACCTAACCTTTTGTCCCTAATTAGTTTCTCTTCACTCACTGAACATTAGACACTAAACATCTTATTTCTCTAGAATAAACAAATTTATCTTATAAATGTTATTTTGCCTCTAACTTGTAAAGAGTATAGATCCATCTTTTTGACTAATTGTCTTTCATGTTTTTTGAGTAAATATAATATCACTTGACTGACTAATACTTAATAAATTATGTTTAAGAACTTTAAGAAACAAAGCAACTTTCATAGGAGAGGTACCATTATCAACTGTGCATTGATCAATGATCTGATCTTTTTGTTTTCCTCCAAAAGTTATTGTGCCTCATTTGCTCAATGTTAGTTCTTGGAACATAGACTTTTCTTCCATCATATGTCGCGAGCATCCACTACCATGATTGGTGTTTTAACTTGGCTGCTGAGGACATTTGCAAGATAGATAATTTTGTTATTAGGTACCCAAATTTGGTTAGGTCCTACTTTGTTGGTCTTGAAAGGTTTCTTATTTTTCCTAGTATTTAACATGGGACGAGATAATTTAGAGTGACCTTTCTTAGAGCAGACATTGCACAAAATATCAAAGGGAATGGGTCTAGGTTCAGTTACTATTTCTTCAAATTCTAAACCTTTTTTTTATCATTTCTATTAACTCCATAAATCATAGAATTGTACTTGTTTCTTTCTATAATGTTATCTAGAAACTCTTGAAATGCTTATTCATGTTTATTTGAATCACATGTTACATTTTATAAAGGTTTTGAAACCTGATTGTCTTTCAATATTTTATTTTCATCTTTGACCTTAATACATTTAGTTTTTAAAGCACTTATTTCTTCAATTAAGTCCGAATTTAGTTTCTTAAGTGTTTTCGGTTTAAGAGACAACTTGTCATTCTTATTTAAGAAATCCTATATAATTGTAATTAGATCAGATCGAGTTAAATAAAAAAATACTTCAATTTCTTCATCAACTAATTCACTTCCAGAGTCATAATCAATGTTGGATCTAGATGCATAGTTGGTATGAGCCATTAGAGCCAAATTTGTTTGCTCTTCATCATCAGAGGATTCATCAGAATCATCCCAAGTAGCCATTAAAACCTTTTTCTTGCATTTGCAATCTTTCCTTCGATGTTTCCTTTTTCCAAATTTAGACATTCAAACTTGCATGTCCAAGTTCATTGCATCCATCGCATATGATGTTTTTCTTGTCAAATTTTTCATCTCTTCCTCTACTGGACAACCTGTAATGTCTTTTAGGAACTTTCTTCTTCTTTTTGTGCTATATCTATTGAATTTTTCTGGATATGAAAGCCAATTCCTCTTCCTTTGAATCTCCATTCTAATCATCTAAATCAATATCCTCTGCTTCTGCTTGCAAGGCTTTCTTTTGCTTGGATTTCAGAGCCACAGTCTTGTTCTTCTTCTTTGGCTCATCTTCTTCAAGCTCAATTTCATGTGGTATGAGAGAGATGATTAATTCTTCCAGCTTAAGAGTATTCAAATCCTTTGTTTTCTGAATGGAAGTTATCTTAGATCTCCATTTAATGGGCAAACTTCTTAGGATCTTCTTGACATGATCAGCAATTGTATAGCTCTTTTCAAGTACCTTTCATATTGAGACCAGAGTTTGGAACCTAGAAAAAATTGTTTCAATTTCTTTATCTTCTTCCGTCTTGAACATCTCACACTTTCTAAATAGGAGGTTGGCATTTTCTTCCTGAACTTGCTTCTTTCCTTCATAAGTTAGAACTAAATTGTCATAAATGTTTTTTGTTGCTTCTTTGCCAATGCACTTTTCAAATTTCTTGAAGGTGATTGCATTGATCATGAAGGTTATTGACTTGTGATGCATCTTGTGCATTTTTTTTTGTTCAGTATCCATTTATTTTCTTAAAATTTTAGTACCATTAGAATTTGTGGGAGTAGTGTAGCAATATTCCACTAAGTCCCAAAGTTTAGGATCTTGTGAGATACATAAACTCCTAAGAATTCCCTTCTAGTACTCAAAATGTTCTCCATCATACATAGGTTGTCTGTTGATGTTACCTCCAGAAGCTCCTTCACTAAATCCCGAGCTTTGATGTCAATTGAAGGTGCAACCACGAGAAGGGTAGGTTGAGTTGTGTTTGTCTAAGTTGGATATTTTTTTTCTTATTCGATTAACATTGGTTCGAGTTTGATGACTTAGAGCTGAAGTAGTAACAAAACTAAGGAGTGTAGGAGTAAAGTGGCCTAAGTAATTTATCATAGTTCACCACTAACCTGGCTACATCCAGTCCCCTCAGTTAGAAGGATTTAATCCACTAATTCAACAACTTGAATTACAAAGCACCTGGCCCAACAAGTCAGTCTTCTCAAAACAGACATTTTTAGGAACATAAACACCTTGACTTTACCAGCTAAGTCTTCTCCAAACAATCTAACAACCCCAAATTATTGAAGACACAAAATATGTTGACCCTACATGCCAAGTCTTTTCAACACAATCTAAGATTCACAGATTTCTTGAGGCACACTGAAGCCACTATTGGGCTAGGTTACAATGAGTTTGAAGTTGTTTTGATTTTGCTTCTACTAAGCAGATTTACTACAATGATTTTCTCACACTAAAATTGAAGCACTAAGAATATAGTTGGATCTTCTCTTATACACTTCATCAGAGCATGTAGAAATATTGTTGATCTGTGCTTGTAGAAATATTATGCAATAAATTATGCATAAATACTGTTCATCAGAGACTGCACACAAATATTTTTCATTAGAGACTGCACACAATATTGTTCATTAGAGGCTCCTCAAGTGTAGAAACACGTTGAGCTTCTTGAAGCACATTGAATCTTCTGAGATAGATGAATTTTTTAGAGGCAGTCTTCAGACTCAAACTTCAGTGGCAAACATCATAGGTAGATGCTCATTTTTATCCAGATCTTGCATTTGTCTAATTTTGAGGATTGTGTTGACTGAGTTGATTTCGTTTTCTATGACCTTTTTACTTCCTCTGTTCACTTCCTTTGGTGGTACCTTCATCTAAAATACTAAGTGGAAAACCAAGTTGGTTCCAATAAATATACTACCTCTGTTTGAAAGGGAACACTTTGAGTACTAGAGGGACAAACTCAAAAGTTTCTTCATTTCCAAGATGTTGAACTTTGGGATTCGAATGAAGATGGGTGCACTATTCCTACAAATGTTGATGGTATTGAATTATCCTGAAAAGAAATGAATGTTGACCAAAAGAAACAATATAAGATACATTAGAAAGCTAGAACCTTTATGAAATTCAATCACGTTCCAAGAGTTTGATAAGTGCACCCACAAGGAAACGGGTAAGAGTATCTATGATTGTCTGATTCTAACATATGAAGGAAATAAGCAGGTCCATGAAGCAAAGGCCAACCTCTTAGTCAAAAAGTATGAGCCTTTTTATATGGAAGAAGTTGAAGACATCGAGAAGATGTTCTCTAGATTTCAAACTCTTATCTCAGGGTAGAAGGTACTACAGAAGAGATACGCAACAATAGACCATGTAAAAAAAATTCTTAGAAGTTACTACCATTCAGGAAGTAGAGACCTAAAGTCACTACCATTTAGGAAGCTAAAGACCTAAAAAATCTGTCTCTAGAATATTTGACGAGCTCCCTCTAGTCTCACGAAATTGAACTATCAGAGCATGAGCCTAAGAAGAAGCAAAAACATTTGGCTCATAACCAGAGACAAGAAAGCCATGTAAGCAGATGATGAATCAATGGATGATTTAGAAAGTCAGAATGATGATTCAGAAGCAGATGAACTATCCTTCATCTTAATGAGAATTCAACGCATGTGGCACAAAAACAGATCATTTCTCCAAAAGGATTTCAAGAAGTACCAAAGTAAGGACAAAGGTATTGAATAGAAGAAACCTACTTGTTTTGAATGCAAGTAACTTGTACATTTCAAAGAAGATTGTCCAAAGCTTGAGAAAAGGAACCAAAGGAAAGAATATAAGACCAAGAAGAAAGGTATAATCATATGGGATGACTCTTCTAATTGTAACACCCCAAAATTTTCATATGTATTATATATGTATCTTTTTAGTAATTGCTATTATTAAATTAATAATTATTCTATGTGTAAATAAATTAAATTAAATTTTATCACACTCTATTCTACTTAAATAATTATAATCTTCATTTTTTATTTAATTGTTTTGACGTGACAATTATATGGGGACTATTTATGATGTCATTATTTCATAAATGGATATTTTTTATTTGATTAGTTTCGATAATCATGAAATTGATGTGTTAGATATGTTTGTTTTATTTTGTTATGTGTGAGTGGTATTCTTGTCTTGCTTGATTTATTTTAGTTGATAAAATATTAGTTGAATTATTTAATTAAATTAGAATTTATATAAGTTATATCGTTTGTTAGTTTTATTTGCGACCAAAAAAGTATTCATTTTAGGAGATATTATAGAGTTAGTGAAACCAACCTTTATGTATAAGTGTTTTGAAAATATTTTTGGTCCATCCTATAAAAACAAAAATTAGTGACTTGACTCATTCTTTTACTCTCCTTTATGACAAGATTTTATGACAATTCATGGTGTTTTCTTGACATAATGTGCATTAATTCATTTTAAACACCCTTAATTTATTTTTTAAAGGAAGATTATAAATTTAATTATAAGTTTTTTTTGTGCAATTAAGAGAGGACACAAAAAGACTATTGTCCTTTTTGTATCTCATGCATTCATCTCTTTTAAACTAAAATTATAATTTTCTACAAAAATAATTCTATGAAATTTTTGGTTTCGTAACTATTAGATAAAAAAATTAAAAGGGTGATGTGACAATCTCTAATTTATTTATTTAATTAAAATTAGTGTGTGACACCCTTCAATATTTGGTGAACTCTATTAGTTAATTCAAATTAACTCATACACATAAATTTCAATTGGCTTTGTAACAACCTAATAAAATTAAAGAAATAGTAATTATTGGTAGTATAATGTTGGAATTAAGTGCACTTCAATTTTAGACAAGAAATCAATGGTAATAGTGCAACGTAAATAGCTTATATGTTCATACGTTTCCATTAGGCATCTTGTTGTCACACCTATTTGTCATTCGTACACTCTCAAAATAATTTTCTGAGTCGTAAATTCCAATATCTATCGGTGTTGAATTCATTACTGCCTCGTGAGCTATTTCTCGTGCAAATTTAGAGGTGTTAAGAAAGAAAGCGCCTAAGGTAAGGGCTTTTCCCCATGCAATGTTAGGCTAGATATTAAATTAATAGTTTGTAAGATATTGATATAAAACTTGTTGTCTTAAAAGAAAAATATTGATTTTTAATTGCCTTAAAGAATTTAACTATAATATTTTATTTTTATGAGTAATATGTTTGCTTTGATAAACTTAATTATAAATTTCGATTTTTATTATTATAACATGAGTAATATGTTTGATGTCATATATTTGATGTAAAGTTATTATTTGTGTGTTGTTTATGTGTACTTAATTATAAAGCTATGATTTTTATTATGATCTCATGAGTAATATTTTTTTAGGATGTCTTTAATTTAAAGTTTCGATTTTTGTGCTATTTCATTTCAAAGTTTTGATTTTTAAGAAATCTATATGAGTCTTGGGGGAATTGGTGTAAAGTTTTAATTTTAATTATGATAACATGATTAAGTTGATTTTTGTGATGTGTTTAGCGGCAAACCTTGATTTGTGTTTTAAATAATATTATTTTTGTGGTTGCATAAGTGGCTTGTGATTTGTGTTTTGAATATTCTATCTATGTGGTTGTCTAAGTGGTTTGGTTGGTGGTTTGTATTTTAAATATTTTTATCTTTGTGGTTGCCAAAGTGGTTGGTGATTTGCATTTTAAATATTAT